>NW_004524649.1:1773681-1812013 GCF_000260255.1 Octodon degus | reverse complement strand
TTTTTGAGATAGGGTCTCTGTTGGGAGCTGCTGAAGCTGAAATTGATCATATGTGGGAGGGCAAGATGAAGCATCATTGTCTGAAACAGTCCAACCACCTCAGTCTTGAGAAAACATCCTGCCTGGACACTGTCAGCTATTAGTCGGTGGGCAACCTTGTGTCTTACAACTTTGCAAAGGTATAAATAAACGCCCTTACTGCTGTTCGGGGGCACTTTGCCAATCAGGCATGGCCCCTCACCTGACCTCACCTATTGTCTCTTGTTTTTATTTTCTAAAACTTCCTGCCGTTTTCTTCCAGGGACGACCGAGAGACCAACAAATCTCTACAGGTCTCACTACATCGTCCAGGCTGGCCTGGAACTCACCAGGATTACAGGCCTGTGCCACCACACCCATTTTAGTAATTCAAGAGTAAATCTAATCTCTCTCCATCCCGACAGTTAGAGAGTCTGTGACTCCCGGCTGGCCCTGCAGGTTCCCAAGGGCCCAGCGGGGGTGGCTCACGTGCTCGGCCAGGCTATTGATGATGACCAAGTGAGAGTAGTTATCCTGGCAGAACATCCGGGCCTCATCCCATGACTTGGTCCTCGACGAGAAGTAGTAGCACTTGTTCTCAAAGGGCAGCCACTTCTCAGGGCAGGTGACCCTGGCACACTCTGGAGACAAGAGAGTATGTGGTCAGGAGGAGGCTCTGGCATCGTGAGCCACACCGTGTGCCCTGGGCGGTGGTGAGGTCACACAGACTAGCAGAGCAGTGATGTATTAAGTCATAAAAATGTAACAAAACTGATTTCACAAATTGTAGATGGCTGGTAAATTCGTAGAAATATGTAAAGCTTCAAATCAGTATAGGCAGGTACTTTTCAAAGAAGCTGGCGAGTAGCTGAAGTGTCAGTCAAAGCTTCTCTCCATCCGGTCATGGTGGCACACACCTCTAAGCCCAGCACTGGGGAGGCTGAGGCAGGAGGATCACTACGAGTCTGAACTGTGTAGTAATAAAGTTCATTTAGCTATGTTAAAAATAAATTTTTAAAAAATGTACTCACTTAGGAATGACCCCCACATGCATGTAAGCCATGAAAGAAGGTAAGAAAATGCTATAATACATTTTAGAGGAGTCATGCACTCTTTGCCTAAGACCACGTAATTTTTTTCAGGGAAAGGGTATTACAGACACAGTATACCCAGGTGCACAGATTTTCAATACAGGATAAAACCTAGTCAACTCCAAGGGGTAGCAGAGAAAAGTTTCTCTTGTTGACCAACGCCACAGGGCCAGCTCTGCCATGCCATCCCTATCTGAGCAGTCCCCCAAGTCCCACTCACTTAATAAGCCCTGAAGTTCCACCAGCGACTGGTTTGTGTCAGCTCTTACACGGTCAATGTCCTTCCTCAGGCCTGCCAGCCCCATTCCGCCAGTCACTGTCAGAGAGGACAGGCCAGAGGGTTAGAGGGTTAGAGACTCGGCACCACCTCCATCCTCCCCCACTCACCAGCTGCAGACACCAAGAGAAAAGCAAGAGGAGCCTGCACCTGGGCTCTAGTGCAGTGGGCTGAAATCGGGAAGAAAGAAAGAAAGAAAGAAAGAAAGAAAGAAAGAAAGAAAGAAAGAAGGAAGGAAGGAAGGAAGGAAGGAAGGAAGGAAGGAAGGAAGGAAGGAAAGAGGAAAGAAAAGAAAAGAAAAGAAAAAAAAGAAAGAAAGAAAAAGAAACCCAGTGTGAATTAGTTGTGCAATTTGGAAGCGGGGATTGGTGTTCTTTGGTTTTGGTTTTTGCTTTGAGACAGGGTCTCACTATGCAGTTCAGGCTGGTCTTCAACTCTGTAGCCCAGGCTGGCCTCAAATTCACAGCCTCACTTTCACAGAGAGCACATTGTCCAAGCAATGGCCGTGACTCATCCACATGGCTGACACTGACAAAGGATCTACAATCTGAGGTACAGGATCTCAGGATAAATCCTGAGGGGATTTCACTGACCTTATCACACCCAAAAGCTACAACTCTTGTTGCATAGGTCTTGCTTTATCTTGGTCTTAACCATCCAGCAGAAAAGTATAAAAAACAAGTATAAGAAGTAAAGCCAGGGCTGGTGAGATGGCTCAGTGGTCTAAAGCACCTACTTGGAACAAGCTTAGCAAAGCACAGGGACCACAGTTCAATCCCCCAGCACCACATGCCAGCCAGACCCGCCCCCTGGTGGGCTGAGCTGGCCACACACACACACACACACACACACACATAAATAAATAAAATTTTTTTAAAAAAGGAAGTAAAGCCATGCTGTTATGTTGAGCTGTAGGGGACTCAGGTCAACAATTTCTGACATTGCCAGTGAAGCGGAAGACCCAATACTATTATGGACTACTGGACTCTTTTTTAGAATATTTTACTGAGTTAACACACCTATAATATTCAAATAATGGAACTAAACAAAAAAAAGGGGATACAGATGAATGTCCATTTTGTATCTGTGTATTGAAAATGGTTAGGATAGATATATAGTTATATTCTCTTAATGAATAGAGGGATTTGTTCTAATAGTGTTTGTAAATAGGATATCATGTCCACATCTTGTACAGCAATTAACCACTACGAAGAACGTATGCAATGTGTTAATTATTGAAACTGTCCTGCCAATTTGGTTTGAAACTGTCTCATTGCTATTTGTTTCTCAATAAAATTATGGGAAAAAAACCTCACAGCCTCAAACATTCAGCCTCCTGGATGCTAGAATCACAAATGTGCACCCCCACACCTGGCTGTGCAATTTTAAATTTGTTAGTAGCTGCTACTTTTATTTTATTTTGAGACAAGTTCTCATTAAATTGCCAACTATGGCCTTAAACTTGTGATCCTCCTACCTCAGCCTCCTAAATGCCTGGGAATACAAGCATATGTTCCCACACCTGAATATGATCATATCTTTAAGTCAAGAGAAATAAGTAACATTAAATTGAAGGCTGAGGATGCTGTTCAATAATAGAGCATCGGGCCAGAGAGATAGCTCAGTGGCTTAAGTGCCTGTTTGGCCAGCATAAGGTCCTGAGTTCAACCCCTGGTACCAAAAAAAAAAAAAAAAAGACAGCACATTTACCTACTGTGTATTATGAGGCCCCGTGTTCTATCAGCAGCAGCACCAAAAATAATCAAGTGCTATTTTTAACGTATCCCTATATATCCTCAATATTATATTTCAATATGTACTCCATTGTTTCTTGAAGCAAGTTTAGCATCTTTCACCAAATTGGGACATCTTACTCTTATTCTATTCCATTTCATTCTAGAAACACTAGCCTGGGAAGAGTGCGCAGGGAGAGAAAATTTCCCACACTGGAGGTGTGAACATAAACTAGTAGAACTACTATGAAAATCGGTCAGAACATTCCCGGGGGGAAAAAAAGAAAAGGAGAAATTCCATTTGACCCAACCATCTCTCTTCCAGGTATCTTTCCAAAAGAGTGAAGTCATCGGGCTGGTGAGATGTCTCAGTGGTCTAAAGCACCTACTTAGAACATGCTAAGCAAAAGCACAGGGACCACGGTTCAATCCCCCAGCACCACACACCTGCCAGCCCCGCCCCCTGGTGGGCTGAGCTGGCCACACACAAAATAAATAAATAGAAGAGTGAAGTCATCATTTATAGCAATGCATGCATATTCCTGCTTATAACCACACAATGGATAAAGCAAATGTGGTACACATGCACAATGGAGTAATGCTCAGCCACAAAGAAGTTATTTGTAGAACAATGGATGGATCTTACAAACATAATTCTAATCAAACAATATTAAATGTTGCATGGTTTCTCTTACATGAGAAATTGAAAATATAAATAATTTAAAGAGCAAGCTGGGGCTGGTGAGATGGCTCAGTGGTCTAAAGCACCTACTTAGAACAAGCTTGCAAAGCACGGGGACCACGGTTCAATCCCCCAGCACCACATGCCAGCCAGCACCGCCCCCTGGTGGGCTGAGCTGGCTACACACACACACACACACATACACACACACATAAATAAATAAAATTTAAAAAAAAATAAATAAAATAAAGAGCAAGCTAAAAGGGAGATGGTAGAAGACAGGTCTGTAGGTGCACACCTGTCATCCCAGCACTTGGGAAGCTGAGGGAGGAGGCCAGCCTGGGCCACATGACGAGTTCAAGGCCAGCCTAAACTATGTAGTGAGATACTGTCTCAAAACAGGAGAGGGGAGGGGAGGGGAGGGGAGGTAGGAGGAGGAAATTGGAGATGCAACTGGGAAGGAGGGAAAATGAAGGGCAGGGAGAAAAGGAGAATGAAATTGATTAAGATGCAATATGTATGTGTACCAATTCCCCAAGATGAATGTAATTATTATATATTGAAATATACAGAGAATAAAAAGGATGTAAGAAATGAAATTGGTGTGCACTTTACAGTCATTGTGCCTCATCCAATTTTGAACCGGCTGTGTTTTAAGCTCTCAACAGCCACAGATGGCTCGTGCGACCATGTTGGGAGGAGAAGGAGGTCTGCATGTGCACGCACACATACGCACACGCTTCGCGGGCACGGGTACGTGACAAGAACTACAGTGGATCCTCCCACCCCCACCCAGGTACTCAGCTGAGTATATGACAAAGAGGGAGACTGGCTGGGCTCGGAGCTGGGCTCAGCCCCGGTGCTGGTTCTGACCACGCGCACTGGAAGCAACGCCAGAAGCGCTCACCGTTCTCCCGCCATGCCCTCTGCTGGACGGACACCTCGCTCAGCGCCTCCACCACCTGCCGGTCTGGGAGAGGAAGAGTCCAGCCTGAGCCCCGCCTCCCGTGCCCCTCCCCCAAGCTCTCTCCATATCCCCCCACCTCCACCCCTCCACCCTACTCACACTTAAGAAGGGCCACAATCAGACTGATGCCGCTCAGGAGCAGGGAAGTCACCACCAGCAGACACAGGATTATCAACAACCTCTCCTCCCGTTGGCCCCCAGAACCCCCAGGCTTCAGGCTGATCCAGGGCACTGGAGTTGCTGAGGCTGGGGAGGGAGACAGAGAAACCCATACGGGTGCTTCACAGAGCAATGAAAGGAGCCTTGAGCCTTCCTCCAAGAGCAGCTGGGATGGAGGTCTCAAATCTTGTCTGTGTCACCAAGTAGGGACACCAAGAGAGTACTGAGGAAGCCAGAGCACAGGTCAGAACATTAATAGGTGCTAGCCATAGTGCTCTCTCGTAGCTTATGGAAGCCTCATTCCTACCATGATGCAGAGATAAGCATTATTCCCATTTTGCAGGTAAGCAAATCGAGGCTTGGAGAGGTCATACATTGGAGAGTGGAACTTTGCTCTTAATATCCATGATACATTATTTCTTACTCCCCAACATCACATGCCCAGGCAGCGCCCCACTCAAGGGATCTGTGGATCCTTAATTTGGAGACACAGAACATTTCCTGTTTCTTCACCTCCGTCTCTTCCTACTGCCCTTCTCCTTTTTTTTTCCTCCTCTTTTTCCTCGTCTCCTTTTTTTCTTTATAACACTGACTGTTAAACCCAGTGCCTTTGCACTGAGTTACATCCCCAGCCCTTTCTTATGGTTTTTAACTTTACTTTGAGATAGTGTCTCACTAAGTAGCTAAGTTACCCAGGCTGGGCTTGAACTTGTGATCCTCCAACCGCTGCCTCCCAGACGCAGAGCGCTGGGGTTACAGGCGTGCATCACCACAACTGGCTCCTATATCAGCTGTAAGCAGGAAGGGACCTTAAGAGTCCCCAGGAAACATCTCCGCCTCCTGGGAGCCTGGTCTAGATGCGGGAAAGACCAGGTTTTGTTTTAAGGACGGACCAGTTTTTGAAGAAGCTCCTCTGCCGTTTTCTCTCTAGAGTAATATGTAGTTCTGGTTAAAATATACTGCTCACCAGGAGGGGGAGCTAGGGAGACACCGCGAGGGGTCGAAGACTTTCTAGTTAAGGACGGCCGGAAGGAAGACTTACTAGTTAGCGACGGCCGCGGGAACGGAGGAGGCTCCCGAGAGTTGGCACCTTGGAGGAAAAAGACAGAGGTTTGTTGCTGCGACACTCTGGTTCCCTAGACCAACATCAATTTTGTCCTCTGGACAGAAATGAGGATGAAAAAGAAACCTCGAGGCAGCCCTTCTCTTGCTCCTTAAAGAATTTTTCGCACTCACCAAAGGGAGGAGACGCAGAGGTTACTGGGGGGAGATCCAGGGCTGGAAGAAGGAGCAGAAAGGCTACAGTCATTCAGAGCAGGGCTTCCGCCAGGCGAGCAGGAACCTCCCAGCCCTGGATGCTCACCTGTAATCCTTGGGGGTTTGGGAGGAAGAGTGGGGCTCTCCACTTTATTTCCTGCCAAAGGAAGAACGATTGTTCAGGTGTAGAGCGGGGTCAAACCAGCTTTGGGTCCTCTGTACCCCTAGCCCCAGCTTACCTGCCTTGGGTGGTCTCGGTGGAGCTCCTGAACCTGGAAAAGAGAAATAAAATAGGGTTAGGGCAGATGTGAGGATGGGACCAAAATTGAAGGAAGTGATGGAAATAAGGGCAGGGCCACAGCTGGAGGCGGGAGTAGAGATGGAGGTGGGGGGGAGAACTGAATTAGGGTGAGTGGACAGAATTAGGGCATCGTGATCAGCCCGTGTGATGGTGCGTGCCTGTGATCCCAGCACTTGGGAGGCTGAGGCAGGAGGATCTCAAGTGAGAGACCAGCCTGGGCTACATAGTAAGACCCTGTGATTTAAAAAATAAATAAATAAATAAAAATTTAAAAAAAAAAAAAAAAAGAGGTGGGAGAGTATGAAGAAAGAAAGAACAGGAAAAGGAAGAGAAGGTAAAATGAACAACCATCTTGAATTGCCTGAGTGTTTTAACAGATGGAATTGCCCCAGGTAGCCTCCTGAGTAGCTGGAGTTATAGATGTGCACCGACAAGCCCAGTTAGACTTTTCTTGGATTAGATTCCCACATCACAGGGAAGCCCTCAGTTCTGGAGGAAATGGGACAGTTGGTCACCCTGAGCAGAGGTTACAGTTGAGTGCAAAAGTGGAGATAGAGACCAGGCATGGTGGCGCACACCTGTAATCCCAGCACTGGGGAGGCTGAAAACAGGAGGATCCCTATAAATCCAAGCTGCATAGTGAGACCCTGTACCAAATGCATTAAAAAACAAAAGTGGGGATGGAGCTCATACTGGGATTGGGCGGCCATAGATGGGGCGACTATGGTGAAGGAAGGTAGCAATAGCTGTGGGAGACAGATTTTTTTTTTTTTTTGAGACAGATGTTAAGTGAGGGTGTGGTTAGAAGGGCTAACGGCAAGGCCTGCTAGGTTCAGAAATCAGGGAGAAAAAGAGATGGAGTAGGTCCTAGCTTTGAGAAGGAAGAGGCTGAGGTCAGGTTGTAATCGGGTAGGGGTAACTTCAGAGGCTGAGGCAGGAGGATCACTGTAAGTTCAAAACCAGCCTGAGCTACATAGTGAGCTCAAGGCCAACCTGGACTACATAGTGAGACCCTGTCTCAAAACAAAACAGAACAGGAAAGAAAAAAGAAAAGAAAAGGCAGAAACTGGACTTGGAAATGGAAGTGGGCTGCATTTGGAGTTGGAGAAAGAGAGGGCTATGTGGGGAGGAGGTGGCCCTAAGTCAGGGAGAGAGTTTGGTCTTGGAGTTAATTTGAGGATCCCAACCAGACAGTTTGAGGTCAACAAGGAAACCAACATCACAGTCCAACACACCTCCATCTCACATGTAGCCTCATGTATCCCTGGACCTCAGGGATGCAGGATGTAAGCCTGGTGTGGTAGCACATGCCTGTCATCCCATCACTCTGGCAGGCTGAGGCAGGAGGATCAAGAGTTCAAGCCCAGCCTGGACATCTTAGCTACTTACCAAGACCTTGTCACAAATTTTTAAAAGTTTGGAAAGACTGGTGATGTAGCTAAGTGTGAGGGCTCTGGGTTCAAACACCCAGTACTATGTAGGAAGGAAGGAAGGAAGGAAGGAAGGAAGGAAGGAAGGAAGGAAGGAAAGAAGGAAGGAAGGAAGGAAGGAGAGAAGGAGAGAGGGAGGGAGGGGACAGGAGAGGGGAGGGCAGGAGGAAGAAAGGAAAGCCCTATCCCTTTGGGTGGCTCTGTTCAGCCACGCGGGAATGAAGACCCCTCATGACAACTACTCAGAAAAGCCTTTATATTCACTTAGCAGACTCCTGAGGAACCCTGTCAAGCCTTGGTGGGTTGCCCAAGTCTTGAGTCTGGCATGTTGATGTGCACCTCCAGTCCCAGCTGCTCAGGAGGCTGAGCCAGGAGGATCCCGAGACCTAGAGCCCACGGCTAATTTGAGCAAGACAGTGAGACCCGGTCTCCAAGAACAACAAAAGGACCCAGCCTTGGGTGGAAATGTAAGAGTGCCGGAGAGCCAACAGCCAGTTTCCCAGACACCAGCTCCATGCCTCAGCAGCTCTGCACCCACCCTAACTAGTCCCTGCTGGTCCTTCAGGATCCATGCCAGTGTCCTCTCATGAGGACACCAGTCCTCATCATTGGAAGCGAGCCCTTGACCCCCTCAGGGTTTCTCCGTTCCCTTCCTCCCTTCTCTTCCATCAACACAGACCACAGACTGCCTCCCGCATCAGACTCGAGGGTCCTCACGGGAAAGTTGGCGCTCCAGGGCTCTGACACCATGGCGCCTGGGCTGGACTGGCCACCTAGGAGACTGTGTGTCTCCAGTGCCCAGCCAGTTCCCTGGCAACCCTGAGCCCTCCACCATCCCCAGCATCCACACCTGATCCCCAAGAAATCCTTTAACCTGGCTTGGGAGGAAGGTCCTTATACGGTGGCGCTGTGTTCTCATAGTCATCTCCATCCTCCTCCTCCTCCTCCTCCTGCTGTAGCATGTTCCCTTCCAGAGAAAAAGTTAGTCAGGTCCTGGCCCGTTCCTTCCTCCACCCCTCAGGCCCTGGTCTTCACCCCCAGCTGCCAGCAGAGTAACTCGGATGTTGAGCACCGCTGGTCCCCCGCCCTAGCCTGGCTATGGCCCTACCTGCCCGGCCTGGATGCGCAGTGTTTCTGTACAGGCTCAGCATGACTGCAGGAGCATTGGGCACTGAGGACGCAGCCAGGGTTCAGTGGCGTCTGCTGTGTGGCTTTCCTACCTTGGGCTGTGGGGACTCTCGGTTCCTTTTTTCTTTAAAAGTCAAGTACATGCAAATTCGGCCTGAGAAGAAACCCTCTCAATCTCACACATACATTTGTCTTTCCCCCAAGTGACACGGAAGTGACAAAGGCCATAGCCCCTATCATTGGGCTCCGGCGAGCACCAAGCATAGGTGACAAAGGTAGATGAGCTCTTCCCTTCATGAGACTTTCCACCTAGAAAGAAGAAATAATGAACCCCTAAAGGAACAAAAATAAGTATTGTCTGCTTTATTATATTTTATTTATAATACAATGAAGTGTTTTTCTGAGGTAGTGGGATAGGACAGGATGAATGTAGAGAGATAGGCAAGAAATGTCTCCTAGGGCCCGGGAAATAGCTCAGTGGCATAAGTGCCTGCCTGGCAAGTGCAATGTCCTGTGAGAGAGAGAGAGAGAGAGAGAGAGAGAGAGAGAGAGAGAGAGAAGCAGACAGACAGACAGACAGACAGACAGACAGACAGACAGACAGACCCAGGAAATAGTTCGGTAGAATAAACACCTGCCTGGCAAGTGCAGGGTCCTGAGTTCAATGCCTGGTACGAGGAGGGGGGGGGGAGGAGGAGGAGAAGAAGAAGGACCTTCTAGAGATGGTAACATTTGCAATAAGACAGAGAAGTAATAGATGCTAGGTACTCCCACATTCCTCAACGAAGTGCTGGGACACTGTTTCAGTTATCTTTGGCTATTGAGATGAAATGCTCCAAAATTTAGTGTCTTAAGGCAACAATAACCCTGGGTTCAATATCCAGTATGAAAAAAATTAAATGTAGGCCAGGCCTGGTGGCACACACTTATAATAGCACTCAAGAGGCTGAGGCAGGAGGATTGCTATGAGTTCAAGGCCAGCCTGGGCTACCTAGTGAGTTCAGGATCACCCTAAACTACATAGCAAGACCTGGCCTCAAAAAAGCAAAAAATAAAAATTTTTAATTTAATTTAAAAATATAGGGCCGGAAAGATAGTTCAGTGGAACAAGTGTTTGCCTGGCAAGTGCAAGGTCCTGAGTTCGATCCTTAATACTACCAAAAAATAAAAAATAAAAAAAGAACTAGTATGCAGCCTAGTGACACAGACTCAGCCTAACATGTGCAAGGACCTGGGTTTAATCCACAGCACCTGAAGAGCAAGGCAAAACAGAAATATATTACGTCACAGTGACCACAGCTCAGGAATTTGACAGTGACTTAAGTGGGTGACTCTGGCTCCGGGCCTCTCATATAACTGCAGTCAGGAGGTTTCCTGGTGCCCCCAACTTATTGGGGCACTCGGCACAATAACACCAAGGCTAAATCAGCCTACATACCCACCCAGGGTGGACAGATAAAAGAAATGTGCTATATACACACCGCAGAGAATCAGACAGAAAGGATGAAATGGTACTACTGCAACACGCCAGCACCAGAGGACACAGAACGAGGTGAGAGAACCCAGGCCCAGAAAGATAGGGACACTGTCTGCACACTGTCTTTAAGATGTAGAAGCTAGGGCTGGTGAGATGGCTCAGTGGTCTAAAGCACCTACTTAGAACAACCTTAGCAAAGCACAGGGACCGTGGTTCAATCCCCCAGCACCACATGCCAGCCAGCCCCGCCCCCTGGTGGGCTGAGCTGGCCACACACACAGAAATAAAATAAATTAAAAAAAAAAAAAAAAGATGTAGAAGCTACCAAGGTCAATTAAGACTCAGGACATATGAGAACTTGTACTGTAACATCATGTACCTCAGTTGTGTCCCAAATTTTCTCATCAAGGAGATTATGGGGCCAAAGAGGAAAGTGATCAATGATGTAGAGTGTGCCTAAGGAGAGTCACATGGAGAGAAAACATTCTCTCAGGCTTTCACAGAGAGCACATTGGCCAAGCAATGGCCGTGACTCATCCACATGACTGACACTGACAAAGGTTCTACAATCTGAGGTACAGGATCTCAGGATAAATCCTGAGGGGATTTGACTGACCTTATCAGATCCAAAAGCTGAGGCTGGTGAGATGGCTCAGTGGTCTAAAGCACCTACTTAAAACAAGCTCAGCAAAGCACAGAGATGGAGTAGGTCCTAGCTTTGAGAAGGAAGAGGCTGAGGTCAGGTTGTAATCGGGTAGGGGTAACTTCAGAGGCTGAGGCAGGAGGATCACCGCGAGTTCAAAACCAGCCTGGGGGGGGGGGGCTGGTGAGATGGCTCAGTGGTCTAAAGCACCTACTTAGAACAAGCTTAGCAAAGCACAGGGACCGTGGTTCAATCCCCCAGCACCACATGCCAGCCAGCCCCGCCCCCTGGTGGGCTGAGCTGGCCACACACACACATTAAAAAAGAAATAAAGCCATGTTGTTATGTTGAGCTGTAGAGAACTCAGGTCAACAACTTCTGACATTGGCAGTCAAGTGGAAGACCCAATACTCTTACGGACTACTGGAATATTTTGGAATATTTTGCTGAGTTCACACACCTATAATATTTAAATGATGGAACTAAACAAAAAAAGGGGATACAGATGAATGCTCATTTTGTATCTGTGCATTCAAAAGGGTTAGGATAGATATATAGCTGCATTCTTTTAATTCAAGGAATAGAGGGATTTGTTCTAATTGTGTTTGTAAATAGGATATCATGTCTGCATGTTGTATAACAAATAACCACTGGAAAGGCAGTATATAATGTGTTAATTATTGGAGCTGTCCTTCCAATTTGATTTGAAACTATCTCATTGCTATTTATTTCTCAATAAAATTATGGGAGAAAAAAAAGATGTAGAAGCTAAAAAGATACTCAGCCCGAAAGTAAAGTGGTGACTGCTACAGACAGAGAAAGCTGTAGGAGGGGGAAGGTAGAAAACAGGAGAGGGACACTCATATGCTAGTGGAAATATGACTGTGAGCCACAGAAATGCATGCAGTTGATGTACACTAACCAAAATTGTAATTCTGATCCAAAAATAAATGACTTAAAAATGGTTCTGAAGATAAAAGCCCCAAGTTGAATCCCCAGAAAGTCCAAGTCATGATGTAACATTCTGTAACACTTTCTTATACATATCAGATGAATGTGTAATACATATAGTACCATAGTCAATAAATAGAAAATTTTTTTGTATTGTCTTTTTGAGGATACAGGATCTCACTATTTACTTTGGGTTGGCCTAGAGCTCACTTTGCAGCCCTGGCTGGTCTCAAACTCGCAGTGATCTTCCTGCCTCAGCCTCCCAAGTGCTGGGA
The DNA here is from genome assembly GCF_000260255.1 of Octodon degus. Lineage (NCBI taxonomy): Eukaryota > Metazoa > Chordata > Mammalia > Rodentia > Octodontidae > Octodon > Octodon degus. Next base: position 1,799,624 of record NW_004524649.1, on the reverse strand, counting down.
TTTCAGGCATGCACCACTGGGCCTTACTTAATTTTTTTCTTTTTACTTCTTTTTATTTGGGATGTGGAGAAATGTTGAGGAGTGAATCCCAGAACCTTGTGCATGCTAGGCAAGTTCTTTACCACTGAACTACATGGAACTATGAATTCCAAAACAGATAGAGCGGGAAGAAGGAAAGCAGGGAGGGAGATGTGAGGAAGAATGGAGGAAAGGAAGGAAGGGCATCCTGACACATCACTCATCTGAAGGCCTGACTGACAACAGAGGATCCAAGAGGGTGCACTCAGTGGCTGCTGACAGGAAGCCTCTATTCCTTGTCATGTGAGCATCTCCAAGGTGACCGCATCATCATAAGCACTCTCATTTCATCAGTGGATTAAGCCAGGGATGGAGTCATAAATTACGGTATTATTGGAAGATAGTGGAAACTTAGTGGGTGGAGCCTAACTGAAAGCAGCAGGTCACTGGGAGGGCGTGGCTTTGAAGACTAATCTCTCAGCCTGACCCCTCTCCCCTCTGGAAAGTGTCTCTGTCTTTCTCTATCTCTTTTGCTCACTCACTCTCTCTCTGCCTTCCCCCCTCTCTCCCCCTCCTTCCCCCACCCTCTCTCCTTCCCTTCCTCTCTCCTTCCCTCCCTCCCCCTTCTCTGGCTCTCTTTCTGCTGCTCAGTGAGCAGCTCTGACCAAGTTAAGGGGAAGGGTTAAGCGTGGGATACAAATTTGGAACCGTCAGTTAATAAAGGTGAGATTTTTATTTTTTTATTTTTTTAATTATTTATTTCTTTTTATTTATTACATTTATTTATTGTGTGTGTGTGGCCAGCTCAGCCCACAAGGGGGTGGGGCTGGCTGGCATGTGGTGCTGGGGGATCGAACCACGGTCCCTGTGCTTTGCCAAGCTTGTTTCAAGTAGGTGCTTTAGACCACTGAGCCATCTCTCCAGCCCAAGGTGAGATTTTTAAATAGTGAAATGAGCAAACTTCTCAAGGGAGTGAGGATGGATGAGAGGCCTGTACCAAGTTTCCTAGGAGCTCCATGACACATAACCATCAAGGGTGGGGGGAAAAGAAACTAGAAACTTAGGCTCTTGGTGGTGCACACTTGTAATCCCAGGCTGAGGCAGGAGGATCACCACAAACTCAAGGCCTGCCTGGGCTACATAATGAGCTCAAGGCCATCTTGGACCACATAGCAAGACCCTGTCTCAAAAACCAAATGAAAAAAGGAAAACTTATTCTCTCACAGTTGTGAAGCTGGAAGTCTGAAATCAAAGGGACAGCAGGACCACACTACCTCTGCAGCAAGTGGGAAGGGCCCTTCCTTCCTGGCTTCTACGCTGTGGTGGTCCTGGTATCCTCTGACTCTGGCAAGATCACTCCAATCTCTGGCTGTTTTCAAATGGCTGTGTCCTCTGTGGGCCTCTCAGCCCCAAATAAGCAGCAGCAGCAGCAGCAGCAGCAGTATCTCCTTCTTCTTCTCCTCTTCCTCCTCCTCCTCCTCTTCCTCCTCTTCCTCCTCCTCTCTTTCCTCCTCTTCCTCTTTCTCTCCTTCTCCTTCTTCTTTCTCTTAGTCACTGGTCATTGGGTTTCTTTTTTTTTTTTTTGGCGGAACCAGGGATTGAACTCAGGCCCTTGCGCTTGCCAGGGAAGCGCTTATTCTACTGAACCATCTCCCCAGCCCCTGGTCATTGGGTTTCTGATCCAACTAAAATCCAGGACATGTCTCACCTTGACATCTTTCACTTAATTGTATCTTCAAAGAATCTTTTTCTTCAAATGAAGACACAGCCATGGTCAAAAAACATCTAGGGGCCAGGGAGATGGCTCAGTGGAATAAGCGTTTCCCTGGCAAGCGCATGGGCCTGAGTTCAATCCCCGGTTCCGAAAAAAAAAAAAAAAATTCTATGTCAGGACATATAATAGTCAAGATTCCAGAAATTCAACACCAGAATAGAGTATTATAAGCTGTCAGAAGGGCCAGCCAGATAGCTCAGTGGATTAAAGCACCTGGTTAGGCACACACAATGGGGGGTTCAATCACAAGCATGCAATGCCAGCCCTGCCCCTGGGGAGCAGTCAGATGCCAACTGAGATTGGGTGTGGTGTTGCATGCCTGTAATCTCAGTGCTTGGGGGGGGGGCTGCCCATTAGCTCAGTTGTTTAAGTGCCTGCTTAAACAAAGCAGTCAGGCTCAGATGCTGTGGTTCGAACCCAGATACGCCAAACCAAAAATGCCCTGAGGCTGGAAAAAAAATCCTTCAGTGCTTGGGAGGCTGAAAACAGGAGGATAACTACAAATCCAATCTGTGTAGTGAGGTCCTGTAGACCCTGTACCAAATAAATAAATAAATAGCAAGCTGTCAGAGGAAAAAAAAAAAACACCCTTTCATGGGAAAGCCCATGAGAATCACGGAAGACTTCTCAACACAAACCCTCAAGGCAAGGACAGTCTGAACTAAAGTATTTCAAGAAAACACTTAAAAGAAAACAACATCCAACATCCAGATTGATGTACCTATAAAACTATCTTTCAAAACTGATGGATACGGCTGGCGAGATAGCTCACCGGGCTAAAGCGCCTCCTTAGGCAAGCTTAGGCAAGTGTGCAGGGACCGCGGTTCATCCCCTGATGCCACATCCTATGCCAGCCCTGCCCCCAGGGCGGACTGAGTCAACCACGGGGGAAAAAAAAAACCCGATGGAGAAATAAGATATTTCTGTGACAAACAACACTTGAGGAAATTCATGAACACCAAACCAGCCCTCCAGAATGTTCTGAAGGACATTCTAGAAATACATAACAAGGTCTACAACTTCATGAACCCCAGCTGAAGGAATCCATTAGGCAAGACATGTAATTAAATGGGGAGAACAATGGGAAAATAACATGACAAGGACAAATCAATGCATATCAGTTATAGCCATCAATGTTATTGGTCTCAATTCACCAGTCAGAAGAAACAGACTGGTGGTAAGATAGGTCAAGATACTGATAGGTTCTAGCCCAAGCACAAATTGCTCAATTATCATGACCCTGATTCAACATGGCTCAATCCCAATAACAACACTTCCTCCTCCTTCCCCACCCCAGTCCTGGATTCCTTTCCCATGCACACAAAGGAGCCACACCAGGGAGCCCCCAGTCAGCTCCTTGGGTATCACTACACCTGCCCCTCCAACTCCACCCCTATCAAAAGTCCATAAAGTTTCAGCCTTCCTGTCTCAAGCCAGAGGATCCCCCCATCTCCTCCAGAGTCTCTCTGTGTCCTCCTCAATAAAGGCCTTTTCTGTCCTTTTACTTCTGCTTTTCTGCCATGCCACCAAAACCCCTACAGAATCAAGATTCAACAATATGCCGTATATATGAAACACATTTAATTCAAAAACAAATTTACAGACTGAAAGTCAAAGGATGAAAAACAATACTCCATGCACCAGGAACCAGGAAAAAGCAGAGGTAGCTACTCTACTAACAGATAAAGTGAATTTCAAGCCAAGACTGATTAAGAAAGACAAAAAAGGTCACTGCATCCTTGTAAAGAAGGCAATCCAAGAGGAAGAGGTAACAATCATAAATAGATATGCAATAAATATCAGTGCACCCAAATACATAAAACAAATATTAATGGACATGAAAAATCAAATAAGCACCAATACAATTCTATTGAGCGATCTCAATACCTCACTGTCACAAATAGATCAACTAGACAAAAAAAAAATCAACAATGAACTATCAGAACTGAACCAAATTGGGTCAGTGAGATAGCTCAGTAGTCTAAAGTGCCTGCTTAGGCAAGCTAAGGCAAGCACAGGGACTGAAGTTCCATCCCTGGCACCACTTGCTGCACCAGCCCCATACCTTTGGTGAGCTGAGCCAGCCACAAAAAAAAAAAAAAAAAAAAAAAAAAAACTGGACCAAACTTTAATAAATGGATCTAGTAGATATTTACAGAGTGTTCTACCTAAACTATCAGAATACACATTCTTCTCAGCTGTAATGGGACATTCTTCAAAACAGACCACGTGCTAGTTTATAGAACATGCTTAAGTAAATGCAAAGGAAATGAAATTACCCCATGTATATTCCTGGTGCAGTGAAATTGGAAATCACTGACATAAGAAACCACAAGAACTTCATAAACCCATGGAAATTAAATAACCCTCTCTTGAACAATGAGTGGGTCACAGATAAATTTAAACAAAAATCTAGAGAGTTTCTACAACTAACCGACAATGACAATACAACATACTGGAACTTATGGGACACAATGACAGCTATCCTAAGAGGGAAATGTATAGGAGTGAATACTTATATCAGGAAAACAGACCAAGCTCAACAACCTAATGTTTTTTGTTTTATTTTGTTTTGCAGTACCAGGGGTCAAACTCAGGACTTTGCACTTGCTAGGCAGGTGCTTATGCAACTGAGCTATATGCCTGGCCCCCTAAACAACTTAATGTTGAACCTCCAACTTCTAGAAAAAGAAGAGCAAGCCAAACCCAAAGCTCCTACGAGAGAGGAGCTCAGAGCTAAAATTAATGTATTAGAGACTAAGAAAACAGTACAATGAATCAATGAATCTTCGAAAGATGAAATAAAATTAACAAGCTCTTAGCCAACCTTATCAAAAGAAAGACTCAAATCCACACAATTAGGAATGAAAATGGCGCAATCACAGTGGGCCCTGCAGAAACCCAGAAGATCATCTATACCTACTCTCAGAACTTGGGGCTATCCTGCTTCGGCAGCACTAAGACGTGGGGCCTTTTGGCAAAGGATTAATTTAGGGAATGAGATGGATGCCCTTACACAAGAGGAGACAGCAAGCTGTCCCTTCCATCCTCTCTGTCCTGCTGCAGTCCCCTCTGTTGCCATTTCTTTATATATAAATGTATTTGGTACAGGGTCTCACTACGCAGCTCAGACTTGTGGTGATCCTCCAGTTGTCAGCCTCCCCAGTGCACCACCATGCCTGGTCTCAGTGGCCAGCTCAGCGCACCTGGGGGTAGGGCCGGTGTGCCACGTGGTGCCAGGGATTGAACCCAGGTCCCTGCGCTTGTCTGAGCAGGTGCTTAGTCCACTGAGCTATCTCACTCTGGCGCCATCTTGGATGTAGATCTCACACACATTTCAAACCTGCCTGTGCCTTGATCTTGTACTTCCTGCCTGCAGAATGGTAAGAAAGAAATGTCTGTTCTTTATGAACAATGAACTAAGTTTAGGTGCTTAGTAAATATTTGGCAAGTAAAGAAGTGAATACTCTGGGGCTGGTGAGATGGCTCAGTGGTCTAAAGCACCTACTTAGAACAAGCTAAGCCAAGTAAAGCACAAGGACCGCAGTTCAATCCCCCAGTACCACATGCCAGCCCGCCCGGCCCCCTGGTGGGCTGAGCTGGCCACACACACACACACACACACACACACACATAAATAAATAAAATAAATAAATTTAAAAAAAAAAAGAAGTGACTACTCAGTCAGGAGAAATGGCACCTGCTTGTGATGCTAGCACTTGGGAGGCAGAGTCAGGATGGCAAGTTTGAGCCCAGCTTGGGCAAAAGAGTGACTTGATAAGACCCTGTCTCAATATTAAAAGTTTATCCAGGCATGATGGTGCTCACCTGTAATCCCAGCACTCAGGGGCCTGAGGCAGGAGGATCACCATGAGTCCAAGGCCAGCTGGGCTACATAGTGAGTTCAAGTTCAGCCTAAACTACATAGCAAGACCCTGTCTCAAAAAGAAAAGGAACAAAAAAGAGAAATGAATAGTGAGGTTTAGAGGAATCAGAAAGTTACACATAAAAGTCATTCTTTAATAATAATGAACTAAAACAACCATTAAATTCTTGCTCTGTGTGTGTGTGTGTGTGTGTGTGTGCGCGCGCGCGCGCTTTCACTGTGCTGCCCAGGCTGACCTGAAATTCCCAGGCTCAAGCCCATCATGGGTGCACACCTGTAATCCCAGCATTCAGGAGGCTGAGACAGGAGGATCACTGTGAGTTCAAGGCTAACCTGGGCTACACAGTAAATTCAGGGCCAGCCTGAATTACATAGTGACAGCCTGTCTTAGAAAGCCAAAACAAATCCTGGGATCCTCCTGCCTCAGCCTTCCAAAAATTCCTTTTTTTAAAGATAGTCTCACTATGTAGCCCAGGCTGGCCTAGAACATACAGTGGTCATCCTGCCTCAGCCTCTCAGCGCTAAGGTCACAGGTGTGTGTCATCACATCTGGTTAGGTCTTTTTTTTTTATGTATTTGGTTGTTGCAGGGTCTCATTATGCAGCTCGGACTCGTGGTGATCCTCCTGCTTTCAGCCTCCCCAGTGATGGGATTATAGGTGTGCACCACCATACCTGGTCTCAATGACTGGCTCAGCCTGCCCCAGGGGTGGGGCTGGTGAAGCATGTGGTTCCAGGGATCGAACTGCGTTCCCCACACTTGCCTGTGCTTGCCTAAGAAGGCACTTTAGTTCGTTGAGCTATCTCACTGGCCCTAGTCTTCATTTTTTTTTTTAAATGGTTAGGAAAAGTTCTTGTAGAAAGGGAGAAGGGCCAAGCTAGGTGTAGTGCACGCCTGTAATCCCAGCACTCGGGAGGCTGAAGCCGGAGGACCACTGCAAATTCAAGTCCAGCCTGGGCTACAAAGTGAGCTCAAGGGAGCCTGAACTGCAGATCAAGATCCTGTCCCAAAATACAAAAAAAAAAAAGAAAGAAAGAAAAAAGAAAATAAAGATAGAAAGGAACATTTAAAACGGACTGAAGGAGATAGCCAGAGAGAAATCACATGGATGCGAGGAGGAGGGGTAAAGGAGGCCCGCCAAGGCCCTGGGGGGAGAGACAGGAAGTTTTGCTCCAGTGTCACCTTCAGTGAGATCCTCTAAAACGGCTCTAGAGAGATTGCAAGTCAGCCCTTCTCACACACTGCACACATTACTTCCCCCTTAATCTGGATCACCATCTGCCTTTTTATAGCGGTCGCTTCTTGATCGTGTCGCTGCCTGTTTTTCCCCTATCTGCAGCTCTGCTCCAGGAGAGCACGGGTTTGCATCTGTCTTGTTCACTGCTTCCTACTGCCTGGCACACAGTAACGTAATGCTCAGTGAATGTTTGTTGAACCCATCAATGACTATTGCACCTGCCAAGCCTTGACTTCGATCACGCCTGAGGCCAAGGCCCTGCAGGTCCACTTGTGCTCCCAAAACCAGCAAGCTACCCTTGAGGAGGCAGCAGCAGCCCGAGGCATCTCCAGCATTCAACGTGAAATAGAGGTGTATGCGTGGCCCCTTAGCCAGAAGCAAGTTCTTCCCCAGGGCCTTGCCCAGAGCTGAACTACCCACAGCCTCGGAGCTCCCATCCAGCAGAGCGTGCCACGGCTCAGAATTTCCACCTGCACCCCAGTACCCGCTTTGCCCACACAATGCTAATACAGCTCCTGCCTGATGTAGCCCAAACAGCACCGGACAGGAGGGTGCAAGAAGGGGCAAGAGGAGCAGGGAGCTGTGGTCAAGAAACCAGGTGTGTGGGGTGGTGGGTGGAGCATAGGAAGGTCCCCTTTTTGGGTGACTGACAGAGAAACAACAGGAAGGGCACAGATCATGGGTGACTGAGGCCCAGCCCCCTTCTCACCCCCACACAAGCTGCCTGATGTCATCCTCACCAAAATGTCATCCCTTCTGGTCCCCAACCATCAGGGAGGATGCGCCACACTGAATCATTCCAGCCCTGGGCCCTTGAGATATAATGAGGTGCAGGCCCTGACCCTGCCTGGGACTCCTTCCCCCTCTCATGAAACTGACCACCATGGGTCCTTGCTTCAATGAGAACAGAAATTAAAATTAAAACACAAAGCTTCAGGAAAAGCTTTCACTAGACATCAAGAGGGAAGATCAGAAATGGATTCCAGATCTGCACCTGCTGACCCACAGGCTCAGATTGGTCCAGGCACAGCAGCAGGATCCCACGTGGAGGGCCGCGCTCAGGGGTAGCAGCAGCTGATCAATTCCCACCTCAGTCCTGGTTTCCTAGCTCAGGTTGAATTTTTGAGATCTGAGGGACAATCTGAGTCAAGGGAAGCTCTGTTGCAAGGTGACCAAAAAATACCCAACACCCATAACAGAAAAGAGAGGTCAATTTTGGTTCACAGTTAGAAATTTCCATCCTTGCATGATCAACATCTGGGAGGGAAGGGCCTGAGCGGGGAAAAGCTGCTTACCTCATGGTAGCCAGGAAGTGGAGAACAAAAGGTGGATGGGGAGCTCCACCCCTCGGGACTGCACCCCAGTGACCCACCGCTTCCAACCAGGCCCAACTCCTAACACCAAACCAGCGGCAGCACCCCAGTAATCCAGTCACCTTCCAGAAGAACTGCCTCGGAGTACACAAGGGCTCGCAGGGGCCTCAGGTGGAAATCCTAACACAAAGTGGCCCGAGAGCTGGGATCACAGGCCTGTGCCACCACACCTGTTGACTTTGTCCAACTTCCGTTTCTATAACCAAACACCTGAGGCCAGAAAATGTATAAGCAGATGTTTATTTGGCTCATGGCTCTGGATACCAGGAAGTCCAGAGAGCGCATGTGCTAGAGTAAAGCCATGCCCTCTGTGACTCATTAACCCACCAATCTAGGCAGGGACAGAGCTGTTCGAAGGGGCTTTTCTTCATGGCACAATCACTTCTCAAAAGTTTTACCTCTCAGCAGGCAGGAGTGGTGGTGTACGCCTGTCCTCCCAGCACTCTGGGTGGCTGAGGCAGGAGGATCACAAGTTTAAGCCCAGTGTGGACAATTCAGACTCTGTCTCAATATAAAAAGGAAGTGTGAAGTCCCTGTGTTCAATCCCCAATACTGGTAAGGAGAAAAAAAAAAAAAAAAAAGGACCACCTTTGAAATATCACTAATATGTGACTTTGGGGATTAAATTCCAACACATGAAATTTGGGGACCCACTCAAACCACAGCACACCCACTATGTGCACACTCTACCCAAAGGGCAAGAATGCAGCGGTGGACAAGACAGACAAAATTCCCCGCTCCTCAGAACTAACATTTGAGAGGAGACGCCAACAAGGTAAACAAGATAAATGGGCTCCAATGGAGATGGTGCTAGATGCTAGGAAGGAAGATACACACCCCAGGAACAGTTGGCGGGTGTATACTACTGATCTCATTTTTATATATGAACACCAATTTCTGAGATGGGAAGACACTTCCGGGGTGGCACAGGAAGAGCGAGCTGGGACCGACCACAGTTGGCCTCTGTGGGTTTCTACCCAGCTCTGACCCCTGGGAAAGCTGCTGAAGTGCAAAAAAAAAAAAAAAAAAAAAAAAAAAGAGGCTGGGGAGGCTAGACACCCAGGAACAAGGCTGCCGGGTGCAGTAGTTCAGGTTCCACACTGCACAACTCCCAAGAGCACTCTTCACAAAGACCATGATGTAAATGCTGCCCCCTGGAGTCTGGAGTCAAGAAAGGAACAAGAATCATAAATTTTTTCACTGGCCTGGGGACAGGGACATGTCACACATGTAGTCCTGGAAAGCAAGTTTCCACTGCCAGGGGTCTATTCCATATAGCTTTCTTCTTTTCTGCTTAACAAAGTATAGTGGCCAAGTCCCCATCAGCCCATAAAGATGCAGCTCAGCAGCGCTCCAGGGTGGCCCCCAGCCCAGCACTGTCACCATCCCCTGAGCACTTGCTAGAGATGCAGAGTCTGAGGCCCATCTTGGAGTTCCTGATGCAGACGTTTTCCATCTGGATCCAGCTTTTACTGCACTGGCAGCATAAGGGGCACTGGGGGCGGGGGGAGGAAGGGCTTGGCCCTGAGCCCAGCTCTGGATGGGACTCCTTCAGAGAAGGTGAGAGGTTAAGGGAGAGCAGGGAGGGGCACAGTGCCTCCAACAGGGCCGTGGAGGGAGCAGGAAAGGGTTGTGGTTTTTCCTTTGCTTGTTTTGCTTTGAGACAAGGTCTCACTAGGTAGCCCAGGCTGGCTTTGAACTTAGCAATTCTCCTGCCTCAGCCTCCTCAGTCCTGGGATAACAGGCTGTGCTACCACACTGGGCTATGGTTTTATTGTGGGGTTTTTGTTTTTGTTTGGTACTGGGAATCAAATTCATGACCTTGTGCTTGCCAGACAGACTCTGTGCCACTGAGCCATGTCACCAGCCTCTGTTTTACTTATTTTGGGTTTGTTTGTTTTTGCCTATCTTCCAGGAGAGAGGTTCTTCCTTTCCCAAATTTCTATTTTATTTATTTATGTCTTTTTGAAACAAGGTCTCATTATGAAGTTCAGGCTGCCCTTGAACTCATTTTGTTGCCCTGGCTGGCCTCAAACTCACAGCAATCCTCTTGCCTCAGCCTCCCTAGTGCTGAACTACGTATCAAGACCTTATCTCGAAAATCAAGAAATAACAATAAAATAAGATATCCCCCCAAAGCCTCCTGTGTTCAGAGATGAGACTTCCTGTTACTTGGATCCCGAGGGTGCTGTACTCATGGTAGACCCATCCACGGTAGAATTCAGGGCTGACATGCTGTTAGGACCTGGGGCCCGGCTGGAGGGGTCACTGAGGACAGGCCTGGCAGGCTGTGCTCCCACCCTCACACCTCCCTTCTCTCTGCTTCCTGGCTGCCATGGATGAACAGCCATCCTCCACCAGGCTCTTCCCCCACGGTCTCTGCTCGGAAGCCAGCAGGCCATAGATTGCATCCCTGAGCCCAAATAAACCACTTCTCCATTAAACTGTGAGGGCCAGGTATTGTGCCCCTGCAACAAGAAGTGGCTAAAACACCTCCCCACTCTGGCATCCTGACGACCCATGCCACCAAGGGTCACCCTTCCCTGGCTTTCCTATCAACCCTGGGCCAGGCCTTGTCATCAAAGGGAGACTAAGGAACACCAACAGTTGGCATCTCCAACGATGAGCCACTGTGCAGGGTCCTAGCTCGGCGGTCCTTCTAGAAGGAGTTTACACATCTGTTCCAGAAGGCACAGCAATAATAGCCACACAGTTACAGAGCTCAGTCCTCTCTCCTCGTCCTTGTCTGTAGCAGGCAGGTTGCAGGTAGGCCTGGGATGTCGTTCCTTGCCATACAGGGATGTGCATGCACAAGGCTGGCACAGCTGGGGGAGGGGGGTGTCAGTTCTCCTTGACCAAGTTTAGATATAGATCTTGGGTGTGCTGGAGCACATGTGTCATCCCAGCACTCAGGAGGCTGAGGCAGCAAGACTGCCACAAGTTCACGCCAGCCCGGACTACATAGTGAGTTCAAGGCCAGCAAGGACTGCAAATGGAGACTCTGTCCCAAGAAACCAAAGGAATACATGAATAGTTTAGCCCAGGCTTCTTGCATACCAGACCCCAAAACCCAGGGTGCAACAAACTACCTCCTGCAAGGCCTGCATCTCCAGCTACCCCTCCATGGCTGCAAACGGGGACCTGCCTCTGGGTCCACCCTGTCCTCCAGGCCCTCCCTGGTCCCTTGCTCTAAAGATAACACCTCAAGACCAGGATGGGGAGGACCCAGGGTGTATCAGGTTCTCTGAGCGCACATCCAGCCCAGGCTTGCCTTCACTGGCTGCTGAAGACAGTTGTCAGTGCCCAAGTGGTCAAAGGATCAGAGCAGGAAGCAGAGGAGGATGGGTGGGGTGGGATGAGACCGTGGTTCTCGGTGCGAAGGTTCAGCTGGAGAGCAGCCTTCCCACCAGGAACCAGTTTGGAGCTGAGATCCAGTCTACTGAATTTTCTGGATCCCTTTTTCCATACCCCTCCCCCAAACCAAAACCACCACACGCACTCACACATGACCTGAATCTCACTAGTAGAATTTTAATGGCTTTTGTGGATGGTGGCGGCGGCAGCACCAAGAGGAGGATAGGGAGTCGGCCGCATGCCCAGAGCTAGGGCACCTCCCGCAGGTCTAGCTATCCTCTTTCCACTGGACTGAAGCCACAAAGGTGCGGATTTCCATGGGCTGCAGCGTGATGGAGGCAGGGTCCAGCCTGGGCACAGTGGGGTGGGAGGTGGGACCTAGGGGAGGGGTAGAGAATGAGGGGCGCTGACTTCCTCAACTTCACTCCTTTATGCTCTGACCCCTGTGTCTGAACACAGCCATACACCCCCAAAAATCTATACCCAGGACATCGTGCACAGACCTTAAACCACTGCCCTGACCTGAATACTACCCTGACCTGAATACTACTCTGATATCCCTAAATTCTCTTGGGGATTTTTTTCTTTTCTTTTTTTCTTTTTTTCTTTTTTTTTTTTTTTTTTTTTTTTTTTGGTGGAACTGGGCTTTGAACTCAGGCCCTTGCACTTGCCAGGCAGCACTTATTCTACTGAGCTCTCAACCCAGCACCTTGTTTTTCTTTTTGAGACTAAGGTTATGTTTGTTTGTTTGTTTTTGTGGTACCAGGGATCGAACTCAGGACCTTGTGCTTACCAGGCAGGTGCTCAAGCCTCTAAGCTATATCCCTGGCCCTTGTTTTTGTCTTTTTGAGATAGGAATTTTTTGTTTGGTTGGTGGTTTGTTTTTGTTTTTTCTGGTACTGGGGATTGAACTCAGGACCTTCTACTGAGCTATCTCTCCGGCCCCTGAGACAGGATTTTGCTATGTGGTTCAGGCTTGCCTTGAACTCACTTTGTAGCCTTCGCTAGTCTCAAACTCACAGCAATCATCCTGCTTCAGGTCCTGAGTGCTGGTATTACAGGCGCGCACCACCACACCAGGACCTTTTTCATTTTTTCAAGACAGGATCTCACCATGTATTCTTTTTTCTTTCTGTCTTTTTTTTTTTTTTTTGCGGAACCCGGGGATTGAACTCAGGCCCTTGCACTTGCCAAGGAAGTGTTTATTCCACTGAGCCATCTCTCCAGCCCCTCACCATGTATTCTTGGCTGGCCTTGAACTCACTGTGTAGTCCAGGCTGGCCCCAAATTCACAGCAATACTCTGCCTCAGCCTCCCGGGTGCTGGGACAACAGGCGTGCACCACCACACCTAGCGTCTCCAATTTCTAGGCACTGCCCTTCTTATTCCTGGGAGTCACCAAACCTTCAAGTGTATTGCAGGTTGGCTGGACCCACTTCTGACCCTGAACCCCCAGCTTGGGTCAGGAGCCAAGTCAAGTTCTCCACCGGGTCACAGCACACATTCCCACGCCTCTCCCAGAATGCCCCAGCTGCTGAGCCAGACAGAGGCCCACCAGGTCCCTACCAGTCTCTGGTGTCCACTTGAGCCTGGAGGCGCTGGCCCGGGGCTGATTGGCTGCCAGAGTAGTCTCCTGCAGGTGAGTGATGGTGAAGGTGGAAAACAGGTCCTGCGGACAGAGCGGAGAGTGGATGGGCCCGGCTGAGTGGTACACAAAGCTAAACGGCACCTCCGTGCCTCTCTTTGCTCTCTCTCCTGCCCCTTCCCACTTCTGCCCTCCTCACCCTCAAGTCCAAGACCACAGGAGTACTCAGGTTGCGGCTTGAATCCTCCCCCAGGGCGAACTGGTGTTCGAACCGCAGCAGCAGCATGTCAGGTCCCCAGCGGGCCAAGGTGAGCAGGTGCACAGAGGGCGGCAGCTCCCTGTTCAGGCCTGAGAACTGTGGAAGGGGCGGGGCTTAGATGGGGCGGGGCCTGGGTAGAGAGGGGCGGGAATCCACTGCACACTTGGGAGATGAGATTGTGGGGGCGGAGCTTAGCTTCCTGTAGTCAGGACAAATTTTGGGGGCCAGGCTCAGCTGTTCTGTCTAAACAACTAGGCTGTAGGGGTGGGGCTCAACTGTCTGTTGCCTTGAGTTTTAGTGTTGCGGCTAGCTTATCCCGGGAGGAGCAGGCAGATTCAAGAGACCCTAGGGACTGAAGTAAGGAAGAGAGGGTATGGGATGTGGCAGACTGGGCCTTGCAGGTCTCAGTCCTGAAGGTGCAGAACTATGTGTGCATGCGTGTGTCTGTGTGTGCGTGTGTGTAAAGGAGGGGCTGGGCTGGCACTGACCAAGGAGGGACGAGCGCTGGCACTAGAACTGAGACCAGGGTGTGGGATGGGGTTTGGCCTCGGGGTCCCTTTGCTGCCCTTCACCCCTCACCTGCTTGCTCGGGGCTGCCTTGTGGTGGTAGGAGGAGCCGCGCCCTGGGGCCAGCACCACCTGCGGGGCCAGCAGCTCCTTCTCAGCCAGCAACCGGTGTCCCACGGCTGCCTCATGGGCCGTGTCCAGGAGCACAAGGTGACGCCCACGCACCCACACCCCGGACCCAGACTCCAGCAATGCCTCTCCCACTCCGCGGCCATCGTCCTTCAGCAGCCGTCGGTGCACCTGGGGGGGGGGGGGCAGGACAGAATGAGTCTCACCTGAGCGACTTAGCAAGACCCGGTCTCAAAATTAAATAGGGTATAGCTCAATACTAAATTCCTAGGTTCAATCCATAGTACCCTCCAAGCCCCCCAAAGAGAGGAAGACAAACATACAAATGGAATTCTCTCAAATTAGTATTCCAGCAAGCCGCCTGGGTGAAAATTCATTTGCAGGGCTGGGATCCACTCACCATGAGCTCCAGGGAGCCGTCTCTCAAACTGCTGCCCCCCTGGGAGCGGTCAGTCAGCACCGTCAACTGCATCTTCCCATCCTGGGAAGATGAGCGGCAGTGAGGGAAAGGGCCTCACGGTCTCTGTCCCAGGTATCCGGGAAATGAAAGATGCTGGGAATGAAGGCTGCAGGATAGGTGGGTGGGGAGGCACAGAGTACTACCGTGATGTAAATGCGGCTGTTGACTGGATAGTAGTTTCCAGCCACCGGTTCAGTCTGGTTTAGATCCCAAGAAGGTCGATAATCCCGCCTGGGGTGGGGTGGGGTGGGGTGGGGTCAGGTCAAGGTCCAGTGTCCCCCCCACACACACACACACAGCCCGTATCCTGTCCCACCTACATTTCTCAGTCAGCGGTTGCTGCTGCCCCCCACCCCTGGCCTCAGCTTGGCACCAACCATGCTGCAAGGTCCTCAGAGTTCTCACCTCCTCTCCAGGATCTCCCGGCCATTGCTGTCCGTGTAGAACACTCCAAGGGTTTTCAGGGGTGTGTCAAAGCGGCTGATCACCTCCTTCCCCCACTTGTCCCTGGGCCCAAAGAGACCGGTATGAGCCTCACCTAAACTCCACTCTGCCCTGTCCCCTGCTCCAGTCCCAGCCTGGGCCACTTACCCCACAGGTATTGGCCCCACTGTCCACTCAAGTTCCAGGTGACGCTGACCAGGGTACAGGCGAACCACCTGGGAGCACCAGGCAGAAAAGTTCTGGTGGACCTCCTGCACCAAGGCTGTCTGTGGGCACACAGGGTGGAGAGGTGTCAGCCACACTGGGGCGGAGGGTATCCCTGAAAATGGCCCTCTGCTGGGAACCCCCAAAAGGCCTAAGTCAGGGTCAATCCTATGGAGAACATGGAAACCCATCCACACTTTCTGGATCTGCCCACTTCTAAAGCAACACAACTAAATCTTGGAAGTCACCTATATGCTCAACAGATGAATGGGTAAAGAAAATGTGGCATTTATGCACAATGGAGCACTACTGTGCCATAGAGAAGGATAAGCTGGAGTCATTTGGAGGAAAATGAATGCATCTTCAAACCATGCTATTGGCGCCGGGGAGATGGCTCAGTAGAATGAGCGCTTGCCTGGCAAGTGCAAGGGCCTGAGTTCAATTTCCAATTCCGGAAAAAAAAAAAAAAAACAAACAACCATATTATTAGGAGAAACAATAAACAGATGCACAAGCTTAAAATAACATGGTTTCTTTTCTATGAGAAAAGCAATAGCTAGGGGCTGGAGAGATGGCTCAGTGGTCTAAAGCACCTACTTGGAACAAGCTTGGCAAAGCACAGGAACCGCAGTTCAATCCCCCAGCACCACATGCCAGCCAGCCCCACCCCCTGGTGGGCTGAGCTGGCCACACACACACAATGAATAAATAAATAAAATAATAAAAAAAAAAGAAAAGCAATAGCTAAACAAAGAGCAAAATTAAAGAAAAACAATAGGACCAGGGAGATAATTTTTTTTGCAAATGGGAAAGAGACCAAGAGATGAAAGGAGAGAGGGAGAGGGAAGAAGGGGGTGAAAAAAGAATTAAAGGGCCAGGGATATATCTCAGTGGCACAGCACCTGCCTGGCAAGTGTAAGGTCTTACGTTCGATGCCCAGTACCAAAAAAAGAATTAAGATGTGTTGTTTACAAGAATCAACTCTATAGGATGTAAATATCACACACAACAAACATGTACTGATAAAAATGATATGTGCTTGCCGTCTCCTAGCACCCGATTCCCCCTCCTCAGATTAAAGGTCAAGATTGGCACGTGACTACCTTGTATGAAGACTACACTGAGGTTATCAGTAGCTGTGTGACCGCAGTCTGCCCCACGGAAAATAATCAAGATGGTATAAACAATGCTTCTTGACCCTTTCCCTCTCCAAATGTCTCAAATGTGGATGTGATAGTTGGGGCTTGAGCAGCCACATCGGACCATGAGGTAAGAGCTGAATAGTGAAGAAGAGCAAGAAGATAAACGGGAACTGGCAGAGTGTCTCTCTCAGTTACTTTTTTCCTCATTACTGGGACAAAATACAGCTTTGGGGGGATGAGATACAAGCCACAACACTGTGGAGCTGCCCCACCTTCCCTGAATGGCCCAGCCAGACTTTCTTTTCTTTTCTTTTTTCTTTTTGGTGGAACCAGAGCTTGAACTCAGGCCCTTAAGCTTACCAGAGAAGCACTTATTCTACTGAGCCATCTCCCTGGCCCCAGACTTTCTGATAGGCAGTTAATTTGGATAACTGTTACAACAGGCCAAAGAGT
This sequence comes from Octodon degus, assembly GCF_000260255.1. Taxonomy (NCBI): domain Eukaryota; kingdom Metazoa; phylum Chordata; class Mammalia; order Rodentia; family Octodontidae; genus Octodon; species Octodon degus. The sequence continues at coordinate 1,782,799 of NW_004524649.1, read as the reverse complement.
ATCCCAGTTCTGCGATCCAGGGACTCCTCAAGGGGACCACATCTAATTTGAGGCTCTTAACCCTGCACAAAGGTGAGTCTTGCCGTTATCTGCCCTATTCCTATTTCAGGGAAAATGTCAGTAGAAGCCCTAGGAAACCACTGCTTCCTGTCCAGTGCATCCTCGGATTTGCACCCAAGTCACTCTCCAAGTAAAATTCTTCCGTATCCCTGATATAAATGTGAGCTTGCCAAACTCTGTGTGTGTGTGTGTGTGTGTGTGTGTGTGTGTGTGTGTGTGTGTGTGTGTGGTACTGGCAACTGAACCCAGGGCCTTTCCACTGAGCTACACCCCAGCCGTTTTTTAAATTTTTCTTTTCTAAATTTTTTATTTTGAAACAAGGTCTAGCTAAGTCACTAAGCTGCTCAGGCTGGGCTCAGACTTGCGATCCTCCTGCCTCAGCCTCCAGGAGTGCTGGAATTACTACCACACCTGGCCAGAGGAACTCTTCAAGTAGCTATCCCTGGCTCTCTCCCTGCCCCTCAACTTCTGACACCCATGGCAGATGTGGATGGGTGGGAAGTGCCCCTCCTACAAGTAGCTGTGACCTTCACACCCAGTCAGGATGGCTCCACCACCACCTCCCGTCCCCAAGTGCCCTCCTCCATGTGGCTCCAGACCTTCACCAGCTGCGTCTGTGCCCAGTGGCTCACGGGAATTGGCTTTGCTTGGCTCGGTCTGAAGATGTAGGCACCAGATGCCTGATCACTTTGCTTGTCTCCAGTACTGGCATTGTACCTGCAGCCAGTACGGATGAGTCAGGGAATGGCCTGGCTGTGGCCCCAGCCCATCCAGCAGTCCTCTCTCACCAGAAGAAGGCCTGGCTCACAGCCAGCGTGAGTTTCCGGTCCAGGACCTCAATCGTCCTCAAGAACCCTGTGTCAGGGTGGAATGTAGCCTGAAGGTACTGCATGGGGGGAAAGCCAGGTATTACTGCCCAGGGCTGCGGCCAGCGGCAGCGCCTCCCCTTCCAGGACATAGAGAGCACTCCAGTCACCTCAGTGTCCACACTTTCACATTTGATTCTATTACAAATCCTGCATTGTCTCCCTCAGCCTCATCCTTGACCTACGACACAGTCACTTCTTGTCCCTCCAGGGCCCTGCAGAGCCACACAGTCACCTATTCCTGTCCCCTCCCTCTATGCTCATGCCCTGTGACCTGCTTACCACACACCAGCCAGAGGGCAGCTCAGTTCAGTCTCAGCTTCCACCAGCCTGGTGCAGTGCTGCCTGCCCTAACCGCAGCACTCAGGAGGCTTTGCCCAGACTCCATAATTCTGGAGGGTGGCAGGTTGAGGCAAGGTCTCACCATGGAGCCCAGGCCTTGAATTCACAGCACTTCTTCTACCGCAGCCTTCCGAGTGCTAGGATTACACTGTGCAACGCCATACCCAGCGTCCATAGCACTTTCAATACAACCCTGTCCAGTTCATGGCTTCTTCACAGGAAGAGCCGAAGTCTTGGGCCTCGAGGCCTACACAATCTGAGGGTTTTCAGTACGGCTCAGAATAGCTAAAACTGGGAAGTAACTTACATGTCCATCAACAGATGAATGGATGCAAAAAATGTGGTATTTACACACACTGGAATACTGCTCTACCATAAAAAAGGATGAACTTAAGTCATTTATAGGAAACCAGATGTACCTGGAAACCGTAATATTAAGCGAAATAAATCAGATATATGAGCTTAAATATCACATGGTTTATTTTATATGAGACACCCAAGGTGTAAATAAAGAGCAAAGTAAGAGACAGCTAACAGGAAATAGTGACACAAATCCTTTGTAAAAGGGAAGACCAAGTGATCAGGGAGGGGACCAAGGGGAAGAAAAAGAATTAAGGTGGTTATGCACATATGCTAACTCCCTACGATGAACTATGAACATGTACTAATAAAGGCATTTTAAATATCTGAGGGTTTCTTCCCAGGATATAGCTCAATGGTACAAGTGCCTGCCTGCCAAATGCAAGGTCCTGAGTTTGATTCCCCATTCAAAAAAAAGTCTGAAAGTTTCTGTGTCTGCTGTGTTCTGCCTGTCTGATCTCTCTGTCAGGTACTTACTTATTTACTGCAGTGCTGGGGGCAGAGCCCTGGGCCTCATGCACATGAAGCAATCACTGTACCACTGAGCTACCCTCAGCTGGGGGTCTCAAGATAAATGTCACTTCATCTGAGGCCCTCCTCTGACATGGCATGTCCCCCCCTCCCACCATCAGCTCTGACAGAAATGCCGCACATTACCCATAGTCACGTTGGACCCTCACGACAGCCCCAGGAAGGACACTGAGGTCACTCATCAAGGACACAGTGACAACAAACCAGAGACCAGGGACCTCCTGACCTGTAGCCTACGATGACATTTTCAATTTGTCACAGAGGAAGGAAGGGACGAGTTAGGGTCTTACCTCATTTTTGATAGACAGGATGGGGGACCTAGATTTCTGGGGCCTGGGCTGTCGAAGGTGGGCCCGGGGTCTCCGGATGGACACCTGGGTTACGGAGTAGATGCTGAAGCCCAAAGCAGGCACCAATGCTGGGAAAAGGAGTTCTGTGTTGCCAGTGTTGGGAAGTTCCACCACCTTGGTCAAAAGGGAAATGGAGTCAAAAGACTATAAGGATGAAACAGGCCATTCATAAGTAGACAGCAGCCAAGCATGGTGGTACACACCAAAATCCTAGCACTCAGGAGGGAGAGGCAGAAGGATCACTAGAGTATGTTCAAGGCCAGTCTGGGCTACATAGTGAGTTCAAGGTCAGCCTAGACTATATATTAATACCCTATTTCAAATAAACAGATAAATGGATGAATAAGTAAAGAGTGGAGGCATCAACTCAGTGAGGCGTAAGAGTCCTAGAATAGGGAGAAGGAGGTGTAAGATCCCAAGAAAGAGATTAAAGAGAAGGTGGCAGAGGTGTGACTCACTGGTAAGCACTTGCCTAGTATACACTTGGCACTGGGTTCCAACCCCAGCATCATAACAACAATGATAAGCCAGGCATGGTGGCATATACCTGTAACCCCAGTGCTCAGGAGACAGGCCTGGGCTACATAGCAAGAGCTGTCTCAAAAAAAGCTAATAATAATAATAATAATGCCGGGAAGATAGCTCAGTGGTCTAAAGCACCTGCTTAGGTAAGCTTAGGCAAGTGCACAGGGACCACGGTTCAGTCCCCAGCACTATATGCCATGCCAGTCCCACCCCCACGGTGGGCTGACCTGGCCACAAAAAATAATGATGATGATCATGATAATAATACTAATAATAATAATGGCAGAGGGCCAGTGAGATAGCTCAGGGGACTAAGTGCCTGCTTAGGTAAGCACAGGGACCTGGCACCACATGCCGCACTGGCCTCACTCCAGGGCGCACAGAGCCAGTCACTGAGACCCAGTCTGGTGATGCACACCTATAATTGCAGCGCCGGGGAGGCTGAAAACAGGAGGATTACTACTGTGTAAGGAATCCAAGCTGTGTAGTGGAACCCTATAACAAATACATAAAATAATAATAATGATAATGATGTTGATGATGATGATAATAGTGGCAGAGAAGGTTTCTCAAGGTAGGAAAAAAATTCATGAGTGGGAAGGAGACTGGGAGTCAGGGAAAAATGAGAGAGGAAATGGAAGAGTTTTATTTTTTTCTTTGTAGATCTGTTAATCAAATCCAGAGATGCTCAACCACGGAGCTACATCTCCAGCCTTATCTATCTATCTATCTATCTACTTATTAATTAATTTATGTGTGCATATTTTGAGATCAAGTCTCACTAAGTTGTCCAGTTAGGACTGGAACTTTCAATCCTCCTACCTCAGCCTCCCTCTCTGCTGAGAGGACAAACACATGCCATCCCTAAAAGAAATCTTTCAGGCACAAGAACGAAGGAAAGATTCTTGGGGGAGAAAGAGCCTCAAGGGAAGGCTTCTGGGATGACAGGGCTGTCCAGAACAGGAAGAAACTTTCAAGACAGGATATTAAAAAATCAGACCAATCATGGGAGGTGGACGTTTCCAAGGGGAGCAGATATTCAGAGGCAGAAGCATCAGATATATAGAGCAGGAAGACACTTGTGGGAAGTGTCCATTAGAGCGGGGAGAAACCAAATCTGGAGACACACTGCTATAATCTCAGAACTCTGGGAGGCTGAGGCAGGAGGATCAAAATTCAAGAGAGCTCAAGATCAGCCTGAACCACACGGAGTGAGTGACCCTGTCTCAAAAAACAAAAAGTAAGAAGAGCTGAAGATGTACCTCAGTGAAAGTGCCCTGGGCTCAAAGAACAGAAGGAAACTGCCTCAGGCGGGTGGTACTCACTGAGTGGGCTCACCTTGCTCGGCACAGTCTTGTCTCTGGGGTCCTTTACGAGGAAAAGGCCTTCGCTGACAGGCAGCCGCACCATCTGATCCACCTTCCTCCCCAGGGGGTTATAAACGATGACCTGGAACTGTGTGGGAAGCAGGGAGGGGACGGGTCACAGCAGGCCTTCTCCAGCCTACCCACGGACACAGCAATATCCCACAGCGACCTCAGGAGTATCTGCCCAAGCTCCACGCTGCCCTGTGTCCTGCAGCTCCTGGACGACCCTCGAAAGAAAACTGCAACCACGGTTTCCAGACGGCACCACCCAACCACTGCCCCGTTGCACCGCTGCCTCCTCGCCCTGCCCACGGCCCTTCTCGGCCCTGCTCCTCTGCTCCACTCCAGGCTCACGTGCGCGGATGTCTGGCTGACCGGGCAGAAGCTGATGTTGAGGTCGCGGCAGATAGAAAAGGACTCCTTGGAGCCGCTGAGCTTGGCTAGCGCGTTGCTCAGAAGAACCTGGAGAAGAGCGCAAGCAGCAGGTGCGCTGCTGACCAGGTCCACATCTGGGTGGTCTCCCAGTACAGCAGCAGGTGCACTGCTGCCCCGCCCCTCTCCTCCCTGTCCCCAGCCTCCTGCAATCCTGCCCCGCAAACCTGCCTAGGATCCACCCCACGGCCAGACCACGCCTTACATTGTACTTGTCTCCCGGGAATGGACCTTTCAGCTCCCAATCTCCACCCCTCGCCCGACCCCCCTCTTTCCTTAACCCCAAGTTACCTCTGCCCCGCATCCTGAAAGCCCCGCCTCTAGATGACTCCTAGGCTCCACCCACCACCCTAGACCACGCCCTTTCTCCTCGGCCCCGCCCACCTCGCAAGGACCCCAGCCGGCTGCCAGCTGGCTTGCATAATCATTGGCCACGTGCTGCCGCGAGGTGCCACTGACAGCGTCATGATGCTGTAACACCGCCATCGCCTCATCTGCGGACAGAGGGGCTGAGGTCAGTGGGCTCTGCACAGAACTCTCTGGCTCAACCCCAAGAAGGCAAGAAAAGCGCCACGCACAAATGCTTGACTCAGAAGCTCCAAGAGGGGCCCCCAGGAGGGATGCTTTTTGGCTTCAGCCCCACCTAGGGCCCCCAGGCCCAACACCTACTGAGGGGCGCGCTGTCTCCGTAGCCATAGGGTCCCACATTGGCCGCCGAGCCCACCAACGCCTCCAGCTGATTGCACACCTGCGGGACACCAAGGAGGTGCACTGGGCCTGGGCCACGTGGATTGTCCCCTGGGCTATCCCTGGGTTGTCCTCTGGTAGCACCCACCCACCTGCAGAAAGTTGTAGCTGAGGCGTTCATAGCGTTTGAGGGCTGGCCTGCTGGAAAAGTAGCCAGTCCAAAACATGTGGGGGCCGTCGGCATAGGGAAAGAAGTCATCCTTCTTCACAGACCTGAGGGGGAAGTGTAAGGACAGCAGAGCAGGCCTGGGCAAGCTAGCCCTCTCCCCTACCCCCAGGCTCCCCAAATACCAGGTGAGGTTGGCTTTGTTCAGTTCCCACAGGTAACAGGCAGGGGTGGAGTAGAGCACATTGACACGGCTCCCATTTGCCTGCTGCTGGGGGGAGTCGTGTGTGAGCCCCAGTTGCACACCCCCTTACACACATGCACACTCATTCTGACATCCCAAAGATTCGCCTTCTCTGATTTTTTTTTTTTTTTTTTTTTTTTTTAGGAAAAAAACCCAGGGCCTTTGCACTAAGCTGCAATTCCCAACTCTAAATTATTTTTTAATTTGATATAGGGTCTCACTAAGTCACCAAGTTACCCAGGCTGGGCTCCAACTTGTTATCCTCCTGCTTTAACTTCCTCAGAGCTGGATTAGGGCCAGAAATATAGCTCAGTAGTAGAGCACCTGCCTAGCAAGTGTGAGGACTTTGATTCCTGGTACCCACACACATTAAAAAAAAAAAAAAAAAAAAAAAAAAAAAAACCAACAACAAAAAAAAAACCCAAGTGCTGTATTACAGGTGTGCACAAACAGCAGGACTGTAGCAAAGCCTACATTCCTTTAAGAGTATAAAAACATGCATATACACACTCTGCCCTCTCGTATCCTTGGGAGCGTGGTTCTAAGACCCAGGTTACCAAATCTTCAAATGTTCAAACCCTTTATAAAAATGTATAGTATTTGCATACAACCTATCCAAATCCTCCCATATACATATTACTTAACAATAGGCAAATGTTATGTAAGTAAATATTGTATTAGGGGCCAGGGAGATGGCTCAGTGGAATAAGCGCTTCCCTGGCAAGTGCAAGAGCCTGAGTTCAATCCCCGGTTCCAAAAAAAAAAGAAAAAAAAGAAAAAAAAATATATATATAGTATTAGGGCTGGTGAGATAGCTCAGCAGACTAAGTGCCTGCTGAGGCAAGCATAGGGACCAGAGTTCGATCCACAGGGGAAAATGGAAAGAAAAAAATCTGTACACATTGAGTACTGATGTACTTTTTCTCTAATATTTTTGTGGATTTCTCTGAATATCTGTGGTTGGTTGTCCATTGGTGTAACATGTAGGGAATGGAGAACCAAAATGGACCCAATCACATGCAGACACACGCAGCCTTCAGTCACTCATTTCTTCCACATGCTCAGGATCATAGGAAGTCTAGCCCCCAAGGCCAGTGCCCTGCCTTCTTCCTTTCTAGTGGGATCAAACCCAGGGTCTCATGCATGCGAGGCACACAACCATAGTCCCAGCACTCAGGAGGCTGAGACAGGAGGATGACCATGAGTTCAAGGCCAGACTGGGCTATATAGTGAATTTAAAGTCAACCTGGGGGCTGGGGAGATAGCTCAGTAGAATAAGTGCTTGCCTGGCTAGTGCAAGGGCCTGAGTTCAATCCCCAGTTCCACAAAAAAATAAAATAAAGTCAGCCCAAACTACATAGCAAGACCCTTCTCAAAAACTTTTTTTCTTTTAAAGGGGATGGGGGGGACAGAAGGTCTTCATGCAGAAAGCGTAATAATAAACAATTAGGGCTGGTGATATAGTTCAGCAGTAGATCACTTGCCTAGCAGCACAAGGCCCTGGATTCCATCCTTAGCAACACAGATAATAGCAATAAAACAACCACAGGGGCTGGAGAGATAGCTCAGTAGAATAAGTACTTGCCTGGCAAGCTCAAGGGCCTGAATTTAATCCCTGGTTCCGCTTAAAAAAAAAAAAAAAAAAAAAACACAAAGATGTTTTATCTTCCAAGCACTGATCATGCAAAGAACCCATTAAATGCTCATTAATCCCTCTGTGAGGTTAAGGCCACCATTCTTTCCATTTTACAGATGAGAAAAGTAAGGCACTGAGCACCTAGAGACATTTCTCAAAGTCACAGAGCAGTTAAGTGACAGAGCCAGGATCCTTTCCAGAGTCTGGGAAATGAATTCAACAAAGGAGCAGCAGTCAGTGGCAGGAGAAAAGAGCCACATGGTGACCTCAGAGCAGCCCAGGGACATGAGATTTGCGGGGGCCAAGGTGCTGGAGGCAGAGGCTAGGGAGGACAGAACACTCAGTGATGTTTCCTGAGAGCTGTTTTGGTGAAACAGTAGTGCACGGAGTGAGTGGGAGGTGCTGTCATGTAAACACATATTGCATTATTTAGGGGGAAATGGCAAGAAAAAAATCTGTACACACTGAGGACTGAAGACATCATAGACGGGAGAGGGTGTCTGAAGTGAAAGAGGGAAGACAGGTCCCCGTGCTGCTGCGAACAAGTGACTGCTTGAGCACACAGTCACCACTGCAGGCCACCTGCAGGGATCAGCACGAGTAGGTAGAAGAAACATGACATTGTCCTAATTGATCTCCAGAACCTGTGGTGAGCTTGGCAACATGGCAAAGGGGAATTAAGGTTGCTGATCAGATGACCTTAAGACAGAGATTATCCTAGATTATCTCAGAGGCCAAGCATAATCCCGTGGCTTTAAAACTGGAAGAGGAAGCTGGGGGTATAGGTCAGTGGTTTGAGGCCCTTGGGTCCCATCCCCAGTACTAAGGAACTAGGGGATAAATCTGGAAGAGGGAAGACGAGGTCAAGATAAAAGCAATATGGTTGTGGAAGCAGAGTCAGAGAGACACTGTGTGGCTCGCTTTGGAGACAGAAGGTGACCACCTCTAGGAGCTGGAAAAGCAAGGGAATATACTCTCTCCTGGCCCTGTCAGGACGCCTGTTCTTGCCAAAGGACACCCAGGCCAGACTTCTGACCTCCAGAACTGTAAGACCGAGTATTCCTACTTTTCAGTTTTCTACTTAGTTTCTGTTTCATTTTTGTTTGACTTTTGAGACAGGGTCTCACTATGCAGTCCACGCTGGCCTTGAACTCATTATGTAGCCCAGGCTGGCCTTGAACACTCAGCAATCCTCCTGCCTCAGCCTCCTCTGAGTGCTAGGATTATAGGCATGTGCCGCCCTGCCTGGCTATTTCTGTTTTTTCAAACTGCCAAGATTGTGGTCACTTGTCACACAGAGTAACAACAGAAAAGGAGGGGCTGGTGAGATGGCTCAGTGGTCTGAAGCACCTACTTAGAACAAGCTAAGGGGCTGGGAAGATGGCTCAGTGGAATAAGCGCTTGCCTGGCAAGCGCAAGAGCCTGAGTTCAATCCCTGGTTCCGCCAAAAAAAAAGAACAAGCTAAGCTAAACAAAGCACAGGGACAAGCTAAGGTAAACAAAGCACAGGGACCGCGGTTCAATCCCCCAGCACCACATGCCAGCCAGCCCC
>NW_004524649.1:1772482-1773072 GCF_000260255.1 Octodon degus | reverse complement strand
GCATGTGGTGCTGGGGGATGGAACCGCGGTCCCTGTGCTTTGCCAAGCTTGTTCCAAGTAGGTGCTTTAGACCACTGAGCCATCTCACCAGCCCCTAAGCTGATAATCTTAGATATCCGTTCTAGTGATAGCAGATTAACAGACTCCTGCAATGCAGGTCCCATAGGGCAGGGACACTGACCTGCATGTTGACCATCTGGATAAGCTTGTCCATGTTCTTAAACCACATGTTGGCATTCTCATACTGGAAGTCCGAACCCATGGTCATCACGGTGTGGTTGGTGCGGTAGTACTGGCCCTGTGGAATGGAGTCCTCAGACCAGGGTGTCCTGGACCACCCGAAGCCAGCTGTGTCTGTGTGTACGGGGTCAAGAATTCATGTGGAGGGCTGGGCAGATAGCTTAATGGTATAAGTGCCTACCTAGTCTCAAGTTTGATCCCCAGTATCACAAAAAAGAAGAAGAAGGAAGAAGGAAGGAGGAGGAGGAGAAGAGAGGAGGAAGAAGAAGAAGAAGGAAGAAGGAAGGAAGAAAGAAGAAAGAAGGAGGAGGAAGGAGGAGGAGGAAGAGGAGGAGGAGGAAGAAGGAGGA
>NW_004524649.1:1743767-1772382 GCF_000260255.1 Octodon degus | reverse complement strand
AGAAGGAGAAGGAGAAGAAGAAGAAGAAGAAGAAGAAGAAGAAGAAGAAGAAGAAGAAGAAGAAGAAGAAGAAGAAGAAGAAGAATTATTACTATTAGTAGTAGTATTATTCACGTGGGGAGTGCCAGGTATGGTACATACCTGTAGTCCCAGCACTGAGGAGGCTGAGGCAGGAGTATTGCCCTGAGTTCAAGGCCAGCCCGGGCTACATGGTGAATTCAAGGCCAACTTAAACTATACAGTGAGACCCTATCTCAAAAAAAAAAGTGGGGCCATGCAGTATCAGAGCACAGGGACATAAATAAAAATAGCCAAAGCTTGAGGCTGGGGAGATGGCTCAATGGAATAAGGGGCCTGAGTTCAATCCCTGGTTCTGCCAAAAAAAAAAAAAAAGCCAATAGTTTTGTTGGTCCCATACACAGATGAGGAGAGCAAGACACTGAGCCAGGCTGGAAGGTCCATGGGATCTGTTATGGTTAGTTTTTGAAGTACTAAGGATTGGATTCACTGGGAACTCAGTGGGAATTCACTTTCCCATTGAAATATATCCTCAGTTATTTTTTATTTCTTATTTTGAGACAAGGCCTTGCTAACTTTCGATCTTCCTGCCGCAGCCTCCTGGAGTGCTAGGACTACAGTTATGCACCACCACGCCAGCAACATGTATACTTCTAATGAAGGACCATAAATCTGGGGTGGGGAATAGGACAGTACTATTGAGCACACTTTCTCATATCCCTTGGAGGCACCCCCAGGTCATGGAAAGAACCCAAAGTTCTGGATATCAAGATTACCTGGGCAGTGGCTAGCTGCAGAAAGTAGCTGACCAGCTCCTTGGCGTTGTACTCAGGACTGCGGGGGTCATCCACCACAGGCTTGTCAGCACACAGCACATCCCAGCAGAGCCCCTCTGGCGGGTTGTAATTGTTGGGGAGCACACCTGGGGCCACACCAAGCTCAGAGGATGCCCAGTGGCCCAGACCTACCCTGGGTCCAAGTCTGCCCTGCCTTAGCCAGAATGGGCTTTAGAATTTTCGAGGCCCGGCACAAAAGGCCAATGCAGAGCCCTGCTCACAAATAATTAAGCATTTATCTTCTTTTTTTTTTTTTTTTTTTTTTTTCTGGAACTGGGGATTGAACTCAAACCCTTGTGCAGTGCTACTGAGCCATCCTCCCAGCCCCATGATTAAGCATCTAAAGACAGCGACAGTGGATCATTAACTCAGCCCCTCACCGGTGAAAAGGTCAGCAGCAGGGGGCTTCAGGCTGGTGCTGGCCCTCCACACCTGCTCCATTTCCCGTCTCTTCTTCCGCACCAGCTTATCTTGATAATCAAGGCGCCCAAAGAAGAAGCCATCGAAACCCATCTGGAGGTGGGGCAAAGAGACCTCTCACACCCCGGTTTGGGAAGTCTGAGCCCATGACCCTGGGAGACCCAAGGGTCATCTGGTCCACTATGGCACCATTAATGGTCAGGGCACATTCAGAAAGCGAAGCTGATAAAAGGGAGATTAGAGATTGGGAGAGTCTGAAGGCACCTGGCCAGAGACGCAAGGTGGAAAGACAGAACTCACCTTCCCATGCCCAGCTAGCTCAAAGTAGAAAGGAGACAGCCTCAGCATGGGTCAAAACAGATAATAAAGCAGGTTTTAAAGCCAGATTGAAAAAAAATTTAAAAATTAAAAAAAAATAAAGCCAGACTGGAGGTGGGGGGGTAGAAAAAAGGGGGAAAAGAAGAGAATTGAAATGTGTTGCATACAAGTACCAGTCCCCTTCAGTGAAGGTAATCATTGTATACTGCAAGTATGTACTAATAAAAGTGGGAAAATCAATCAATCAATTAATAAAACAATCAAATCAGGAACAAGAAAAAAATAATAAAGCCTGGGCATGGTGGCACATGCCTGTAATCCTAATACTTAGGAGGTTGAGGCAGGAGGATAACTGCAAGTTCCAGGCCAGCCTGGGCTACAAAGTCAGTTCAAGGACAGCCTGAACTGCATAGTGAGACCCTGTCTCAAAAAAAACAAAAATAAAATGAAGACAACATGACAGGAGAACCCTGTTCCTAAATAAATAAACCCAGATAGGGGACTGAAGTGCTGCTGAGTGGCAAAGCACTTGCCTAATAGGCACTGACCCTGGGTTCCATCCCCAGAACAAAAGAGGAAAGACAGATTAGGCATGGTGGTACACACCTTTAATCCCACCACCCAGGAGGCTGAGGCAGGGGGATTGCCAGCTTAGACTACATAGTAAACTCAAGGCCAGCCTGAACTACACACGGAGAGACTGTCTCAAAAAAGAAAATGAAAAGAAAACGGGTGTCATCTGCAGCCCAGCTGAAGGAGGAGCTAGGATTCTAGCAAAAGGTAAGAGGAGCCAGCTGTAGCAGGAGGCTTAGGTCAAAACGAAAGGAAGGATTCTTGGACTTCAACTTCCTAGAACACAAGGACCAGCAGGACCCGGTGTGGTCCCAGAGAGATTGCAAGGAAAGGGCAAGCTTGAGTGCCATAGGAATGAATCAGCGTGTGCAAAAAGGAGGGTCTGCGGGAGTTCAGGGTGGCACCTGGGCAAACAGCGAGGCCTGTTCTCTGGAGTGGCCGAAGGGGTCGATGTGCCAGGCCACACGAGGGCGCCCATCATTGCCAAATGTGTTCTCCAGGAAGCGCAGCCCAAGTGTCATCTGGTCCACAATGGCACCATAGTGAGTAGCTGCCTCGTCATTCATCACCCAGCCGCCATTGGCAAACTCCAGACGCCCTAGATGAGGAGGGGCAAAGCAGAGGCTTTAGGAGTGGGTTGGGTGTGGGATGCACCAAGGAGAAGGCCTGGCAACCCACGCCTGGATAGAGAAGGGGTACAGATTTAGCAAAGGGGGCCTAATGCAGGGCAGACTCCCCAGAGGAGCCGCTGCAGGTGGTTCCCTGCGAGAGGCACAGTTCTCCCAATCCTCTCTATATGACAAGATAAAATCTCCCAACCCCCCCCCCACACACACACACAGCAACAGAAGCTGGGCTGGGCTTCCTCTCTTCACTTCCTCAGGGCAGGCTCACCCTGGCGCACCAGGCTCCTCACGATTTCCTGTGTTGCGTTCGTCTGCTGGTGCCACCAACGGGAAAAGAAGGCCATCTCCACATAGATGAAGCGGCGGGTGGGCTCTGCCAACAAGGCAGAGATGACGGAGTCTAGGATGTACTGCACCCCTGCATGTTGGACATTATTCTGGACTGTGGACACAGGAACATGGACAGTCAGGAGCCAGCAAGAGCCCAAGCTATGCACTGCCCCCACCCTAAGGTCCAGGGCCCAGAAGGACAGAGGAAAGAGACAGGCAGAGAGAGGTAAGTGCAGTCGGGTACCAGTCCCCACCCTCTACTCACTGCCATAATAGTACTGGTCCACCGTCTTGAGCCAGCCCACATCATCATGTGTGTGGGCCACCAGGTGCACATTCAGCATGTCTGGCTGCACCGTGGGACATGTCTGCACAGGGACCCAAACATACACATACACACTGACATTGCTGATAACCTAACTCCAGTGCCCTGCAGCTAAAAGACAGGCCCAGAGGTGGGCAGGGAGTGGGAGAAGCGCAGGACCACCCTTGACCTTGGAGTGACTCAGACTCACAGAAGCTATGACTGAACCCAGCTATGTGCGGAGGACGCCTTGGCCTCCGAGGCGGGTGACACACATAGTTGTGCTCCGACTGTACAGACCCCGCCCCACTCAACCGGTTGCTTACCCGCTCCCCGCTCTAAGGTCCCACAGTTAAGTGAACGCATCCAAGCCTGAGACCCGGTGGCACGGGGTGGGGCTTGAAGAATGAGCTGCAGCCCCATCCTGGGCCACCTTGTTGTGTTAGCTGCAGATCAGAGCCATCCACGCCTCTCCCCAACCTCGGGTCCCCTTCGACTCCAGTGCGCTCCTACCGACGGGCCCGACTCACCTCATATCCAGCGGCCCAAGCGCCAGGCGTCGCCAGCAACAGCAAAAAGAGAAACGAGACAGGCGGGAGCGGCAGACCCAGGAAGCAGAAACTCATACGGCACCCCACGGGGCTCCGGCGGCGGCCAGCACCGACCCCGAAAGGTAGCGAAAGGGCACCCATAGCTCGGCCGCCACCGCAGCCTTCAGGGTGTTCCCGGGCCCGGATAAGGCAGCACGGGCGCTCCGCCCCTAGAACCTGACCTGGCCAATCGGCGCTAGGGAGGCGGGGTAGGGCGGAACCAGGCGCAAGACGGGATTTAAACTGTATCCCGCGGCAACGCGGCGATTCCAGGAGTTGGGAACAGACAGGTTGTCCTCTCCTAGTGGGAGGCACCTTTAGTATATCGCCGCTGTGGGGCTTTGGAGTACTTTTGGCCACGACGGAAGAAAGGACCGAACTTTTTCTATGGACACCGCGTCTCCCTAGGACATAAAACATGGGGTTTATGTGCTTGGGATTGTAAAGTGTTCCGTGGAACTTCAGGACTGGGGTGCTTCAGAGACACCTAGTGTGGCTAGAATCAGGAACCTTATTGTCCTATGGGGACTGGGACGTTGGGTGCACAGACTGCCCGTGGGAGCCAGGCCGGGGGGGGGGGGTGCACATCTGGGAAACTGAGACGAGTAGACTGCCGCGAGTTCAAGGCCAATTTGGGCTACATAGCAAGTTCAAGGCGAGCCTGCACTACTTACGGAGACCCTGCCTTAAAACACAAAGAAAAACTGCCCTTGGAGTGCTGGGGATGAGGCATCCAGCCTGCCGGGGATGCAGCCCTGGACCTTCCAATAAGGCTGGAGAACCTGACTCATACCCTTCCCAATTCCTACCTGTGGATTCAGTTCGCAGGCATTGTTTGCCTATTAAGCAAACTAAGCCTGGTATGGCACACACCTGAAACCCCAGAGCCCCAGAGCCAGGAGGCTCATATTATGGCTGGCTCGGCCCACCCTGGGGGCGGGGCTTGCGGGGCAGGTGGTGCTGGGGACCCAGCGAGGTCCTTGCGCTTGTCTAAGCTTGACTAAGCAGATGCTTTAGACAGCTGAGCTATTTCGCTGGCCCTCAAAATAAGAAATATTAAGAGGGCTGGGGGGCTGGTGAGATGGCTCAGTAGGTGTCTAAAGCACCTACTTAGAACAAGCTTAGCAAAGCACAGGGACCGCGGTTCAATCCCCCAGCACCACATGCCAGCCAGCCCTGCCCCCTGGTGGGCTGAGCTGGCCACACACACACACACACACACACACACACACACACACAAATAAAATTTTTTAAAAAGGCTAGGAACTAAGGTATCTACCATGGTATTTTTATTTTTATGATTTGGTCAGTTAATAAAGTATCTGCTTCCAAAGGAAAAAAAAAAAAAAGGCTGGGGATGTAGCTCAGTGCAAAGACTTGAGTCCAATCCTCAGTACCAAGAGAAGAAAGGAGAGAAAGGGAGGGAGGGAGGGAGAGAGGAAGGGGGAGGGGGAGGGAGAGGGAGAGAGACAGAGAGAGACAGAGAGAGACAGAGAGAGATATCAAGCAAGCAAGCAAAGCAAAGGGCAAGGGCCACCTGCTTGCTTACTGAAGGACAGATATCACTGTCCTGTCTCTGGCACCTGACCTAAGGCACTAGGCTTGTGAAATAAGGAAGTGCATCCCCAGAACATTCCAGACAGGGATCCCATGACCTGAAGCCCTTCCCCACCAAGCAGAGCATCCCATGAACAGAAGACAATAGTCACGGGGCAAGCCAGAGTGAAAAACTTTATTTTTAACTGGTTTCCACAAGAAAACAAATAGATATACCTAGAAACATGAGCAGTGTCTCCCCCAGCAGCAGGCAGGGGAGGGAGGCCGATGGTTTTCCTGTCTATGCCCCAGCAAAAGTGGGACCCCAGGGGAATGGCCATGCTCTATCCATCAGTTGGAGGCCCTGAGGCCATTCAGGCAAGTCTAGCCCTGCAGCTACAGTAGGTCGAGCAGCCAAAGGCCAGGCCTGGGAGAAGGTGCACAGAGGGGCCCTGGATGCCACCTCTCCAGGCTGATATCACCACGGGGGCGTCATGGGCTGAGGATTCTGCAGATAGGACATCACCACTGCAGAGATGGACAGCCTAGACAGGAGAGAGGTGTCAGTGCCAGGCACAGGTGTGTCCCCCTCCCCTTCTAACTCCTCCACTCCTCCCTCTCTAGGCCAAGCCTCACATAAAGCTGCTCATCATCTGCTTGGTGTCCTCTGAGCTCCGGGAGTTGGCAAAGCTGATGAAGGAACAGTAGACAGCGACCCAAGCACACCACTTCAGCTGGGAAAACATAGATAGACCAGGTCAGTGACACATAACAAGGAGCCCCTGAAAGCCACACTTCCCAAGCACTGGGCCCTGCCACGTCTTATTCTTGTACAGCTCAGACCTGCCTGAAGGTGCCCCCTTAGTCCCACCCCCCCACACACACACCTTTTGCTGGTACCTGATTCTGGTCCTAGTGACAAACCTCCATCGCTCTAACCCCATTAAGGCCCCAAAAGCCCCTCAGAAATTTCCACATGTTCCAGCACTCGGAAGGCTGAGGCAGGAGAATCGCTTCAAGTTTGAGGCCAGCCTGGACTACAAAGTGAGTTCAAGGCTAGCCTGAACTGCACAGTGAAACCCTGTCTCAAAAAGATCACAATAAATAATTTCTCTATGTTGCATGACAGTGCCGCACGCCTGTCATCACAGCACTCTGGAAGCTGTGGGAGGATTGTTACAAGTTTGAGGCGACTCTGGGCTACAGAATGAGTTCAAAGTCATTTTGAACTACAAAGAGTGACCCTGTCTCAAAAAGAAATTCCCACACGCTAAGAACCCTACCGTTTTCCTACGAGTCCCCTCCAAACTGCTTCACAGCCCAGATCCCAGCTCAGACCGAGCCATCACAGAACCACAGCCCCAGATCGCGGCTCTTCCCGCCTTAAAGTTTTCTCTGCCCACTTCACGCAGTCCCGACCCAACCCGACTATTCGAAAACCACGCCCCTCCGCACCCCCACCCCAATATTCCGGACCCGCTTCTAAGCCTCAGTCCCAGGCGGAGCCACAACCAAGGGCACTCAGCCCCGCCCACCTTAAGCATGAGCCCGCACATGCTGAAGATCATTCCCAGCAGGTTCATGTAGTCCGGCGTGGGGTCGTCCAAGGCGGGGTTACACTCGCTGGGCGGGGGCTTGTACCTGTGACAGGCTCAAGGGTCAGGAGCAATTGAGTCTCGCCCCGTGACAGACAAGTGCTTCCCTGCCCCGACCCATATCCACAACCCGAGGCCTGTTGCCTTGTCGCTGGGATCCTCACCTCAGCACTTTATTGGGCCTGCGTGGGTCCGACATATTGTTCGTGGACATAGCGAGCCGCAAACCAAGTCGCGCCTCTTCCGCTGCTGGAGCAGCAGCTTCCGGTATGGGCGTGGAGGGTGGCTTTCGGAGTAACACCCGCTGTCCTCACGCTTCGGTTCCCCCCGGCGAAGGCCGTAACTAACCCCAGCCAGAGAATGAGAAGCCAAACAAAGAAAACCTAGAAAATAAGGAGTAAGTGCTGGGAAAACCCCGAAAGTGATTTTTCAGTTTCCCAACTCAGTCATCAAAATGATGACATTTTGAATCCCACACGAGAAGCCGGAAATAGATCGTGGGGGACAATAATAAGGTTAGGACCAAGCGTGATTTGGTAAAGCACAGAAGTTTCAGCGCGAACAGACTCTGAGAAGGCGGCTGGCGGGGAAAAAAAAAAAAAAAAAAAGCGGTGAGAAGCGGGGCCGGAGCCATGGCTTTCCCCGAGCCAAAGCCGCGGGCACCCGAGCTGCCGAAGAAGCTGCTGAAGACGCTGGACTGCGGTCAAGGAGCGGTGCGAGCCGTGCGATTTAATGGTGAGCGCCCGCCTCTTCATCCTGGGCCCACCCCGTCCCGAGGCCGGCGGTCCGGTAACCCCCAGTAACCCGCCCGCTGTCCCCCAGTGGACGGCAACTACTGCCTGACGTGCGGCAGCGACAAGACGCTGAAGCTGTGGAACCCGCTGCGGGGGACGCTGCTCCGCACTTACAGCGGCCACGGCTACGAAGTTCTGGACGCAGCCGGGTGAGCCGGGGACTGGGCCGGGCACGCGGGAGCCGGGATCGCAGGCCGACGTTGACCTTCGGCCCCCTCTCCGCCCTCCAGCTCCTTTGACAACAGCAGTCTCTGCTCTGGAGGTGGGGACAAGGCGGTGGTACTGTGGGATGTGGCCTCCGGGCAGGTCGTGCGCAAGTTCCGGGGCCACGCTGGGGTAAGTTTGGGCCAGAGCATCTCACTGTGATTCGCGTTGTGGGGATCCGTGGGAGGACACTGGTGGCGCAGGGAACGTCCACTGACACTCCTTCGCTGCCCTTTGGAGTGGACAGGCTGCAGCCCAGCCCTGTCCTTGAAGTCCCCCTCAGAATCTGTGTGCACCCCACCCAACCAATTGTCCTTTCTTTAATCGGCACTGGGAATCCTGACTGTATCTCAATCCCCCGAAAATCCAGCCACCTCTGAGTGACAATTCCTGTTTCTCAGAAAGTGAACACGGTGCAGTTTAATGAAGAAGCCACAGTTATCCTGTCCGGTGAGTCAGGGACCTGGGCAGGAGGCCTTAGTGTCCCAAACCTCACCTCACCTTCACACTGGCCACACAGGCTCTATTGATTCCAGCATCCGCTGCTGGGACTGCCGTTCTCGGAGGCCTGAGCCAGTGCAGACGTTGGATGAAGCCAGAGATGGGGTGTCCAGCGTGAAAGTGTCTGACCACGAGGTTCTTTCAGGGTGAGTGGATCCCAGACCTTGTCCCTAGCGATTGGATACTGCAGCTATCCCTTTATTTAGGTTAAAAATCTTTCTAGGCTTAAGGTGTAGCCAAATAGTACAGCACTTACCTAGCAGGCACACAGCCCTGTGTTCTGTCCTCAGCACTACTCAAAAGACAACATGCCTGTAATCCAGTGCTGGAGGGGGCCAAGGCAGGACGATTGCAACTTCAAGTCCAACCTGGACAACATAGGCAGATCCTGTCACAAAATAAAGGGCTGGAAACAGACTCAGTGCAAAGGCCCTGGGTTGAACTCCCAGTATCACCCTCACCCCTAAAACAAGAGCTAGTCCTTGTTGTTATTACAAGGAATCGAACTCTGAGCCCTGCACTTGCAAAGCCACGTAGATGCCTGTGCTGCTGAGCTATCTCCCTGGCACAAGAGCTAGTCTTACCTTTATGCCCAAGGCTCTGCAGTCTGGTGCCTGCTGGCTTTCAGGTGTTAACTCATTCTTGGGCCTCATTTCTATTAAATATGCCAAGCATGCTCCCACCTCAGGTCATTTGCTCTTCCTCTGCCAGGACTGCCTCTGTACTATGTCAAAAGTGTTTTAAATGGGCACATCGTACTAACTACTCTTCTAGATGATAGGCATATGGCAGGGAATAAAATGAATAGGCAGAAATCTCTGCTTTTGTAGGGTTGTTCTAGTTCACACTTAGAATAGCCCCATACTTTACTAAAGCACAAAATGATGCCATCCTCACTTGAAGAACTTAGACTGCCCAACTTTTATACCTATTTCTTTCAAAATATGCACAAATACTTTGTGTGTGTGTGTGTGGTACCAGGATCAAACTCAGGACCTTGTGTTTGCAAGCAAGCACTTATTCTACTGAGCAATCTCCCCGGCCTCAAATACTATTTGAAAAAAAAAAAAAAAAAAATTGGCACACACCTGTAATCCCAGTACTGGGGAGACTGAGGCAGGAAGATCACCATACATCCAAGGCCATCCTAAGTTCCATAATGAGTTCAAAGCCAGCCTGAACTATATAGTGAGATTCTGTCTCAAAAAGCAGTAAGTTTCTTGCACTATTGAGGATGAACCCAGGGCTGCATACACACTAGGGTATGCCCCACTGAGCTTCATCCACATCCCTTTTGTTTTGAGCCAGGTTCTATGTTGCCCAGGATGATGTCAAATTTCAAATCTTCCTGCCTCAGCATCCCTAGTAGCTAGGATTACTGGCATGCTCACTTAAAGATCTTTTTGTCAGGCTTGTGAGATGGCTCAGTGGTCTAAAGCACCTACTTAGAACAAGCTAAGCAAAGCACAGGGACGGCGGTTCAATCCCCCAGCACCACATGCCAGCCAGCCCCGCCCCCTGGTGGGCTGAGCAGGCCACACACACACACACACATATAAATAATTTTTTTTTTAAATAAAATAAATAAAAAAGATCTTTTTGTCCCCCAGTACTGAGGACTGAATCCAGGACCTTGACACTGAGCTGCATGCATGCTGTATTTTGTTTTGTGAGACAATCTATGTAGTTCAGCCTGGCTTTGAACTATGCAGTGCAAGCTGGCCTCATGCACACCTCCCGCCTCAGCTAGGTGCTAGGGTTATAGGCATGCGCTACCACACCCAGTTCCCAGCCCTTTTAAAGTGTTTGTTGGCTGTTTGGGACACAGCCAGGAACCACCCAGCCCCGTTTCCTACCCCCCTAGGAACTGCTCTCTAGCAAGGTAGATAATCACCAAAGAAATAAATGCTAGAGCTGGGCACCGTTAACGTATACATGGGAAAAGGAGGACTCCCAGGGCTTGCAGGGGGCTGAGAATCTTAGAAAAGGAGGGACAAAAGATAGCCCTTTGGGCCTGAGTTTCAAAGTCAGCACCTCCCACTCCTGCCTGGGAAGAGCAGGGCCCTTCCAGTAAGAACACAGGCCATAGGTGCTGAAGCTGGACCTGTCCTCCCTGCAGCTCTGTGGACGGCCGTGTGAGACGCTATGACCTGAGGATGGGCCAGCTCTTCTCAGACTACGTGGGCAGTGAGTGGCTGGATGTAGGTCAGGTTGATGGTGGGGTGTCCAGTACTCCAGCGTCACCACCTACTGACCTCCTACCCTAGGCCCTATCACCTGCACGTGCTTCAGCCATGATGGCCAATGCACCCTTGTGTCCAGCCTGGATTCCACGCTGCGGCTTCTTGACAAGGACACTGGAGAGCTACTGGGCGAGTGAGTCCCCATGGTGGGCCTTTGTCTCCTCCCTTCCCTGCCACCCCACCTAGGGCCAGGCCTTGATGCAGGCCCCCTTCCCCCCCCACCCCCAGGTACACAGGCCACAAGAACCAGGAGTACAAGCTGGACTGCAGCCTCAGTGCACGTGACACACATGTGGTCAGCTGCTCTGAAGATGGGAAGGTGTTCTTCTGGGACCTGGTGGAGGTAAGCTGGCTGAGCCCTGCCACCCCTTGGTCAGAAAAGGGGGAGCAGAAGCAAAGTAGGAAAGATATCTGGGTGAAGGGTGCTAAAGTCCAGGGTGCATGACAGACTTCGGAAGGTGACAGCAGGATCGGAGTTAGACAAGGACTCAAGTACCAGGCTGAGCCCTGGGACCTGCAGATGAGGGCAGCTGAGGCTGATCATGAAGCCTGAGCTTCCTATGGGTCCCCGTGTGGTTTTAAGCCCCAAGCCCTGTCCATGACATGTTCCAGCCTAGTGTAGGGATCATGGAATTAAGTCCTCTAAAAGGAAGACTATGGGGAGCGTGGAGTCTTGGAGCACCAGCTCCTGCTCTGGGAACTGAGTCAGTGGGGATGTTCTGCCTGCTCCCTTTGGGCCCCTGGCCAAGAAGTTGCCTTGAAAGGAGGATACACAAAGGGACAGTTACAAGGTGCAAAGAGGAACCACAGATTGCTTGAGAAACTCCATAACTGGTCACGAGGAGAGTGAAAGTCACCTGGGCTGCTGTGGGCCTGCTGGAGTCCATCAGTGGCAGGGAGTCCACAAGCAGGTCCCAAGGAGAGAACTGCAGAGCTCCATACACCACCCAGAGCATCTGCTGACGAATGACAGGGTCAAGAGAGCAGCCCCAACACCCGAGGACGGCACTGCTCAGCAGCTCCCTTAGGGCAGAAGCAGCTACAGGGCCTAGGAGACCAGCAGAGCCAGTGGCTAAAGGTTGGGAGAGAAACAAGAGCGCCTCAGCCAGGGCTCACAGAAGGGACAGCCAAGCCACTAAGCACTGCCCTGTGCCTGCTCCACAGGGTTCCCTAGCACTGACCCTGCCCGTGGGCCGAAGTGTGGTGCAGTCATTGGCCTTCCACCCCAGTGAGCCCTGTCTACTCACCGCCATGGGGGGCAGCGTGCAGTGCTGGCGCGAGGAGGCCTATGAGGCTGAGGGGGCAGCAGGCTGAAGCCATGGACCCCCACCAGGCCAGAGAACCAAGAGCAACTGCAAGGACCCAGGACTACAGAGAGACATTTATTCCACAGACACTGCTAACGGAGGAGGATCACAGTAGTATCCTGATAAATAGAGGAGGGGAAGGCCTACGAGCTGTGTCTATTCAGTCCTCATTCTTCTCAAATGTGAACGCGTCTGCTTTCTGGGCGAAGGTTTCAGCCACCAACAGGGGGAAGACCAGGGATGCATCAGCATAGACCTATAAGGGGACCTGGGTAAGCCCCATGACCCACAGCCAGGAGCCCCTTCAGCCCACCCAGCCAGCCTCACCTTAACTGGCTGTGCATCCATTCGGATCTTGCCCCAGGAGACAGCCTCATCTGGCCGGGCACCTGAATCAGAACCATCGAACTCCTGGGCTGTGTTGATGTAGACAGCATAGTCGGCCCCATTACGCTACAGAGGAGGACAGAGCAGGCCAGTCAGCTGGTCACGGGGCAGGGGTTCTATGTGGAGGTACACACCTGTAATCCCAGCACTCAGGAGCCTAACACAGGAGGATCCTAAATTCAGAGCCATGCTGAGCTGCATAACAATTTGTTTGTTTTTTTTTTTTTTTTGGCGGAACCGGGGATTGAACTCAGATCCCTGTGTTTGCCAGTCAAGTGCTTAGCCTACTGAGCCATCTCCCCGGCCCCTTGTTTGTTTTTTTTTAATTTTTTTTTTTTTAAATGTTTATCATCATTCAAGTTTATTTATTTATTTATTTTTTATTGTGTGTGTGTGGCCAGCTCAGCCATTGGGGGCAGGGCTGGCTGGCATGTGGTGCTGGGGGATCGAACCGCGGTCCCTGTTCTTTGCTAAGCTTGTTCTAAGTAGGTGCTTCAGACCACTGAGCCATCTCACCAGCCCCTGCATAACAATTTGAAGGTCAGCCTCAGCTGCACAGTGAAACAGGGAAGCCACAAGTGTTCAACCACTGAGCTACATCCCCCAGCTTTTTTCTTTTGAGACAAAGTTGCCCAGATTGGCTGATCCAGAATTTGTAATCCTGCTTCACCCTACCCTATCGGGAATTTTTTTTTTTTTTTTTTTTTTTTTTTTGGTGGAACCAGGGATTGAACTCAGGCCCTTGCGCTCGCCAGGGAAGCAATTATTCCACTGAGCTATATCCCTGGCCCCCTCTAACAGAATTAAAAGTATGCGCCAGTGCTGAGTGTGGTGGCAGCGCACACCTGTAATCCCAGTACTTGGGAGGCAGAGGCAGAATAGCTGTGAGTTCCAGGCTAGCCTGAGCTACATAGTGAAAACTTGTCTCAAAAGACAGAAGTATGGGCCACTATGCCTAGTCAGCACTCTTCTCATCCCATCTAGTCTTTCCTTTGAGTTAGGGTTTTACTGTCTTGCCTACCTCTGCTGGCCCTGAACTCCTAGGTTCAACACCACTTCCCTCAGCCTCTGAAGGGGCTGGGATGACACGTGTGCAACACCTGACCTTATTTTTCTCCTTAGCAATTCCCTGCCACCTGTCAAGTGTGTCAACTGTGTGTTGTCTCCCCCATGAGAACCTCAGTCCAAGGAGGATCAGGATCCCGGCCTGTTTGGTCCAGTCACAGGTCTGCGAAGTGCCAACCCATGGGGGCCATGTCACTCACCATGAGGTTGGCATTGGCAATGTGGTGCTTGACCACACCACCACCTAGGATGATCATCCCCGAGCGCTTGGCGTAGATGGCCTGCATGTTGATGAGCCGCAGGTCTGGGGAAGAGGACTGTGGTCAGGCCTGGGGCTCGGTGGCCTCCCTCTATCGCTCTTCCTCCCGGGACTCCACACCTTACCTTCAATGATGTCCAGCACAAGGCCTGGGTTCTTGTAAGAATGGAAGAACATCATGTCGCCCAGCGAGCCATCTGTGAGCGCAGGGCTCAGCACTGGTATGTGGTTCTGAGGAGGGCAGGGCCAGTCAGCAACTGTGACACAGCCCACTGTCCCCATCCCAGCTGCATTCCTTCCTCCCAGCTGGTAGGGGTTAATGTTTCTGCCACGACTGTACTATAAAAATAACCCTCAAGGGGCCGGGGAGATGGCTCAGTGGAATAAGCACTTCCCTGGCAAATGCAAGGTCCTGAGTTCAATCCCCGGTTCCACCAAAAAAATAATAATAACCCTCAAAACAGATGAGGCCATGGATTTAAGAAACCTGCACATAATCCTGAGAGGATACTGATACTCTCCTAACAGTGGCTCTTGCTATTTCTGAAATGTGGGGGCTTCATAGCATCTGGGGGGCATGGTATCCTGAGCCAGGCTCCAGGGGAGTTGATAAATGGTACCCCCAAATGTACTCAGTCCCTAGTGTAGTCAGGATATTGGTATACACACACCCGTGTATAGCTTTGTGACTGCAGACGAGCCACCTAACCTCTCAGTGTTTGAGGCTCCTCACCTAAAAACAGGGATGCTGATTTGCAAGGTGACTGCGAAGAGGAAATCAGTTTGCACACCCCAGTCTAGGAACATTGGCCCCACCCAGCTCCTTACCTTTTGGGCCCAATAATACACAGATTCTGGGTTATTTATCTCTTTGCCGAGGCGGGCAATCATCCTGGAAGGCGTCCACTTCACACCCTAGAAGGGTGGGGACAGCAGCATTAACTCACAATTACCTGGACCCACACACACACTAGACAGATCCCCCCATCCCCAGGCACTTGCTCTAGCCCAACCTCTGTCTTCTGTTCCAGCACCATCTGGTCCAGAATGGGCATCAACCAGTCCTCAAACTTGCAGTAATTATCATTAGGCACCAACAGGTTCCCGATCCTTGACAAAGGCATACAGCATCAGTCTCTGGATTCCTGGGGCCAAATCCCTGCCCACCCCTCTCAGGGTCCCACCTGTTGATACCGTTCTCCCGCAGCTCCTTCCCCCTAAGGCTGAATTCACCCAGGTATGTGGGCGCCAGGCACTTGATGAGGTCCTCCTCCACACCTCCAGCCGTGGTCACCAAGATGTCCACCTGCAATCACAAACCAAGGACCTTGGCCCTCACGTGAAGCAACACTCCCAACATGAACACTCCTCCCTCTGAGGAAAGCTGTCTTAAAACAGACACATATCGTCTCACTTAAGTGCTCAACAATTTAATGCTCATTGACCCCAAAGCCAGCAGCCACCACCCCACCAGGTCCGCACCATGTTGTGCTGCACAAGGTAGCGAATGGTCTCGCGGATGCCTGAACTGATGAGGTTGGATGTGTAGCCCAGGAAGATGGTGCAGCCAGTGAGCGGGCGGTGGCTCTGGGTGAGGTCTGTGTGGTGGTCTTCATCCTGAGCCAGTGGCTCCAATTTCTTCTCGATCTGCAGTAAGGGTCGGGCCAAGTCAGGCTCTGGCCTCAAATCCCTGCCCAAGGGTCCCAGGTGTGTTCCACAGTCAGACTCCAACCAGGGATGTCTCCTGTGCGGACTCTGCCAGTCCCTTCCGCGTCCCACAGCATCTCCCTTTCAGGTCCAGTCCCCTTTCCGCTGGGAAAAACAGACCTGGCAAAGGGCCAAGGTGATTCGCGCTTCTCCTCCAATTCCCTCCCCTAACCACACGGTCTTACCCAGGCTCTGCCCATTCCTGAATGCTTTAAATTTCCCAGAATCTGACCCTACTTAGGCAAAGGATGCACTGAAACCCCCGCCTAGGGCAGGCCCCACGGGGCGGGGAAGCCCCGGCCCGTAAGGCATTCTTGAGCTCAGCTCCGCCCAGCGCGCCCTCGCCTCACCATCGCGTTGACTTGCTGCACCGCGCGCCCGAAGTTGGTGGCCTGGAAGCCGGTGGTGCCGAAGGCCTGCAGAAGCGCGCGGTAATCCACGCCACGGCTGAAGTCGTAGCCCCGGACCTGAGCGCTCTCGGGTGGCAACGCTGAGCTGTGTTTTAGCACGGCAGCCAGCGCTGCCGCGGGCGCTTCCCCTTTTGAGGAGCCCTCCATGGGCTTGCGGGCGTCCTCTCAAGGAAGCTCCCCAAACCAAGCACTCGTAGTCATCCAATAGCGCTAAGCCCTAACACGCGCCTCTGCAAAAGCACAGGAAGCAGCGCCCCGGAAAAAGCTTAGGAGAAACAAACGGAAGTTGCTCGTCACGTGGCCATCCTAGCCCTTACCTTCCGAGGGCAGCCATCCTTGTACATGTATTCCGTACTACGGAAGGGCTGAGGAGCCAATATTTTTTAGGCGCTGTTCTCCGCGTGAATCTCGGAAGATTCATTCCGGTTGCAACCTGTTGAAGACGCGGAGCTCCCGGTAGCCCTTGTCTATTCCTATCACCTAGGACCGACAGAAGAGCTTTCAAATCGTCAGGATTTAGGTCACCAGGCAACCAGACAATTTCAGCCTCTCTGAAACTGACTTGTTCATGAGACAGTGATTTTTTTTTCCTTATTGTCGTTTTCTTGTTTTCCGAGACAGAATCTCACTGTGTATGTAGTCCAGGCTGACCCCAAACTCCCATGATCTTTCTTCTTCAGCCTCCCAGTACTGGGATACTAGGCGTGCACCACCATGCCCTGCTTGGGGGGGGGGGTGTTCTGTTCCTCCTCTATCTCCAGTCTCCACGCCATACCTAACCTTCACACCCTCCTGTTGTACATCCTGCAGCAACTGAAGGTGTCACCTCCTCCAAGAAACCTTCACACGTCAGGAGCCTTCTCCAAGGTCTTGGGCTAACATTGCTTTCGCATCGCGTGCATCCTCCCAACAGTGTGCCGGGTCCAGAGGGGACACCTTGCCTCACGTAATCTACAGCCCGTGTAGTCAGTGCTACTCGCAAGGTTTCAGCCAGACAATGAGGATTCAACAATGAGCAAGACCAGGATGTGCACCGTGGAAGCTGTGCACCTGGCTGGGATAGAAAATTAGCAGTGGTGATAAATCACAAGTTTTTTAGAGGAGGGTGAGTGTAGAAGCTGGTAGTCTTACTTGGAGGGACAGGTGACCCAAGAACAATGCCAAGGAGGTGACATTTGAGCCAAGACAAGAAGAGAAACTGCGAAGATGGAGAGAGCATGCTTCCACAGTGGGAGAGGAAACAAAAGCAAAGGCCCTGGGGTAAGAACAGGACTGCTTTGTCAGAAGAACACAACTTCCTCCCTTGGCTCACATTTTTTACTACTATGCTCGAGACACATAATAAAAATATTCAGATCTTCCTCCCAGACATCACATAGATCTCAAAGTCACCCTGGCAATTCCCTGCCCAACTAACCCTGGTCCTTTTGTGCCTTTGCAAATGGCTGCACCCCTCCTCACCCATAAGACTAAATTCTAGAAAACTGCCTGGGGATGTAGGTCTGTGGTAGTGTTGCCTAGCATGAGCGAAATCCTGGGTTCTGCTTTCAATACAAAATAAGTAAATAGGGCCGGGGAGGTGGCTCAGTGAAATAAGTGCTTCCCTGGCAAGCTTAAGGGCCTGAGCTCAATCCCCGGTTCCACCAAAAAAAAAAAAAAAAAAAGTAAATAAATGTTAGGCTTAATGGCATCTTCCTGTAGTCCCTGTTAATCAGGAGGCTGAGGCAGGCTGAGGCAGGAGAATCACTTGAACCTAGGAATTCAGGGTCAGCCTGGGTAACACAGTGAGACCTCATCTCAAAAGATGATAATAATGGGCCGGCCACATAGCTCAGCGGACTAAAGCACCTGCTTAGGTTGGTGCAGCGACCAGGTTCAATCCCCTGCTTGCAGTGCTGGCCCCATCCCTGGGACAGGCTGAGAGGGTGACTGAGACTGGGTGTGGTGGTGCGCACTTGTAATCCCAGCGCTTGGCAGGATGAAAACAGAAGGATCACTACAAGTCAGATCTATGTAGTGAGACCTTGTAGACTTTGTACTAAATATATATTTTTTTTAAAAAGATGATAACAATCATAAAATTTTGAAAAATAAGAACAAGGAAATTGAAGGGCTTTTTGTTTTTGTGTGTGTTTTTGTTTTATGGGGTTTGTTTTTGTTTTTTTGTATTTTTGAGAGAAGGTCTCACTATATAGCTCAGGCTGGCCTAGAGCTCATTTTGTAGCCCAGGCTGGTCTTGAACTCACAGTGATCCTCCTGCTTCAGCCTCCTCATTGCTGGGATTACTATGTCACCACATTCAATCCTTAAACTCCTAATCCTCCTGCCTGAGCTTCTCTAGGGCTAGAATTATAGATATGTCCCACCACACCTGCCTGGGGCTGTTTGCCATGGTGGGGATCCAAAGCATGTGCTGCACTGATTAACAACACTCCCAGCCTGGAAGTCCTTCAATTTTGGATTCTTTTGATTTTATTTATTTTTTTTTTCTTTTTCTTTCTCCATTATTGTTGCTGAGAATCAAATTCAGGACTTCACACTTGCCAGGTAGGTGCTGTACCACTGAGCTATATGCCTGGCCCCCGGCCCTTGATTTTTGTCTCTGGTGTTTCAAGACACTGTCTCCCTATATAGCTCAAGCTAACCTTGAATTCACTATGTAGCCTGGGCTCCCTCAAGCTCCTGGTGATCCTCCTGCCTCAGCCTTTCAAATGCTGGAATTACAGGCGTGAGATCTCTCCTTCTGCATTACCTGCTAGCATATCTGCCAACTGTTGCCTGTAAACAGGACGCTGATCCATGGTCCCCAGTCAGGTTCCCTCCCCAACAACCCATCTCCCAGCTGAGACCACAGTATTTTTTTTTTTTTTTTTTTCAGAACCAGGGTTTGAATTCAGGCCCTTGCCCTCGCCAGGGAAGCACTTATCCTACTGAGCCATCTCCTTGGCCCCTAACAGCATTCTTTAAACATAAATCAGGGTGCACGGGTCTTGAGTAGCGCATGCGTGGTGTTGTGCGAGCAGTGGCACCTTGGACAACAAGGAGGAGACCTATCGTCTCTGGAAAATCCGCAAGACGATCGTGCAATTGTGCCATGACTGTGGCTACCTGTGACCCAAGATGAGTTGGATCAGACATTGGAGGATTTCAAAGCCCACTTTGGGGACAAGCCAAGTGAGGGGCGTCCACGATGCACTGATCTTACCATGCTGGTGGCCCACAATGATGACCCTATGGACCAGATGTTTGTCTTCTTCCCAGAGGAACCCAAGGTGGGCATCACGACCATCAAGGTGTACTGCCAGCGCATGCAGGAGACCATCACCCACGCACTCATCATGGTACAGCAGGGCATGACGCCCTCTGCCAAGCAGTCCCTGGTAGACATGGCACCCAAGTATGTCCTGGAGCAATTCCTGCAGCATGAGCTGCTGATCAACATCATGGAGCATTAGCCTGTCCCAGAGCACGTTGTCATGACCAAGGAGGAGGTCTCAGAGCTGCTGGCCAGATATAAGCTCTGGGAGAACCAGCTGCCCATATCCAAGCAGAGGACCCCGTGGCCCGCTACTTTGGGATAAAGCAAGGGCAGGTTGTGAAGATCATCCGGCCCAGTGAGACAGCAGGCAGGTACATCACCTACCGGCTGGTGCAGTAACTGTGGAGTAGCAGGTGAGACAGGTTGGACACACAGCTCCCGCTGCCTGAGGCTCCTGTGTCTTGGCCTCAGTTGGCTTCCGTCTCCTTGAAGGGCAAGGCTCACCTAACACGTCCTCCACACCTCCCTGTCCTGTTGGTCTGCCTGGCTCACATGGATGTCCCCTCTCTCTCTTGCCAGCCCCTGGAGACAGACAGATGGATGTATGGGCACAGTCTCAGTCACCTTCTAGGGAGACCTGAGCCCCAGCCTCCTTGCTGCTGCTGCAGTTCCTCTCTCTGGATGAGGATTTCATCAGCATCTGGCCAAGACTGCAGAAGGGGCGTGGTGCAGGATCGGAAGGCCCCTGGGCAGGCTGGCATGAGCCTTGGTCCTGGGGCGACTGCCAGGTGGGGGCCAGGACTGCTTCTCCCAGTGGTCCTAATGTGCTCCTGAGCATGCGGCTCATGGTCCCCTGTGTGGGCTGCCCGCGTGTGCCTGTAGGCTGTTCCCACCTGGCCTCTTCCACATAGACTGTCCTTGTGAGCACACTGTATCCACTAGGACCTGGGGTCACAGGTTGATCAAGCTCTCAGTTGCTATAGGATGTTGAATATTTTAAAAATTAAGGCTATTTTGAGTAAACAAACTTGTCTCAAATACCAAAAAAAATAAAAATAAATCAGACACATCAGGGCAAAAGCCCTCTAGAGATAGCTGTCCCCTCCCAGTAAGATCCCAGGACTAGCTGACATGGTAGTGCACAACTCTTAGATCAGGACTTGGGAGGCAAAAAGTTCAAGGCCAACCTGGGCTACATAGTGAAACCATCTGAAAATCAATCAATCAAATCAATCAATTCAATAAATAAACAGAACAGCAGCTCTGTGAGGCAGGATCGTTCCTTGTTTCACTGGTGTCTTTGGTTTTTGTTTCCTGCAGTGTTGGGCACACAGAAAGGCTGAGCCTGTGCTTAATGACACAGTGTCTGGCCACTGTATGTGAGGTCCTGGTTCACTCTCAGTCCCACAGATAAACAGTAAATATGCTTGGTATGGGCTGAGTTAGGTCCTATAGAATTCGTTGAAGCTCTGCCTCTCAGTACTTCATGAAGTGACTGTGTTTGGAGAGGGTCTTTAAAGAGAAAATAAAATGAGACTCATAGCTGGGCATGGTGGTATCTCCCTGTAATCCTAGCTACTCAGGGGAGTGAGCCATGGGGTTTGCAAATGTAAGAGTAGCCTGGACAATTTAAGAAGACCCTGTCTCAGAGGATCACTACAAGTCTGAGCTTCATAGCAAGACCCTGTGCCAGATAAACAAATGACAGATTTTTAAAAATTGACCCTGTCTCACCAACAGGATGGTGCATACCTATAATCCCAGCTATTCTAAAGGCCAAACAATTCCAAACTGCAGCCCAGCCTGGGCCACCTAGTGTTTAGCAAGACCTTGTCTCAGAAAACTAAGATTAAAAGGTGCATGCCAGTAATTCAGCTTAAGCTATACAGTGACTTCAGGGACACCTGAGCTATATACCAAGGCACTCTCCTCTCTCTCTCTCTCTCTCTCTCTCTCTCTCTCTCTCACACACACACACACACACACACACACACACACACACACACACACAAATGAATCAAAAGGACTGGAAGCATATCCAGATATGATGGCACATATCATGGTTACCACTCAGAAGACCAAGGCAGGTAGACTGCTGTGAGTTTGAGGCCAGCCCGGACTACACAATGAGCTCAAGACCAGCCTTGATTACACAGCAAGACCCTATCTTAAAAAAATTTTTTAAATGGGGGGGTGGGGAGATGGCTCAGTAGAATAAGCACTTCCCTGGCAAGCACAAGGGTCTGAGTTCAATCCCCGGTTCTGCCAGGAAAAAAAGGCCCTTTCTACTCAGAAGGCTGAGGTAGGGAAATTGAAAGTCTGAGCTTGCAACCTGGGTAATTTAGCAAGATTCTATTCCAAAGTAAAATAGTGGGGCTGGTGAGAGGGCTCAGTGGTCTAAAGCACCTACTTAGAACAAGCTAAGCTAAGCAAAGCACAGGGACCATGGTTCAATCCCCCAGCACCACATGCCAGCCAGCCCCACCCCCTGGTGGGCTGAGCTGGCCACACACACTAAATAAACAAATAAAATTAAAAACAAAAACAAAAACAAAGTAAAATAGTGGCCGGAGCATGGTGTCGTACACTTGTAACCCAACACTCAAAGAAGCTAAAGCAGGAAGATTGGGCTGGGGAGATAGCTCAGTGGAGTAAGTGCTTGTCTGGCAAGCATAAGGGCCTGAGTTCAATCCCTAGTACTGCAAAAAAAAAAAAAAAAAGCAGGAGGATCGCCAAGAGTTCAAAGGCCAGCCTGGGCTATATAGTGAATTTATTCCAGCTAGAACACACTACAAAGTTTGACCCTATCTCAAAAAACAAAAAGAAATTTAAAACTGAATAAAAGGTAGTAGGTATGTTTAATCCCCAGTGCCACAAAAAGGGGCCACAAAAAAGGATTAAGAGACTCTGTTTTTAACTGTTGCATTGGCTGCTTACGCTAAGAGCGCAACCAGGAAGGGTGCAGGGCAGTGAGCACAGATGCCCAGGGCTAGCTGGTGATCCTGAAGCAGGTGACCGAGGAGCAAGGGTGGGCATGGGCCCAGGTGGCACAAAAGTGAGAGCAGGGGCCACACTGAGCTTAATTTTCAGGCTGCTCTGATGGTACCTGAGACAAAAAGGCACCAGAGGGGGTGGGAAGCACTGGGATCGAGCCTGCATAGTTGGGATCAGGGGACACAGGCCAGGGTGGCATATGGCCAGGAGAGTAGAGAACAACTGGAGGGGGTGCGACTGAGGACAGAGAAGCCCTGCGGTCTAAGGCTCAAAGGAGAGGTGGGTGGAGGCAAAGAGCAAGGCACCATAGGCACCAGGCAGTGGATCAAGTCGTCAGAGAGCAACTCCAGGCAGTGTGGACAGCACAGACCAGAGTGCAGGGGACCAGAGCTGGGAGCCCTCTGTGTGCCGCTGCAGTGGCAAAGGCTGGTGGGGACAGTTAGCAGGGGACCTGGCAGTTCAGAGTAAGCTGCAGGCTCCCTCAGATGGCATGGGACCCAGGGGGTGCCCATGTGACACCAGACCAGTCTCTGGGTCTCCTGGGCCAGGGAGCCCCTCTTCCACGGCAGCTGCTGCTGCTGATGGTGACATTTCACTGGGTCCTGACTTCAAAGTCTCTGCAGGTGGGGAGGAGAGGGGTGGAGAGGCTGGGCTTTGCAGGCAACAGCCAGAGGGGTGGCCACTGCAGGAGGATCAGCATCAGCATCTGCAGGACTCTCCAGAGAGGTACCTGCACTGCCGGTCCAGGGCGACAAGGGAGGAGCATGGGGGCCCTCAGGTGGCCCAAGGATTGCTCACACTCTGCCCACCCTCCCTAGATGTCCAGCAAGGTGGCCATTGGCAGTGACATCGGCCAGGCCCGCCGGGCCGTAGAGCAGCTGCGGATGGAGGCAGGCATTGAGCGTGTGAAGGTGAGAGCAGATGGGGGTGCAGGGGTGGCAAGGTGGGCACCCCTGGATGAGGGGGAAGGGGACCCAGGCTCTAGCCAGGTGGCTTGGTTTGCAGGTGTCCAAGGCAGCCACCGACCTGCTGCAGTTCTGCACCGAGCAGGCCAAGAGTGACCCCTTCCTTGTAGGCATCCCGGCCGCCACCAACCCTTTCAAGGAGAAGAAGCCCTGCACCATCCTGTGACTCCACGCAGTGCCACCCCCAACCCCCAGCCAAGTGAGCCTCAATAAACAGTGATTGCTCCTCGGGGGTGCAGACTGGTGGAACTAAGATGGCGGCGCAGGGACTGTGGGCTTGTGGGGTTCAACCTTCCTCCTCACCCCCATCAGGGTCACACATACCCTGGAGCCCACAATGCCAGCCTCCCCTCTCTATATCTCACAGTGGCCTGGGCAGACGGCCACTGTCACCACCCTGAAAACACAGATCTGGAGCTCCAGTTACAATATGCACACACATGCACACATGTGCACACAGCCACTTGATCACGTCACACACATAGGCACCAACATAGACACAGGCACCCCGAGTTTTCAGCGCTACCCTCCCAGCTATGACTGTCGCATGTACGCACCCCAGGCCACCAGCTCCCACTCAGTCCCATGCCACAGTGTTCCACACAAAGTTTCCAGAGCCATGCACCTGCGCAGTCAATCAGGTTTATTCTCCTGAGCTCTCAACAGGGACATACAACCAAATGGGGCCCAGGGGTGGGGAGCAGGCCCCCAAGTGGGTCAGAACTGCAAAGTCACATCCCCAGGCACAGGGACCAACCAAGAAGTCCCACCCAGCCATGGCACTCTGTGGGTCCTCAGCCTGTGGGTCAGAGGCAGAGGCAGCACCAGTGGGGGCTCAGGTCCCCCAAGAGCAGAAGCCAAGGCTCAGCCTGCCTGTTGGCAGTGTAGAGCAGCATCCACATCCACATCTATATCCACATCCACATCCACGAGCTCAGGCCTGCAGCCTCCAGACTTCCAGGGACAAGCCTCCTGATGCAGCCACCACCACATTGCCCTCAGCACATATCTGGGTTATCAGGATAGAGGAGTCAGGGGCAGTACATGGGCTCTGGGGGCAGCGTAGGGTGCAGGCAAGGCCTTACCCCATTCAGCACATTGTGGTGGCTGCGAGTGCAGATGGTCCTGGGCGGGTCCGTGGGTACATGCACCTGTAGGGGAGCAATGGGCAGAGGTTGGGAGGCAGGCATCTCCTGACCAATGTCAGCAGGGGGGGAGGGGCGCAGTGGACGGCTGTCCTCACCCGGATGGTCTTGTCAGTGGATGTAGTGTACAAGGCTCCTAAAGAGTGTTTGATGCCTGTGATCTGAGATTTGTGGCCCACGTCAAAGGACTGTGGAAGGAGACATGGGGGACAGTCAGGGACAGTTCTACCACCATCACTCAGGGGCAGGAAGAGGGGGTAGGAAGGAGGCACAGGACCCTACAGACCCGGACAAGCTGGAAGCAACCATCACGGTTGGCAAAGACGTGCAGCAGACCCTGGTTGTCACCAGCCCAGAGCTGGGGCTCCTGGTAAGACATGCACAGCAGGTAGGAGTCCAGCTGCAAGAAGACAGAGGGGCTCAGATGGGCTAGGGACAGTAGCTGGGTCTCTCAGCCCTAGGGAGGTGGGGAGAAGGGAAGGGAGGCGCCTACCTGCATTCTCTGCAGGACACTGTTGGTGCGGCGGTCAAACACCACCAAGGTGTGGTCCTCACTGCCCGAGATGATGTGCTTGTCATCGGCCAGCAATGCCAGCACCGCGCTCGAGTGCAGCCGCCGGCTCTTTAGCAAGGCTGGGCCAGCTTGGCAGGTGATGTGGACCAGGGAGGGGGGACATCAGAGCCCCTCAGAGAATCCCAGGCCCTCTTGGGGGATCCCAGGTCACTGTGTGTCCCGGTGAGCCCCTCAGGTTGCTCAGCCCCCACCCTGCAGCTGATAGTCTCCCTAGCTCTCTCCCAGCTGGATCTAGGACCTCCAGGCCTTGGCTCCTTCCTGTCCTCTGCTAAGAAAGCTCGACTCCCATCCCAGGCCTGGCCGCAGCTCTGGGTAGGAAAGGGTACTCAGCGACCCTCATTCCACAAGAGGAAGAGGAACAAAACACAGAAAAAACTTGTGTGTAGGCAGTCTTTGTTGTAGATGTTTTGTTTTGTTTTATTTCAAGATACGATACTCCAGGGGCTGGTGAGATGGCTCAGTGGTCTAAAGCATCTACTTAGAACAAGCTAAGCTAAGCAAAACACAGGGACAGCAGTTCAATCCCCCAGCACCACATGCCAGCCAGCCCCGCCCCCTGGTGGGCTGAGCTGGCCACACACACACACAAAATAAATAAATAAATAAATATTTTAAAAAGATACAATACTCCAGGCTGCCCTTGAACTCACTTTGATCATCCTGCCACAGCCTTCCAAGTGCTAGACCACTACACCTGGCTTGTTCTAGATGATTTATGGAAACTAACTTATTTAATCTGTGGTTTTTCCCCCTGGTGCTGGGAATGGAACTGAGGCCTTGCATATGCTAGACCAGAGCTCTACCACTGAGTCATACCAGCTCCACCAATATGTTCAGTACCATTCCTGCCATTAACTCTGGGGCTGGGAGCTTTACAAGGATTTGGATCTAGCAATGGAAATGGCGCCCATGTTCTCCCTACATGCTGTACCATTGAGAGAGAAACACTGGCTCCAACTTGCCTAGGGTGACAGGGCTGGGGCCACCAGGGCCCACCAGGCCTCCTTTGTGCCCCTGTCCCACCTGCCTGTGTGGCTCTCAAGATAAGCACCTGGCCGGGGGACTTCATCAGCTTCTCAATATGACTCCAAAGCCCCAAACATCCCAGTGCTCCCCATCTGATCTCAGGACCCTCTGCCCACCTCTAGGGTCGTAGATGGTCACCTTCTTGTCATAGGTGCCAGCCACCAGGATGTCAGGCCGGTAGGAGAGGCACAGCACTGCCGCTTTGCTCCTGGGGACACACCCCCCACAATGTTGGGCCAGTAGCCAGGCAGGGCCCTGCCAGCCCTGCATCCCTGCTAGACCCCCTACCCTCGTACTTTAGCTCACCAAACTGCTGCCCATCAGCTGCCATGTCCCACAGCTTGACGGTACTGTCCCAGGAGCCAGAGCACACATGGTGATCCTGGGCTGCCAGCGACCACACCCAGCCCTGGAAGAAGGGACAGCAGTCACATCGGGCCCTCTCTTCCCCACTGCCTATGAGCACAAGGCTTGGTCCTTCCTGTTTATTGCAGGAAAAGCTCAGAGCAGTCACCAGATTCACCCGAAGCCACATAGCTTTCCCTCCCTAATGTCCACTGTGAAGTACACTGTTGTACAACACACAATTCACTTCACATTCCATCCCACAGGACCAAACGGGAAAGGCAACTGACCCAAGAACCCAGAGCCAGTAGAAACCTGGGTGAGAACAGGTTGTTGTGGGGGGGTGGCTCTGGAGCCTGGGGAATGTACCCCTCCCAAGTAACATCCTTCTGTTCTGCAGGAACTCAGCACAAGTGGTAGTCTGAGGCTGTGTGGAAATAGGATTAAGAATGCAGCCTCAGGGGCTGGAGAGATGGCTCAGTGGTCTAAAGCACCTACTTAGAACAAGCTTAGCTAAAGCACAGTGACTGCGGTTCAATCCCCCAGCACCACATGCCAGCCAGCCCCGCCCCCTGGTGGGCTGAGCTGGCCCCACACACAAACACAATAAATAAATGTAAAAAAAAAAAAATTATAAAAAAAATTAAAAAAAGAATGCAGCCTCAGCTGGATGTGACAGAATGGTACGGGGCTGTAATCCCAGCACTTGGGATGCTAAGGCAGGAGATTTCAAATTCAAGGCCAGCCTGGATTACACAAGACTCTGCCTCAAAACATAAAACAAACAACAACAAATTATTCCTCATCAACCCCTCTTCAAATATAAATGAGACTGAGCCACAGAGACTTAGTCTCTCGCTGAAGGTTACATGCACAGAGTGGAGATTTGAACCTAGGACTTAATCTGATGGCCGTGCACCTAGACCATCTTGATGACTGATGGAGGTGCCCCACTCATGTCACTTTTTTGCTTGCTTGTTTTGAGACAGGGTCTTGCTATGTAACCCAGGCTGACCTCAAACACCATCATGCCAGGCTCTCAGCCACTTCTGAAAGAGCTGAGGGTTTCTGGTCCCCAAAGGCAGCCTTCTTACTGCCTCCTAAAGGGCACCTCAAGGTACAGCTAGCTATTAAGCATCTACTGTATGTCAAAGCCTGCGATTAACACACCCATATTAACCCTCAGTTCATATTCACTCATTTTTATCCTCACTGCCCACTGGACAAAAATGGAAAGTGAGGCAAAGAAAAATCACATCTCACCCAAAACCACACAACAGTAGAGAGCCAGATGCAAATCTACAGTCTGGCACCAAAACCCAGGCTCTTGCTAGGAATGGTTGCACACTCCTATAATACCATCACTAGGAAGGCTGAAGCAGGAGGATCACTGTGAGTCTGAGGCCAGCCTAGGCTACACAGTGAGTTCCAGGCCAACTGGGCTACATGGCACAACCCTGTCTCAAAACAACAAAAGCCCAGGCTCTTGGCTAGAAGAACATACCCGCTCTTCTTGCCCACCCCCATAGCCCCTCACCTTGTGGGTGCTGCCCTTCTGGGTGCCCAAGGCCTTGATCAGA
The DNA here is from genome assembly GCF_000260255.1 of Octodon degus. Taxonomy (NCBI): domain Eukaryota; kingdom Metazoa; phylum Chordata; class Mammalia; order Rodentia; family Octodontidae; genus Octodon; species Octodon degus. The sequence continues at coordinate 1,744,471 of NW_004524649.1, read as the reverse complement.
ACCCGGCTAGGCTCTGCCCCAAGCTGCCGCAGGTCCCATAGGTTGACATTGCGATCTCGAGAGCCTGACAGACAGAGCGTCCCACCCTGGGAGGGCAGCAGAAGATGTTGTTGGGGCCTCCTTGGCACTCCTGTGCCTGGCCCCACACTGAGCCCACCTCACCTGAAGCAGCAGCACTGAGTCAATGGAAGCAAAGTGTCCATCAGCCAGGCAGAAGTACTCGGCCCGGCGCCCATCCTCAGCCCAGCGCGCCAGGTGCTGCTCCAACTCAATGCAGGCAGTCGGCCAGTCGAAGTCCTCCTCTGTGGGGCACCATGAGCAGGGTTCCTGGTGGGTACCAGCCTATAGGGAGCCCACCCTATTCCCAACTTGGACAGATCCTCAGCTGGACCTGGCATGATGGTGCACAGCTGTCATCCCAGCATTTGGGAGGCTGAGGCAGGAGGATCACTGAAAAGTTAAGGCCAGCATGGGCTACACAGTGAGTTGAACTGTATAGACCAGGGGCTGGAGATATGGCTCAGTGGAATAAACCCTTGGCAAGCGCAAGGGTCTGAGTTCAATCCCCGGTTCCGCAAAAAAAAAGAAGAGCAGATTTAAAAGGAGCTGGTGAGATGGCTCAGTGGTCTAAAGCACCTACTTAGAACAAGCTTAGCAAAGCACAGGGAGCACAGTTCAATCCCCCAGCACCACATGCCAGCCAG
>NW_004524649.1:1705769-1743507 GCF_000260255.1 Octodon degus | reverse complement strand
AAAAAAAAAAAAAAAAAGAACCCCACCTGGATCCCTTGCCCCACGCCAAGTAGGCCCTGGCTCTATCTAACTTGGAGCTAACCTCCCAGCAGGTTAAGAACAGTTCTCATCCTTGTTTCCAAAAATTAGGATGTGTTATGTTCATGTAGCAGCTCTCCATGACGAATGTAATCATTATATACTCTAAACATGTACTAAGAAAAATAAAAATTGGGGCCGGGGAGATGGCTCAGTGGAATAAGCACTTCCTTGGCAAGCGCAAGGGCCTGAGTTCAATCCTCAGTTCCGCAAATAAATAAATAAATTAAATAAAAATTTAGGAGCCAGGGAGATGGCTCACTAGAGCACCAGGGACATGGCTCAGTGGAATAAGTGCTTCTCTGGCAAGCGGAAGGTCCTGAGTTCAATCCCTAGTTCCACCAAAAAAGAGATGAGAGAAATGGCTCAGTAGAATAAGCACTTGCCTGGCAAGGGCCTTGGTTCTGAAAAAAAAAAAAAATTGAACTCACTTCATAGCCCAGGCTAACCTCAACTTACAATGATCCTCGCAGGGATCACAGGCGTGAGTAACCATGCCTGGCTTCTCATTTTTTTGAGACAATGTTTCACTATCATAGTCCAGGCTGGACTTGAACTCAAGAAATTCTCCTGTCTCAGTCTTCCCTTGCCTAAGCTTGCCTAAGCAAGTGCTTTAGACCGCTGAGCTATCTCGCCAGCCCTTCAGTCCTTAAACCTTAGGCTCGTTCAAGGGTAATAGACTCCATAGTCAAGTCTCTACCCATAGTCAAGTCATGCAGCCCTGAGCCTAGCACAAGCATATATGTTTTCCAAGTTTTTGGAAGAATCCAACTGCTGTGCAGATGTCAACACCTTGAGAATCACTAATGCAGGAACCACACCCCTCTGTGGAATCACTTTTCTGATTAGTCATCAACTCTCCAACTTGTACCTTGTGTGGACTCAAGGGCCTGTAGATCCAATAATATCATGATTAACCATACTAATGTAAGGTCCTTTAAACTGTCTTTTCCCCCAGGGACCAATGAACCCAGGAAAGAGTACCAGCCCCTAAGATGACAGTTTAGACCTAGAGCTTAAAGATCTATAATAGCTGGTATTAGGAATTTCTGCCCTTAAATCTTTTCTGATGGGCTCAGCTCGTCCTGAGGGTGGGGCTGACACAGCATGAGGTGCCAGGGATTGAACCGCAGTCCTTGCACCCTTGCCTAAGCTTGCCTAAGCAAGTGCTTTAGACCACTGAGCTATCTCGCCAGCCCTTCAGTCCTTAAACCTTAGGCTCGTTCAAGGGTAATAGACTCCATAGTCAAGTCTCTACCCTTGCTCTCCTGGTCCAATGCTAGAAGGGCCAAAGACTTTGGCACCACAAGATACAACCTCAATCTCCCCAACCAGAGCCAGAACAGCGGGAAAAGCCTGAATCACACTCTGCCCACGTGGCAGCTGGGTGCTCCTCTCCCACCATAAACTTGCCCTGGGTGGACCTCCCCAGACCCCACCTTCCACCACTGGGTAGGGCGCACGAACGCGGCGCTGTGCGCGGAGCTTCCAGGTGACATGGTCGCGCACAAGGTCACGCAGTGCGTGGCACACACGCGGCAGAATATGGAGCACGAGGCGCGCGTCCAGGTAGGCGCAAATTTCGAGGAGCAGCTCCGGGGGCAGGCTCAGCAGGCCCGGCGCACCCACCGTGGGGACCCTGGACGCAGCCCGGGGCTCCAGGGCGCCAGGGGCTGCTGCGGGCGTGGATGGTAACGAGGCGCGCGGGGGAGCCAGTCCGGGCTTCGGCGGGCCCAGCACGCGGGCCACATAGGCTTCGGCCTGCGCGTCGGGGTCAGGCTCCAGTTCTGGGTCCGAGTCGCAGTCAGAGGCGCGGACATCCTCGCACTGCCCTGGAGGAAACTCCATGGCGACCGGCTGGGCGCGGCCCGCCCAGCTCTGTCAGCAGCTAGCCTCGCGTCCGGTCTCCTAGGCAGCACGAGGGTCTTTCCGGCGCGGCCTGATGACGTCCGAACCCCACAGGAAGCGAGCCCATAGTGGGCCGGCGCCTGTGGCGTTAGCTGGCGGCATTTACTTTGGGCTGGAAAGCGCTCATTGCTACCTCTTGCATCTAAAAATCAGGACTCAACACAGCGATCTAAGCGCCTGCCTGGCAAGACAGCTACGTTCGATCTCTACCGCATGCTGTGCGGGTCCCGCGCCGAGCAGGCCACCGAAACCGGTGCTCTCGCCTGTAATCCCAGCACTCGGGAATGTGACAGGATCCTTATATGTTGTTCAAGACCAGTCTGAATTGCATAGCGAGACCATTTCTCAAAGACAAAATTTTTAAAAAGCCCAAAACCTTAAAAGTTACTTAACCCTATCTGATTTATGATAATTTAGTAAGACATATGCTGGGTTTTTTTTGTTTTGTTTTAAAGTGCTGTAAGAATTTGTCCCTTCCACCATGGGTCCCCTGACACCTTCCCATTTTAAAAGGTAGGACACAGGGGCTGGGCCTGACTTCAATCCCCGGTAGGACACATACTTATGGTCTCACGACGTATTGTTTGTGACCACTTATTTCCTGGCTGGAGTTCTGTGCACCCCATTTCTAAAGTTTCCAAATGTGCTCTGCCCCTAACTTTACCCTCTACCCACAATCAAATCAAAGACACAGGAAACCAGAGGCCAGGGGTTTCACAAGAAACTGATCTTTACTCAACAAAGTTCTACACAAGTGGAATCTCACGCCACCTGGCGCCAATCCCCAGCACAGCACGGTAACAAATGGACAGAGCCGGGAGCCCACAGGGTAGTAGGGTAAAGAAAGGGGCTTGGGAAACAGGAGGACTGCGGATCAAAGCCAGGCTGGTCCACAGCCCTGGGCAGGGAAGAAGGTTGAGAAGATGAAACTTCGTTGTGCAAAAACCAACCAAAAATAAATTAAAAAATTAAATACCTTCCTTAAAAAAAAAAAAAAAAGGAAAAAGGAAACTAAAAAAAACCAGACTCCCCTTCCTGAAGGTGGCTGGAACCCCCAACCTGGGAAGAGGGGTTTACCAATACTATCAGATAGTCAATCCATGCAGACTCCTACACCCAATGGAGGGTGCTTCTGAGAATTGGAATTACCAGAAAGCTAAATGGTATTTTAAAAAGTTGTTTTTTTTTTTTTTCTTAAATGGCTTCCAGAGACCTGCTCATTTAGGGTGGGAACAGGGACCACTAGCGGAGTTATGGAATGTGCACTAAGTGCCCCTTGCAAGAGGCTGGCCTGGCCTATTTGAGATTACTGGGCCAGGTGGATGGAGAGGACTCAAGGAGACCCCAAAACACAAGCCCCCCCCAAAGAGTAAAGAGCAGAAAAGGGGTAAAGAAAGGAAAAAAAAATATTAAGGGGGCTGCAGGGCCCGGTTATCTGGCCAACTTGGAAAAAAAAAATACCCCCTTCTCTAAGGGAGTCCCCTCCCACCTAGACCACATCCCCACTGCATCCCAGAAGTTTCTCTGGAATCACTGTCCCAGTCTTGTGGGGTCTTTGGGTCCATTGGGCACTATGATGAGCATCGTGTCCCAGAGGGACAAAATGGGGAACAGAGGTTGCTCCACCACTGCCCTCTTCTCCAAGCCCTCAGCTTATATCCTGCTGGCAAAGCATAAGCCTGGGTCCTCTATCACCAATGTTCAGTGCCCCCAACCTTGAGGAAGGTGTCTGGGGGCAGGGAGAGCTGGCTGGCCCTTGACACTGCTTCCAGAGAGAAGGAGCAGGCCTCAGCAGCTCGGGGCCTCCAGCTCTCTTCAGCAGAGGACCCCATCCCGGAGCATGGGGAAGACAGGGTGACCTCTAGTCAGTCCTGCTGCTCAGGTGGTCCCCACTCTGCTAGCAGGGATGGGACAAGAACAGGGACACATTAGTTGGCTGAGGCATCCATGGAGCTGGCAGGAAGTTTGCAGAGCAGGTCCAAAGCGTGCACGTGCTGACAAGGCGGCCCAAGATGACCGTCCTCCCCCCACCCAGGTCCTGGTCCCAGCGGAGGCCCCCCAAACCCCCAGCCCTCACCCATCACCGCCGATTCCAGCAACACAGCGGAAGCTTCTTAGACTCTAGGTGCAGGTTACACGGAAGGCCAAACGGCGTAACTCAGGGGTTCACTAATTCTACTGTCTCCATGCAGTCGGGGGAATGGCGGGCCAGTGCCCGAAAATGCGTGTGGCCACGTGTGTGAACGTGAGAGTGTACGCATCTCTACAAGGACCCCCCTCCCGCCTGCCACCCCCGCCTCACCCAAAGCCGGATTTGGTCGGCTGTGTGGATTCCTCCCTCCCTTGTGGCTGACCCCATGTGGGCTGCCTGAGATGCCCGTCAGGGGCTTCTGCCCACCATGAAGTCCCACCCCCCTCCCTGTGTGTAGGATGAGCATAGGGGCCCCGCCCATCTGCCCAAGCACTGGCCGGACAGGCCCAGTGGGGCAGGCGGACAGACGGACGGACCAACAGGGAAGGCGTCTGGATTTGGGTCCCACTCACTCCTCCCTAACCCCCCTTGACCAGGGCACAGCGACTTCTGGACGCAGCGCGCTCCCTAGCAATCCCTTCGACGATGCAGACAGAAACCTGCTGGGAAGAGGGAGGATCAGGGCCTGTACCAGTCGGTCCTCCACCCAGACACTAGCTGACCGGCCTCAGCCTGCTCACCTGGCAGTCTCCCCATCTGCCTAGACCCCGTAGAAGGCCGCCAGCCTCTCCTTGAGCAGTGGTGGGAACTGCTCTGAGAACTGTTGCCAGTTTTCCTCCCCAACTTGGTCTTTGAAGCCATGGAGGATCTGCAAGGGGACAGGGGTCAGAGGTAGGCTGAGGCAGAGTAGGAGACAGCTAGCTCACCACCTACAGCCAAGGGCTCCGACCTGTACCCTCCAGGGAACCAATCAGGGGCTAGTGGGAACCTCACCTTATAAAACATGTCCCGAAGGTCATCCTTCGGGCTCACCCAGGAGGCTACAGCATCGCAGAAGAAAATAAAGTCCTAAAACATGATGGATCCCATGTGAGGGGCCGCCCCGGCTAGCCCCCGCCCTGCCCTCAGAGCCCAAGCTGCCCGACCTGCACAACACCCCCAGGGTTGACACCAATCATCATGCAGATGCCCCGGAAAGCCGAGTCCTTCTCCTCGTTGTCCCTGATGTTCCTGAGGGATGTGCACCTGCAGAGGAGGTAGGTGGCAGGTCAGTGAGGGGAGGCCAAGGATGTCCAGCCCCTGGGGGAGTGGGGGGAATAACCAGCAAGGGAAGGGTCAGATCTGCCCATGAGCCCACCCCTAGCAGGCCCAGGCCAGCACCCACCAAGGCCGGATGAACTGCTGCAGCATGGGTGCCACCTCCTGTGGGCACACGTAGCCCAGGCGGCCAATGGTGATGGCTGGAATGGCAGAGGGACTCGTCAGGCGACCTGCAACCCCGAGTGGCCCCGGGACGGTACGTGGCGCGGCCTCTGGCACAAGGCATCGAGCCCCGCCCCATGGGCCCCAAGGGACCAGCCTCTGGGACCAGCCAAGGCCCCAAGTCTGGCCAGGCCAGGATCTCCCCCACCCAGCCTGGGGTTCTTCCCAGGTCGCTGCAAGGTCAGCATTTTTCTCAAGGCTCCTCCCAGAAGCCCCATCAAGGTGCTTCAGGACATCCTCCCTGATTCCCTCTCACCCCCCAGAGCAGAACCACACTTGGAAGATGTGAGTGAGGCAGAGCTACTGCCCAGGCCTGGCACCCACCTGTGTTTTCCAGCAGTGTCTTAGGCGTGTTGGGCCGGTTAATGATCTCCACTAGGTTGTTGAGGACCATCTGTACGTAGGGCTGCATCTCAGCCCCTAGGGAACCCGCCCATCAGAGCTCTGCACTGCCTGCTGTACCCACAGCAGGCCTGCAAGGATGTAGCCCCCACTTACTAACCCAGTGCCATCCAGAGGCCACAACTGTTAAGGGAACAAAGCACCTTTGGCCACTTCCTAGCCAGAAGCCAGTAAAACACAGACAGACCCACACCTTCCCAACACCAGTGTTCTCTGCAGTCATCAGGCCAGACCTGGAGACCACACTGCCCAGCCTTGCCTTCTCTTTGGGAAAAGAGGCCAAAGTCACTCAACCATTGTCCAATCCAAATTGCTCTCATCACACCTCTTGGGAGGAACCAATCACAAATGGTCTCTCAGCATTTGACTCTACACCCACAGAAAATCCTCAAAGGTGTCCTTTTAGCCTTGGCCAACTGGATGCTCTCCTGAGTGTGTCATTCAGAGCTAGGCTTCTACCCCTAGGTCAGGAAAAGACCAGTGGGGAGAGGCACAGCTGCAGCCCCCTTGCCAGGCACTCACCCATCTGCATGCAGATCTCCCCGATGGCCCAGGTGGCATTGTTGCAGACAGAGATGAACTCGGGGTTCAGGTTGGTGCCCAGGATGGGCATGAACTCGGCTGGTGGGAAGGGAGAGGAATGGGTAAGCAAGAAGGCCCATGTGGATGAGCCCCTGGGACTGACTGGGCAGGCCCATCAGACAGTACGAATACATCCCAGTGGGTCACAGCTCTCCCCGGGCATGTCTCCATCACGTGAAGCCAGTGTTGGACTATGGGCGCAAGACAGGGGAGGGGCTCACCTATGCAGGGCTTGACGTGGATGAAGCAGGCTTTGGTGAGGTCCCCCAGGAGGGCAAAGGAGCTCTGCCGGACCTCAGGCATCGAGTCCTGGGGGTTGGTGAGGGGTCAGTGTGGCCACCCCTCTCTTCCCACCCAGGGGGTATAAGACCAGACACAGGCCCTGCGCACATCTAGCTCTGAGCACAGAGGCTCCAGCTGACTGTCCCCATCTGTGACCCCGCTCTAGGGACACAGCTGCAGAGAACACACATCACTGCTGCCCATGCCCTGAATATCTGCAGGTTTCAACCCCAGATCAACCAACCATGGACAGAAGATATTCAGAAGAAAAACCAAAGAGACTAGGGCTGTTGCTCAGTGCTGGCACAGTCCAACACTGCAAAAGAAACTCCTGCAACTATACTGAGCATATACAACCTTTCTTGGGTCACCATCCTCTAAATAGTACCGTATGAGTGCCTATTTACACGGCAGCTACACTGTATTACGAGTCAAGGGAAACCAAGAACAACTATACTGGGGAGGCTTATGCGTTCACATTTTCTACGTTTTGTTTTTGAAACAGGGTCTTGCTATGTGGTGTGGGCTGGCCTTAAACTCACTATGAGGCAAAAGTGGGCCTGCCTCAGCCTCCCAAGTGCTAGGATTACGGGCATGCACCACTACCATGCCCCACTTGTTTTTTTGAGACTGGTCTGTTTATTTGTTTGGTGTCAAATGCAAGGTGATTCTCCCAGCTCAAGCCCCCAGTGTGGGGGTGACAGGAGTACTCCTCCACAATCAGCCTCACACTTTTTTTTTCAATGTATTTAGTACGGGTCTTCAGGTTCTCACTACCCAAATTGGACTTGTAGTGATCCTCCTGTTTTCAGCCTCCCAAGCACTGGGATTACACACACACCACCCACCATGCCCAGTCTCAATCACCTGTCGTGGCATGCCCTGGAGGCGGGGCCGGCACGGCACCCAGCAGCCAGGGTCCTTGCTTCTGCCTAAGGCAGCACTGTAATCCACTCAACTATCTGGGCTGGCCCTATAGCCTCACATTTTCTATTTCTGATTTTCAAGACTATTTACTTTTTTAAAATGCTGTTCATGCTGGAGCTGGCTAGGTATGGAATCCAGGGCCTCGTTTGTGCTAAACTAAGGCCCACTACTGAGCTACACTGCCAGCCTATTTGCTTTCCTTGTTTCTCTTTGCTAGTAGCAGAGCAGGAAGGCCAGACTGCGTGAGCTCCTGGAACAGGCTGGGAAGGCCTATCAGATGGTACGAACACACCCGTTTGTGGTCACTGAGCTCCTAGTGTGTGTCACCACTTGAAGGCAAGAGTACGAGGCAAAGGACACTACACCACCCATCCTGCCTCAGCCTGTCACGGAGCTGGGATTACAGGTGTACACCTTTGTTTGCTTTTGTTAATGAGATTTTGCCTTATTTGAATCACATTCCTGGGTCTGAGGATTATAGCCAGGGCCTTCATTTCCATTGAAGTACATTCCCAACCCTTTAAAAAGGTTTCTTACTCTTGCTAAGTTGCCCCCAAGCTCTTTGCCTCTGCCTCCCAGAGTACTGGGACACAGGGGTATGCCAGCACACCTGGCTATGAATCACTTTTTAAATAGTCAGAAGCTCCTTTCCTTTTAGAGATCCTCTTCCCTGATGTCTGTCAGGCACAAAAAGGGAACCAAGTGCCTAACATGAGCTGCTAGGTACTGTCACTGTCAATCCTTGGTGATGGCCAGAAAGGGTCCCAACCTATATGAGGCACGTACCCACCTGCATGCACTGGAAGAGGAGGGTCATGATGTTGCTTCGGGCCACTAGCTGCTCCACATGGCCACCCAGGCCTTCGGCCAGGCCGCTGAGCAGGTCCAGCGCCACAATCATGAAGTCCTTGTCCGGGGCCTCATACTGCTCAGGGTGCTGGGTGTACATCTGGGTACAGGTGGGGTGGGGGCAGGATGAGGAAGGAGCAGGCCAGGGCCTGGACAGCAGCTGGGCAGGCAGATGGTGAGTGGGGTGCTCACCATGGCTTGGGCCAGCGTCTTCTGCACCAGGGTGACACAGCGCTGGTAGACAGGCTCACAGTAGGGCAGGAAGCCACTCTGCAGGGCGGTGGCCACTGATGACAGGCACTGGGGAAAAACAGCAGCATGGTGACGCCAGGCAGGACCTCAAGAGGCAGTGTGGATGGGGACCTGAAGGTACTCACCTCCAGCAAGGGGAAGAGATCCTTGTCCTCATCCTTGAGCTCATTCCACTTCTGGATCAGTGGGGGCATTAGCTTCTGGATGTATTCCTGGGGGAGGGGCAGGCATTGGGCTACCCAGGCCATGATCAGAGCTCATCTGCCTATGGAGGCCCACCCCATCCCAGTCAGATCAGTACCTCCTAATTCCTGGGCACAGCATTTACTATGATGTCTCCTACTGTGTCCCCCCTAGACTGGGAGCAGGGCAAAGGCAGGGACCAGAAGGATCTGTCAAAATTATAGCCATGGATATAACACATCCATGGCCAGGGACATATGTGACACGGAGTTGCCACCAGATGCTGAAGGGCATAGAGATGGGGAAGAGGGATCCCCTCGGATCTCACCGGCTGGTTGAGGTGGTGGCCCACAGAGTCAGCCAGTGTGCCGATGGCATCATAGAGGATGAGCAGGTTCTTATGCTGGTATTTGCCAAAGGCAAAGACAAGGGTGTCCAGGATATAACTGAGGTAGGGCACCAGCTCTGTGCAGGCCTCCTCCTCCAGGGTGGCGAAGGCACTGGTGGGGAAAGAGGGGGCAGATGGCTCAGTGGATCCAGTAGTGGCGCTAGCCAAGGCAGGTGAGGAAGGTGCTCACGGGATCAGCCAGTACGAATACAACAGAAATCAGAGCCATGTCAGTAGTCACATGCAAGTGTCATCACTTCCCAGGGGCTAGCCAGGGCATGGGGCCAGGGGGCAGGAGGTCAAGGGTCACCTGCAGGCTGCTTCCTGCACCCTCTTATTGCCATCCAGGATACGCTTGAGCAGCTCTGTCATCAGAGGCTTAAGGTGCATGTCAGGTGGCTGGCTGACCACCCAGTGGGCGTAACGGCTCAGTGTCCAGCAGGCAATGGAGCGGACCAGAGCTTTCTTGTCCGACAGGCACTGGATAAGGTGTGGGATCAGCTCCGGCAGGTAGGGCACCATACCCTGCATGCAGCCTAAAGACCAGAGGAAAGAGGGCCCAGGGGTAAGGCCCAGCCTGCCCAGGCCCAGGCATTCATGTCCTGATAGAAAGGACTAGCCCCACCCAAGGGATGGGGAAACCGAGGCTCAGGGTCATTTCATGTAGTAGATGACAGGCAAAAACTGGAGGTGTATGGAGGTGTATGTCATTTGGTTGTGACATTACACTATCTGGCCACTCATTAATTCTAAGGAGATTTTGGGGAGGGCCCAATGGCCAAGGTGGGTTGAAAGTACTAAGGACTTCTCACTTGACACCCTAAGATGTTTACACTTTTTGTTACTCTTCATGTTATTTTTGCAGTATTGGAATGGAACCCAGAGGCTCTTGTACGTATGGCAATGCTCTACCACTAAATTACACTTCTAACTCTTCTTGTATCTTTTCTTCCTAGCTTCAAGACAGGCTCTTGCTAAATAATCCAGGCTGGCCTTGAACTTGCAAATCTCCTGAGTCAGATACAACTCAGGGCCTGAGCATGCTAAGCAAATGTCCTACCACTGACTCATACCCTGTGGCCTACTCTTTTGTTGTGACATGAAGGACTAAACATAGGGATGCACTACCACTGAGCTACCTCCCCAGCCACTTGGTTTTTACTGTCAGATAAGATCTTGCTAAGTTTCCCAGGATGGAGTCCAACTTGTCCTCTTGCAAAGAGTGCTGGGATTATAGGCATATATAACTAAGCCTCTCTCTTTTTTTTTTTTTGTGTGTGTGTGTGTGTGTAATTGGGGATTAAACTCAGGCCCTTGCACCTGCCAGGCAAGTGCTTATTCTACTGAGCTATCTCCCCAGCACAAGCCTCTCTTTTTTGGGGGGCATAGAGTGTTAAGATAACATCATAGAGAATGAGCAGGTTTTTGTACTGGTTCCTGCTGAAGGCAAACACAAGGATGTCCAGGATGTAGCTGAGGTAGGGCACCAGCTCTATGCACTACACAGTTCAAGCTAGGCTTGAACTCACTATGTTGCCCAGGCTGGGCACACCTGATAAATGTTTTTTTACTTAAACAGAACAGATTACAGCATATTCTCCCTTCAATAATCAAAAACCACTTTTACCAGGCTGCAGTCACCTTCTCTAGACTGTCCTGTCAATACAAACAAACTTAACACAAACTATCAATAGCTGCACATGCACTGCATGATGTAGGACATACAACTCAGGTAGGATACATACTATACTCAAAAACCTTTTTCCTTTTTTATTTTACTTTATTTTAAATGTAATGGGGGTTGAACCCAAGGCATTTAGACTCAACTATATCCACAGCCTTTTTCATTTGGAGACCAGGTTTCACCAAATTACTCAGTTATCCAATTCAAACTTGCAATTCTCAGGCCAGCCAGATAGCTCAGCAGGTTATAGCAGACAGAGGCCCAGGGTTCAATCCCCCTGCCCTACCGGCCCTGCTCCCCTAAGACAGTGATTGAGACTGGGTGTGGTAGTGGGGCCTGTAATCCCAGCACTTGGGAGGCTGAAAAACAGCAGGATCATTATCAGTCTGATCTGTGTAGTGAGACCCTGTAGACCCTGTACTAAATACGTTGAAAAAAGAAAAGAAAAAAATTTGCGATTCTCTTGCCTGGCCTCCTGGAGTGCTGGGATTAAAACACACTGGCTACAAACAGCTTACTCATTTTTTTGTTTGTTTTTTCAGTTCTGGGAATAGAACCCAGGCCCCCTTGTGCCTGCCATGTGAACACTCCACTGAGCTACATCTCTAACGCTCCTCAAAGTTAAGCCATCTGGATTCTTGGTTCGTGCTGCTGCTCTGAAATGTTTATGACTGCTCTGGGTGCCTACGCCATCACACATGACAGCTTCAGTGGATGAGCCAAAGCCTTGCCCTAATTCATGCTCTATATGCCACTGGGAAAAAAGAGCCTAAAAACCAAACCAATAACAGTGTACCATGTTTATCTGAGGAAATGTCATTGCTCCGATTCTGACAGGGCCAGACTTGAGGACCAGAGGTACCCTAGTGATTACAGGGAAGAAGTATCGCTCTGTGACCTTCAGCCACTCATCTGTGAACCTGGGGGTCTGGAACCACTTAGGGGGAGGCAGCGAAGACCAGGTGCATTCACCTACATGGGTCCTCATCTGCGAGCCACCCTCCTGTGGGTCTGGCACTACTGAAGTGCCCGCTGATCATTGTGGCTGCTGGAACCACTTTCCAGCACTGCATGCCCTGCCTGGGAGAACGAAGTGTAAAGGCCTAAATGCTGAGGTTTGAGGACTCCTTTCAGGAACATGGGCCAAGGAGAGGACCAAGAACCCAAAGTTCTTCTCCAGGTGTGGTGGTACACGCCTATAACCCCAGCACTCAGTAGGCTGAGGCAAGCCCACCACAAATTTGAGACGAGTCTAAACTACACAGTGAGACCATGTATCTGACAAACAATCCAGTTCTTTGGAGAGGGGCTACCAGGCCTCACCGGCACTGAGGGGCCACACCATCCATCAGCAGTGCCAGGCCAGCCCAGTGCTGAAACACAGAGCAGAGCAGGAGCCCTAGATGCAGGGAGGCAGGGACTCACCCTCGGCAATAGCTCCCAGCACCAGGATGCCAGACTCCTTGACCACCCACTCAGGGTGGAACAGCAGGCCCTTGAGCAGGGGGAGCAAGTGGGGGAGCAGCTCCTCTCGGAACACGTTGGCAAGGACATCAAGTGCAGCTGCAGAGCACTTCCCTGCAGAAGTCAGCAGTGGGTGGACTGAGGCAAGGCAAAGGCCCTGCCACCCACCACCCTCTGCCCCCTCAAGCGAGGTCCACCCTCCATGCCCCTCTACATGCAGGGCCCCCTGCGCACTCAGGTTCCAGTCAGACAGGGCGTCATCATCATCATCATCCTCTGCATCCTCTGAGCCATCCGGCCGCTCGGCCTCGTGGGGCAGCGTCACCGTACGTGACTTGTGGAAGCGTGGCTTGATGTCCTGCTCACTGTCGGGCACGGCCTCGTCCTCCTCCACGTCCCCCTGGGCCAGGCAGAGGGCTCAGCACCACGCGGGACCCCAGCCCCAGGACACCCTGGAGGTGCCGCCCATGCCTGACCTTGAGCAGGATGATGTCAATTTCCGAGTACTTCATCCCGTTCACAAGGATGGGGATCAACCTGGCAGGAGAGAGGCCGTGAAGAGAGGTGCAGGGCCCTGCCACCAGGGGCTCGTGGGGAAGGTGGGCACTGGTGCCAAGCAAGGCACAGGCTCTGCTGACTCCTCGTGTCCTGCATCCATGCAGTCCCTTTGGGGAACTCTCTCAACCTAGTTTCAGCCACCATAATTAGAAGACATCATTCTTGGCACCACAGGAAGAGCTCTTGACCCAGACCTGGCCACCTGGTAAATTCCAAAGCCCACAATGCACTGGAAACCTTGCAGCGGCACCTGGGCCCCAGCTCAGCACAGGCACGAGCATTTGGGCCCAGTTCTGGTGTCCTCCCTCACACACAGGTGAGACAGGGCTGAGACGGGCAGCCCAGGACAGGGTGCAACAAGTGGGCACCCAGGCCCTCAGGAGTAGCCCATGAACTTAGGATTCCAACTTTCAATAGACCCGTTCTGTCCTGAATGAAACGTGACCCTGGTGTCTACTGTCTCAGCCCCAGCTCCTCTCCCTGGGAGAGGTAATAATTTAGGAACTGGGCGTGAGGCACATGGCTGTGATCCCAGCACTTGGGAGGCTGAGGCAAAGAGGATCACAACTTTGATCCCAATCTGAGCAACTCAGTAAAACCCTGTCTCAAAATAAAAACTAAAAAGGAACTGAGCGTGTAGGTTAGGACAGAAGCCTTAGGTCCCATCCTCAGTACGGGGGGGAAATAAGATTCAGGTGTAAGTGACCCAGATAGGTCACAAAGGGCCAGGTCTAGGCCTTTTGTGCAAGACTCTGAGTTTCCCAAAGTAAAAGGACAAGGAAGGCCACTGTCCTGTCCAGGGATATCATGCCTGACAAACACAAAGCCCAAACAGGAGGAAACAGATCTGAGGCTAGACAGAAGCCTTTTACACTCTGCGCACCTGGACTCAGCCATGCCTGAAACCTTGGTTGGTTTGTTTCTCATCAATTCTCTAATAACTTTTAGTCATTAAAGCTTTATTCTTGTAAAACACACATGGAAGATGTGAACTGAGGCAATCACAGGAGGTGACCAGAAGGGAAGGCACAAGTGCAGAGGGGGTGGAAAGATGCAGGAAGGGGGCAAAGCGACACTCACTGGACCAGGTGGGAGGCCAGAACCTCCTTGCAGATGGGCTGTTCAGCTAGCGTCAGCCAGAACTCACAAGCCTCGAGGGCTACGTTCTCATCGTGGTCCTGAGTCCTCTGTAGCATGTACTGGGGGCAGGTAGAACACAGGCTGAGCCGAGCCCGCCGTGGGCACCTGGAGCTGCTGCTCCCCACCTCACCCCCTGGCCAAGGTGTGCACACCTGGATGATGCTGTGCATGTGGGGGATTAGCCGGTCGATACGAACTTCCAGAAGCATCACCAGGGCACGGCACACATTCTTCCGCACCTCAGGGTCGTCGTCCACAGCCAGGGCGAACAAGTGCTGCCAGGGAGGCCAGGTCAGCTGCCTCAGGGCCCTTGGTCACCCTCTGCCCACCCCCAGACCAGCCACCCACCTCAATGAAGGTGTCAATATTGTCCATCAGCGCCTGGGCCCGGTCCATGATGAATTGGTTCACACAGGCGATGGCATGGGATCTGGCCAGGCGCAGAGATGTCAGTCCTCTACTGCCCCACTGCTCCAAGCCCCAGGTACCCCGGGGAGCGCACAACCCACCGGATCTTGGGGCTGCAGTGCTTGAAGAACTGCAGGAACTTGGGGATCATGATGTTTAGGGGCCTGTTGAGAGCGTCACTATCCAGAAGCTCCGAGGAGTCTTCACAGATCTTCTGCAGGGCTCCAAAGGCCCCCTGCACAGAGAGTTGGAGAGGTAGGCCTGGTCCCAGCCCAGGTCCTGGCCCCTGATTGGACAGAAGCCACAGCTTGCCACCTACCTCACAGGTATTGTAATCCTCTGAGTTGAGCAGGTTACACAGCTGGGGCAGCAGCTCAGGCCACATCTGCAGCTCACCCTTGGAAGCGATGGTGGTGATGAGAATACCTGGGGCAGCCAGAGAAAGGAGGTAGCCTCAGGGTGGCCCTGCCCCCTACCCTCTGTGCCCATCATCCCAATGGGGCCTACACAGCCTGCTCTGCCGAGGGTACCACAGATCAGACTCAGGGCTTCATGTATTCCAGGCAAACGCTAGCCCCGAGTCACAGTCCCAGCAGTGGTTGACTCTGTGGACATCCTCTGAGCTTACTGTGATCTTGCCCCAACCCAAGCCATATGACACAGCCCTGAATAAACAAAAGCCCTACCTAAATGAAAATGGGCACACACCTGTCATCCCAGCACTCTAGGAGGCTGAGACAGGAGGATTTTAAAGGTTCAGCCCAGTCTGGGTAACTTAAAGTGGTTTAGTGAGACCTCAACTCAAAATAAAAAGTAAAAAAGGGCTGGGGACACAGCTGAATGCCAAGGTCCTGGGTCCATCCCCAGTGCCAAAAAAAAAAAAAAAAAAAAGCAAGAGAAAGAAGAAAAAATTGAAAGAAGAGGCTGTAAGCCAAAGGGAAAGTTGGAAATAGAAAAGATGGCTAGCAAGGGTAGAGGAGGAGGGGAGCTATTTGAAGCTGGGTGGTCAAAGTAGGCGTCATCAGGGTGACAACCTGATGGGACCAAAGACCTGAGGGAGACAAAGTAAGTCAGGAAGGAGATACCCAGGTATCCAGGGAAACAGTAGCCAGTGCAAAGGACCAGGGGAGGCAAGACCAAGCATGGAAGGAGCGAGACAGCAGGGGGATGGAAAACACAGGGGTGCAGCCAAAGGGCATGCTATTGACTGCAGACACCCACTGGCAATATGCAGCAGGCTGAGACTGAAGCCAGCAAAGCAACCTGGCACCACAATGAGGACAGGCCCTCTCACTGCAGCTGGCACCAAATTCCACAAGGTGGCAGTGTTTTCCAGGCCACAGAAGTTGCCGCTGCCTACTCTCAGGTGACCCTGCTAAAGCACTGGGAAAAGTACTTCCTGTAGGGGCTGGTGAGATGGCTCAGTGGTCTAAAGCACCTACTTAGAACAAGCTAAATTAAACTAAGCTAAGCTAAGCTAAGCTAAGCAAAGCAAAGCACAGGGACCGCGGTTCAATTCTCCAGCACCACATGCCAGCCAGCTCCGCACCCTGGTGGGCTGAGCTGACCACACACAAAAAAAAATAAATAAAAAGTACTTCCTGTGGTGGGCAGGCAGGAGGTGAGGACACAAAACTAGCCCACCATGCAGGCCCTATCCCATAGGTCCATCCTTTTGTGTTTTACTTTCTTTTTCTTTATTGCATTGGTAATTGAATGCAGGATCTTAGCGCTGAGCTATACCCCTAGGCCCCTTTTTTTCTATTTTATAGTTTGAGATGTCCCACTAAGTTGCTCAGATGAGCTTCATGTGCTCCTTCTGCTTTAGCCTCTCCATACTGGGATTACAGGCATGTCTCACCACCCCCAATTCACAATTATTGTTTTTATTTTATTTGGGGGGAGGTTGAGACAGGATTCTACCATGTAGTCCAGACTAGTCTTGAACTTACAATGTAGTCCAGGCCAGCCTCAAACTCACAGTGATCTTCCTGTCATAGCCTCCCAAGTTGTGGGACTATAGCCTTGAGTCACCATACCCAATCAATTTACTTTTTTAAAAAAATGTATTTGGCACAGGGTCTCACTACACAGCTAAGACTCGTGATCCTGTTTTCAGTCTCCCCAGTGCTGGGATTATAGTCGCGTACCACCATGCCCGCCTGGGTCACAGCTCAGCACCCTGGGGGGGGGGGGGGGAGACAGGAGTGGGGCCAGTGCAGCATGTGGTTCCAGGGATTGAACCCCAGTTCCTGCGCTTAGTCTGCTGAGCTATCTCGGCTGGCTCTCAATTTACTTTTACGAAAGAGACTTTCTAAAGTTTAAGTCTGAGGCAGGAGGATCATTTCAAATTTGAGGCCAGCCTGAGCTCAAGGCCAGCCTGAACTGCACAGTGAGACCTGTCGCAAAAACACAAAAAGAAAAGGCCAGTGAGATAGCTCAGCAAGTTCAGGAACCGTGGTTCGATCTGGGCACAACCACACGCTGCACTGGCCCTATCCTCGGGTGCAGCATACGCCTATAATCCCAGCGCTGGGGGGCTGAAGACAAGAGGATCACTAAGAGTCCATGCTACCTAGTGAGACCCTAAACAAAATAAAATAAATAAAAAAGACATATATACATAAAGCTGTGTGTATGTATATATACATACATACATAAAGCTGAAGTCTGAACCAGGAGTTGAGATCTGAACCAGGAGAATTAGCAAGTTTGAGGCCGGCCTGAATTACACTGTGGGACCCTGACTCAAATATTAATGAATAAGTAAATTGAGGTCTGTCTTCCACCTATTTAGTGAGATAGGGACTATGTTTCCTATATTGCCTAAGCTGGCCTTGATCTTGAAATTCTCCTGCCTTGGGGCTGGGGAGATAGAATAAACATTTGCCTGGCAAGCACAAGGGCCTGAGTTCAATCCCTGGTTCTGCCAAAAAAAAAAAAGAGAAGAAAGAAAGAAAGAAATTCTCCTGCCTCAACCTTGAAATTCTCCTTCCCCAGCAGATGTTCACTGCCTCACCTGGGCTAAATTGACATAAATTTAATGGAAGAATGTGTAAAATGGTAACATTTACTAGAAGGAAGAAATTTTACAGGCATCACCTCCAGTTAATTCCCACTCATCCTCCTGTAACTTCCCTGGTCAGCCTTCCAACAGTCAGAAAATTACCAGCCCTGTGAGGGCCAGGGAGATGGCTCAGTGGAATAAGCGCTTCCCTGGCAAGCACAAGTGCCTGAGTTCAATCCCCGGTTCTGCCAACAAAAGAGAAATACCATCCCTAGAGCACTGAGTCCCTCTATTTAATTACAAGCTCCTCAGCTCTTACCCTAGAGCCAAAATTGGCCAGAATTTTTTTTTTTTTTTTTGTCTTTTTGAGACAGGGTCTCACTATATACTTCAGGTTGGCCTCAAACTCACAGCAATACTCCTGCCTCAGCCTCCTGAGTGACATGTGCCACTGTGCCTGGCCTGTCACAGAATTCTGGACACTGAATCACTGTCTTCATAATAACAATGGCTGTTTCCAGAGAGAAAAGGTTCCAGAAGGGGTGTCTGTGCTGCTTGCCATGTTTCCCAGCTCAGTTACCAACCAGGCACGACACTTAGCAGCCAGTGCCTCATTTTCCTGAGCTGCCAAAGAGCAACAGCAGGGGCCGGGGAGATGGCTCAGTGGAATAAGCGCTTCCCTGGCAAGCGCAAGGGCCTGAGTTCAATCCCTGGTCCAACAACAACAACAAAAAAAAAAAACAAAGAGCAACAGCAACAGAACCAACAAAGAGTGTGCTACAGCAGACAGAAAACAATGTCCTAAATGTGCTGCAGGACATCCTGGCCCACAGCAAAATTCAGGGTTGGCTCAGAGACTCCCCCCCTTCTCACCAATGGTGGCCCGGATGAGCGAGGAGGCATCACCAAGGTTGTTGAGACACTCTTGCTTGATGAAGTCAGCCACAGGAGGCGGGAAGCTCTGGTAGTGGGCCTTCACATTGTTCTTCAGGATGAGGCCACTGAGGGAGCGGGTGGGCTCATCTAGGGGAACAGGGCTGTGGTTCAGGAAGACATGTAGTGAAGCAGGGTCCAAATCATATGGGGGGAGCACAGAGTACATACCTTCTGTTTTGAGTCTGGTCAGCACGAAGATCAGGTAGTTGTTGAAGTCAGGAAACTGGTTGAGTTGTTTGAGTTTCTGTCAGTCTGTTAAGGGACTTGGAAGACAGGCACCTTCCCCAGGCAGGAGAAACAGCTGTGCAGCTGAGGTCCCCTCGGGCCAGTCGGACCCAACCACCACTTGCTGACCCTATGCCCACAACACCACAGAGCATTTCAGACACATCAAGTATACTCTGAGCTCCTGCCAGTTTCTGAAACCCCTGCCAGTGCAGCACAACACTAGAGAACCCCGAACTCTGAAGGCAGCAGCTGACACTTGCCTCTGTTCCCTAGTAGTCCAATACTACCTGGTTATTGTAAAAAAAAAAGTCAGATGTGGGGTCACGGGGATGTGACCCAGGAGCACCCAGGAGGCAGAGCCCAGAGGATCACTGAGTTCAAGGACAACCTAATAGTATCTTATGGAGACCTTGTCTCAAAAAAACAAGGGGAAAAAGGCAAGAGCCACGGCTAAAAAGATAGCTCAACGGTACAGTGTCTATTTAACAGGCATCAGGCCCAAGTTCATTTCCACCACACAGTGCGGCATCCAAATTTTCTAATGTTCAAATACTGTATTTAAAATTTTCCAGGGCCGGGGAGATAGCTCAGTAGAATAAGCATTTGCCTGGCAAGTGCAAGGGCCTGAGTTCAATCCCCAGTTTGGCCAAAAATAAAATAAAATAAAAATTTTCAAACAGGGGGCTGGTGAGATGGCTCAGTGGTCTAAAGCACCTACTTAAAACAAGCTTAGCAAAGCACAGGGACCGCAGTTCAATCCCCAGCACCACGTGCCATCCAGCCCCGCCCCCTGGTGGGCTGAGCTGCCCCCCCCCACACACAAATAAATAAAAATATTAAAAAAAAAAAAATTTCAAACAGGGCCAGGGATATAGCTCAGCAGCATAGCACCTTGCCTAGAAAGCACAAGGTCCTGAGTTCAGTTCCCAGTTTAAAAAAAAGTGTTTTTAAGTATAACATATATACAACTTTTCTTTTGGTCTTTTGAGACAGGATCATACTATGCAGTTCTGGCTAGCCTTGAGCTCCCTTTGTAGTCCAAGTTGGCCTCGAACTCACAACGACCCTCCTGCCTCAGCCTCCCAAGTGCTGGGATTACAGGCATTGGCCCCCACAACCAGCATCATGTATAATACTTTGAACAACTGAGGGGAAAAGGTTGCTTTTTTTCAGGGGATTGAAATCCAGGGCCTTGTGTGTTTTTGATCACAAAGACTACAACAAAATCTAACTTTTTAGTCCAGGTGTCTCCCTCCTGGAAGGCTACTGCCGCAACCCCCACCCACAGACTGGACTGAACTCCAAGAGGATGGACTTCCTATTTGAGCTCCACTACTTAGCTGCGATCATCCCTGGCAAGGCATTTTTCCCAATCTTGTTGTCCCCATTGTAAAATGGGAAGAGTAACCATACCTACTTTCATAGTCCAAGGAGTAAGTCTCCACGGATATTAATCATTTCTATCATTCCTCCTACCAATTCCCAAAACTCTGGAAATGGGGCCCAGAAATGTAAAACCTTATTTCTCTTCCCTTGCCATGCTCTCTTCCCTACAGGAGAGTCTAGGGGGCAAGCCCATCCCCACTACCCTTCCCCCAGCCCCAGGAGGAAGGAAGGATACATCCTGCACTATGCGCTGCGTGGCTGTGTTGGGCGACTGGGAGTCTTTGAGCAGCTGCAGGACCTGCTGCAGGCCCTGCTGGTCAGGCTGCCAGTCCATGGCACAAGGCAAGCTGCAGGGGTAGGGGCCAGGATCAGCGCTGAGGCTCTAGGGTTCCACCTGAGACCCGGGTTGAGCCCCTTAGACAGCGGCGGCTATGTGAGGAAGGGAGCGCACTCGAAGGCCCAGCTGCAGTGGTCGCCAATCCATGCCCGCCCAGGTGCGAGATCCCCAACAGCTGCGCGGCTCGGGAGGACAGGCAGGGTGCTGTGGAACCAGGCCAGGAGACCTGGTGGTGGGCCTAGGCAATGCCTCATGGGACCCCACGTGGAACCCTCTGCCCTCTGCGGTCCACGCTGCCGTCGCCCCCAGCTGCGGGTCCTAGGGCTTCCATTTCCCTGGCAGCAACTAGACGAGACCCAGTTGCAGACAGCGCCCCGGCCCCCGTGGTCTCCTGGGTGCAGGCAGTCCCTGAAGAACCCCCATCTACTGAAAGATCTCAGAGGCCTCTTTCTCCTTCTCGTCCCTGAACTTCCCCAGTGCACTGTCCCAAGGCGTTTCCATCATCCTGGTCCCGGAAACCTCTTCTAATCCGGCCCTTCAATCTCCGCAAATGCCAGAAGCTCTCCTTTCTTTATAGCCTAACCTAACAAGGTCTAGCAATTCTTAATCCGTTCCGAAGCAATCCCCAATCTGGTTTCGCTTACTTCTTCCAATGAGAGCCGGCCAAGCCCGCCAACCCGAGATAGAAGCCCCTGGACGGGTACCGACGCCTGCCCCAATCAGGTCGGACCAAGCCTCTCCCCCTCCCACCCACCACCCCAGTCAGCAGTTAACTCTAGCAGACCGGTCTCTGCTGCCTCCTCTAATCAAGTTCCGCCAAGCCCCCTACAATTTCGGGCTGGACACCCCCTTTGCCCGACATTGCGGTTCTCCCCATTAGGCCTAGCCGAACCAGCGCGCCCTCCCGGCCTTTCCCCCCAACGGATCCCAGCGTCGCCGCAAAGCCCTCTAGGCCGAAGTCCGACGCTCCTCCCTACCAGGACCTAAAGCACCCCCTCCAACTTTCAACTCGCACCCCCCAATCAGACCCAACCGAGCCCCGCCGAAAGAGGCCCACACACACCCGATCGTCGTGACGTCCCCCAATCGGGCCCTAAGGAGTTCCCCAGACGCGTCCCCCAATCTGATCCCCTCCAGCCCGACCCCAGACGCCCCACTGGCCCGCCTCTCGCGGCACCCCGACCAGAGCCGGCACCAAGGCTCCACCCCCTCGGCTCAGTTCCCCCCCTCCCCCGCCCGGCCCGTTTTCCCGGCCTCGAGAATCCGGCCCAACCGGGTTCTCGGCCTTTCTGGGTCGGGAGCAGCCCGCACACTCCGGCCGCGCATGGCGCAGGCCCAGAGTCAGGCTAAGGTCGACGCAAGCCGGAGAGGAACGGGTTGGACTCTGAGCGAGGCCCACTTACCGGACCCCAGGAGGCAGCAGTGGCGCCTAGCGCTCGGGCTTCTCCAGAGACACGCGCGGAAGGAGGGAGCCCAAAAGAGGGAGTGAAAAAAAAAAAAAAAAACGCGCCTGCACATGAACCGCTGCGGCTTCCGTACTCGGTTCAAACTGGCCGTACCGGGCCACTCAGAAGGTGCAAGCACCACACGTGACCTGGCACTAGGTAGTCCCAGGCCTAGCGTTAGCCTGGTCACGTGATAGGAGAGTTGCTGCCTCTCTTGACTTCTCTGGCCAGTCGGTCCTCCCATCGTCTCGTTTTCTCAGCATCTCCTATAAGACTGACCGCAGTTCTTCGCTGGAGCCAAGAATGTAGCGCGCCGGGACTTTTAGTGTATGATGGACCCGCGAACTACCCGGTCAGATCCAGTGCGCCCTTACCGTCCCACTTCTTCCAAGAACTGGATCGATCCTCTTTCTCCCCATTCAGGAGATAATAACTGGGAGTCACCTACCTACACGTGCTCAAAAAACAGCAGAGGGACTGAGCCTGTCCAGAGACAAAAGAAGGAAAACTGGACAGGAATGCCTGAGAAAGCCCGAGTTTCTACAGAAGTCACTACCAACATGTTGTTATTTTCCACTGCTGACAATTTTATGAAATTTAAAAAGCTGCAAAGTTACAAATTTTTAAATAAAAATGAACCAAGAAACTAAAGCAGAAGGCCTCATCCCTTTCCCTACCTGCAGAGATGATTGATGGGATGAAACTTGTCCAGAAATTCAGGGAAGGGTAAGGCTATGAAGAAAGAAATCTTCATACTTTTTTCGTTTCTTTTCTCTTTTGTTTTTAAATCATGCTTCTTGCACTATCTGAAGACGACAGGTATTTTTTTCACTTCTTTGAGAGCAAGACGTTCTAGTAAAGAGCTAGTGACCAGGAGTGTCCCGGTTACTTTCCTAGCCCTCCTGATAATAAAGTGGGCGATCTCCAACTCCTCAGGTCTCCAGATTCCCCACCTATCAAATGAGATTAAGGGTATTTGCTGAAGGCTGAGCATGTGGTGCACGCTTCCAGTCCCAGCCCTGTGGGAACACAAGGCATGAGTATCAAAACTCCAAGCCCAACGGAGACTCAAACGTTAAGAAACGGGGAAGTGCTAAGGATATAGCTCATTGTGAAGGTCCAGGGTTCAATGCTCAGTACTAAAACAATAAAAGGATAGTTTGCACCATTAGTGATAATCAAAGTTCAGCACCCATTGCTACCCAGCCTTTAAATTGTTCTTGAAAAACGTGGGTTTCACTCCGCAAGGCTTGGATCTATCCTTTTGCTGCATTCAACCCCACCCTAAACCAGTATTTACTAAACCACGAAAGCTCTAATCCCAAAGGACAAGCCGACCATTCCCCGTGGGACTTTCTGATCTCATGAGAGGCACAGCCCAACGTTTGTCCCAACCTGAAGAGGAACAAGTTTCTCATCCCACTTGTTAGCAGAGGCACTCCTGACTCCGTTTATTCCTGAAAATCAAACACTGTAGGACCTCTTTGGCTAGGGAAGGGTTAGCTGACGCCTAATTCCGCTCAGGTCAAGGGTGGCTCCCTAAAGGTGCATCAGGTTTTCCAATCGCGATGGGCTCCGCTGGACAGAAGTCGGTGTTAGGCGACACGTGTGGAAACCGCCACCTGCGCAAGTGCAAAGCCGCCCAGCGCTAGAACTACAACTCCCATGCGGCCGCGCGCCCGAGCTGCTCCTGAGGTCCGGGAGAGACTCAAAAACCGTGGAGAGGGTGCGGAGGCGGGATCTCGAGCCCCACTGAAGTAGATGTTAAAAGGAAGAACTCTTGGGACTGGGTTGTGGGATTCCCAAGAGGAGTGTGAGGTGAGGTGATTTCTGTTCAAGTTTAGGCGTCGTCCCAAATAAGGGTAGATGTCAGCAAGTTTGGGACCCAACCATCTTCAGCTGTCCTTTTAATGTGGCAAGTTTGCAGAGGCCCTGCATAAGCCTTGGTAGTCAGAGCAGACCAGAGCAGCTGGTGCTGCTATCTCGTCCACTTTATCAGCCATGGTGTGGACAGGAAAGTCCGTTTTCCCAGCTAGACAATTTAAGTGGTAAAGCACAAGTTTCCCTGCCTCCATTTCCCTCTCTCTTCCACCTTCGACATGTGGCATCACTATATTGTCCAGGCTGGGCCCAAACTACTGGACTCAGGGGATCCACAGTGTAGCTGACTGTAAGTGGTGCAGCAACCGTCTCTCAATTATTTAAGCACCTATTATTGACTGTCAAATGGTTTCCAAATTCTCACAGCAATCCTGTGCATGGCAAATTACTGTTCAACTAGAAGTGCTCCATGAAAAAAGAAACTCGGGGAGCTGATCACTGACACGAAACGGGGAGACAAGGGCAGTCTTTACAGTACCCTCCCTGATCATCACACAGCACTCCAGGCTGTGGTGGCACACACCTATGATCCCAGTGCTGGGAAGGCTGAGGCAGGCACACTGATGTGAGTTCAAGGGCAGCCTAGGCTACGCAGTGAGACCCTGTCCCAGAAAAACAAAAGAAAATCAGCATTAAAAAAAAAAAAAAGCTTCCAAGATAGAGCTTAGGAGGTAGACTGTTAACCTACTATGAGGCAGAGTTCCTTCCTGAAAACCGCAGCCAGGCAAAAACAGTCCAGGAACACAAGCCTATTTATTCATCCGTCCAGTTGCACAATGATAGGGATGGGTTTCCAACGTCAAGGTTAAAATGCTATGAA
The DNA here is from genome assembly GCF_000260255.1 of Octodon degus. Classification (NCBI taxonomy): domain Eukaryota; kingdom Metazoa; phylum Chordata; class Mammalia; order Rodentia; family Octodontidae; genus Octodon; species Octodon degus. Next base: position 1,718,908 of record NW_004524649.1, on the reverse strand, counting down.
TATGGCTTCACTTTGTACTTTTTTGTGGTGCTGGAGATTGAACCCGGCGTATGCCAGGCCAGTGCTCTCTGAGCCATACCCCCAGCCAGCTTCCTACTTTAGAAACTGACTTTACAGAGAAGCTTCCGCCATCTGTAAAAATAGATGAAGGTCCCAAACCACAGAAAGGCTAAGTGATTTATTCAAGATCACACAGCCAACAGCACTAAAATAAATTGAAGCCTTGGCTGTGTGACTCACCAGCCCGATTCTCCTCCCCCTGTACTTTCTCAGGTCAGAGGAACACCTGAAAGAAGGCGCTGGACTTTCAGCTCCTCCTACCCCTTGCTGCTCCAGAATAGAGGCCAAGCTGCTTCAGGGACGACCTACTTCTCCCACTGGTGTTTCTTTTTAAAGATCCAGCGACTGCTTCTGGCTTTGGGGGAGGAAAAGACAGGGAAGGCTGCTATTACTTCCTGTGTTCCCTTCCCCCATCCCAGACCATCCTTAAGGCCAAAGTCACACCTAGGCCAACTCAGTGTTCCCAAAGACAGACCTTTGAGCCCGCATGAAAAAAAAGTTGCCTTGTGTTAGCAGGAAGTGAGAGGCACAGGTGTCCTGTTCCAAACTTTGCTTGGCCTGTCATCAAGCTAGTTAAACAGATAAAAGTTCTCCGCACCTGTTGTTCCTTCTGCCTTGGATGCTACAGACCATCCTCAGCTACCTCACTTCCTTCAGGACTTGAGACTCGTGTCACTTTCACAGGGAGGTCATCCCCAACCATCCTACTCTTGCCCCAGCTCCCACTTTGTCCTGGGACCTTGCCTGGCACAATATTTAACTGAGGTGTTTTGTGGATGGGCAGGGATTTTTGCATGATGGCAGCAGTTTCATCTTCTTGTAGGCAGGTGCAAGTATGTTGCATGGGTGAACACCGGCTGCAGACTGCACCTGGTAGAATCAGAGGTCATGAGCACCAGCCCTCTCGCAGTGCCAGTGCCTCCCCTTCCCCTGTACCTTCAGGCCCAGGCACTCTCACCTGGTGGCCACCTTCACCTCCCCTGGGACTCTGAGGGCAACTAAAATGACCAAGCCCCCACTCACTCACCCTGCCTCTATCCTACCGTCACCACTCAGAACACCTGTCGTGTTCCTCAAAGGAGGACTGTGGCTTCTCTGCTCACTGCTATGGCCCTCATGTCTGGAAAAGCCCTAGCATATAGTAAGTGCTGAATGAGAAACACAACAGGTTCGGCCCGGTCAAAAAGTGAGGTGTGTGTGGGTACATGTGTGCATGTGTATACACATGTGTATGTTGCTGGGGATGGAATCCATGGCCTTGCTCATGTCAGGCAGGTTAAACACCAGTGACCTTTCCAGTCACCGTGGGACTGTAGACACACAAAGGGCTTAAGGTCTTAAGGTGCTACCGAGCAAGTACAGTCAAGGAGGAAGGAGGCTGGCTCTGAGGTGAGTCCAGCCTGACAGGTAGGCTCCTTGTCCTCTCTCCCACTCACGCACCTCCATGTGGGCTGAACCCAGGTTAGGGTGGGCTGTGGTGCTGACAACAGGAAGGACTTTTGGTTTGAAAGTACAAATACAGACAAAGCACACAACTCCCGCACTAAATCAAGTTTTTTACTTCCCAGAAGTGATGGCTAAGGGCGGGGAGAGGAAGGGAGAAAAGGAAGATAGAGCCAGAGAGCAAGGAGGTGGAAGAAAGGGGACAGTAAACCACTGTTCTAGTAAGTCTCAGGAGGCAAGTGCTCAAGGTAAAAAAAGAGTCCTGGAGAATCGTCCGCGGCCGCGGGAAGCACCTCGGTTTCCTTCTGTGTATCAGTCCTCGGGGAGAAGGCTGCTGCCGCCACCGCCGCCGCATTAAATAGTTATGTACATCGCAGAGTCCCAGCCCTGGGCACGCGAGGAAGGGGTTCATTTCACTAGGGGCCGAGTTTTATCATCATCACCGCACTGGTGGGCTTTGTACTTTTTCACCTCTGCCATGTACTTGGCCCACGCGTCACCTTTACTTGTTAATACCTGTGGGGAATGGGGTGGAGAGGGGGAGGATGCCAAGGAGGCGAGGAACCTGGGTCAGGACTGTCCTGAGACAGCTGACCCATCCCCAGTATCACCCTGAAAACCCTGGGTTTGGGTCAAAAAAAGTCAAGTTACCAGGGACACTGCTGCGAGTCCTCTCACCCAACGTAGCACGCCCATCCCAGCAGGAAAGACACTGGCCAGGGAAGGGGAAGACGGCAAGGGAAGACCCCACCCAGCCTGCTCACCTCATCCTCCGTCTTCTGCTTCTTGGCTACTATTCCCGTCTTGAGGGCTAGTTTGTTCCCGCCTCTGCGTTTGCCCACCTGGGTGAAGGGACAGAAGACTGCAAGGGTTACAGGAGCCGGGCCTGGCCTTGGCGGCGCTGAGGCCCACCACACCTTCCTAGCCTGGCCTGGTGGCCTGTCCCGACGCCGTGCCTAGCTCCACCAGCCAGCCGACCTGCGCAGCAATCAGAGAGGAGCACACTCGACTCAGCACCTGCCCTGGGCCCACCATGCCCAGGCAGCCCTTTGCCCCGGCTGCCCTCCCAGGGAGCCAGAGGTGCACCAGCCTTGCCAAGGATAGTTCTATCCAAAATCTCTAGGCCAAGGCCTCATCTTCCCTTGGCAAGAACCACAGCTGCAGCAATAGCTCCTTTTTGAGCACTTATTGTATGCCAAGCCCAATGCCAAGTGCTATGAATCTGTCACCTCCTTCCACCCTCACAATAATCCTAAACCAAAAGTTATAAACATACCTATTTCATAGATGAGGAAACCTCTCCTTTGAGGACAGGTCATGCTGGTAACAACACAGCCAGACTCAGGGTGAAAAGGATCTAAGTCATTAGTGGCATCCTTAACCACCAAGCAACACCAATGCCCCTACAGCAAACCTAGCCTGCCTTTTTGAAGGACTCGGGCACAAAAGCCCCTTTATGGACACATGAAAAAACACTGCAACTATCACTGCTCACATATGGGGGGGGGGACCTCCTGAACTCCACTCTCAGCTGTCACACTAACTCCAATCCTGACAGTTATGCTCTTCCTCAAAGAGATGTCTCACTCTGGACTTTCACTCTAGGATCCCAACATCATGTCTAGACTGGGGGTTTCCTGTACTCTAGGGCTTTGATGGGCTCCATAGACATCATTTGGTCTACACCCCTCAACCAGGTGTTCGGCACTGCTGGTGGTTTTCTTTTTTTGTTTGTTTGTAGCTGCTGGTACTTTCATGCCTTTTTTTTTTTTTTGGTACTTTTATTCTTTTCATACAGGGTCTTATTATGCAGTTGGGACTCACAGTGGTCCTCCTGTTTCAGCCTCCCCAGCATTGGGATTACAGACATGCGCCACCATGCCTGGTTCCACTTAGTCCTGGGGCTAGCACAGCATGTGGTACTAGGGATTGAGCTCAAGACCTTAAGCTTGCCAGGCAGGCACTTAGACAGTCAAACTCTCTAAGCTATTTTCCTACCTTTTCTTTTCTTCTCAGACAGGGTCTCACTATATATAGTTCAGACTGCTCTGTAACTCACCAGGCTGGCCTTAAACATCTCCTGCCTCAGCCTCCCAAGTGCTGCGATTATAAGTAGGTGCCACCACACCTGAATCTTTCCTTTCTGTGGTGCTGGCATTGGACCCCAGAGTCTTAAATGCTAACCAGGCAATTTATCACTGAGTTACACCTCCAGCCCTTCCATCCACGTTGAACAGGTGAAGACACTCAGGATTTGAGAGGTTGGCTCACTTGCTGAAAACCAGACAGCTGGATCCAAGTGGTAACCCCTAGTCTATTATTCTCAAATCAACACTTTCCCTCTACAAACTATACAGTCTTGATCTCAACACCAAGCACAGAACAAGCTCAGGGTCTCACTATATATATATATATATATATATATATATATATATATATATACACACATATATATATACACACACATACACATACATGCGTGCGGTAGGGGGATCTGCAGAGCCACATCCCCCATAACCTTTTATGAGACAGGTTCACCAAATTGCCCAGGTAGGACTTGAACTTGTGATCCCCCTGCTTTAGTCTCCCAGAGTGCTGAAATTATACGCATACACAATTGTGCCTAGTTTACCCCCTTTTATTTACCGTAGAGCTCCTCTACCTAGCAGGAATAAAATCGAGCTGGATGGGGGCAGAGGAGGGGGTTGCTGTCCCATGTATTGTAAGATGTTGAGACAAGGTCTCACTATGTGCTTCAGGCTGTCCTTGAACTATGTAGCCCAGTCTGGCCTTGAACTTGCACTCCTGCCTCAGCCTCCCAAGTGTGCTGGGATTACAGGTGTGTTGTTACCACGCCAAGCTCCCCTAACTTTAACCACCAAAATGTCTCCAGAGGTTGTCAAATGTACCAGTGGAGTGGGGAAGGTCCCCAGCTGAGAATCGCTGGTTTTTTGTTTTGAGAACTAATGGCTTAGCCCTTCCTGTAAGACAGTTCTGAAATAAACACTAGAACACTACATCAGAAGATGCAGCTAGGACAGCCCTGAAGCTCCAGAGATCTTATCTGTCAAGTTCAACCTTGCATACCCAGCACCTAAGACACCGTGAAGCGCTCAATAAACGGACGCTGGTTAAACGAAATGCACTTATTGTATGTCACGCTCTTCCTAAGGTCAATCAATATGGGGTTTGAGTCTAGTCAGAACAAACTCAGGGTTGAATTTTCCCCTCATTTCCACAGTACCAAGATCCAAAGTCCGGGTGCCGCTCTTACAGGAATTTTGGAACCCTGACGTCTCTACCCCCGGACTGCAGCTTCAATACAATCACCCAGCTTTTGGTTCCCGCGGGCAGGATCTGGGAGTGCCCGTCTCCGCCCCAAGCCCCTTCTCGTTGGGAATCCAAGCTCCACATCCTCCTCCGCGTATACCATCGACTGCCCTCGCCCAAGCGGAGGCGCGGATCCCGACCCCCTTCCCGGGCCTGGTTCCCCCGCCAGGCCCGGCCCCGGCGCCCGCCCCCACCCCCGCGGCTCCTTACGAAGCTGAGTGTGGGGCCTGGGCCGCCCTTCCTCTTCGGGCCCCCGGGGCCCGTGGCGGCGGCGGCCGGCTGGTCGGGTCGCTGCGAGCCCGGGGGCGGCTCCTCCTGCCGCTGCCGCTGCTCCTCCTCCATCTTCCGCTTGAACAGCTCCAGGAAGCTGCCGTCGTTGGCGAACAAGTTCACGCCGCCAGACACCGGGCTCGAACCTGCGCCCGACACATCCTCGTCCCCGCTCTCGGGTGACGTCCCAGGCCCCGACTCAGCCCATCGGCTGCCGCCGCCGCCCGCAGGGCCTGGCGCCTCCCGGCCCGGAGGCTCCGCCCGTCTCCCTCGGGCAGCCATTTTGTCGCCAGGTGCCGCGCAAAGGACTCCGGGAAACCTGCTCCAGCCCGGCGTTTGGCGCCCGACTAGCGGCGTCCGGAACAATGCATGCCGGGAAAAGCCGTCAGGACTGAGACGCCGGGAAGGGGGCGGAGAGAGGGGCGGGGTTAAAGAGCGTCCCGCCCCATGGGTTTTTATTATCCACCCCTGCGACTTAGACTGGCCTTAAATTGACAGGTATGCCAGAAAGTGGAGACATCTATAGGACGAGGGGTGTAGCTGTCTTTCTGAATTGAGCTTCTTGCTTGAAGTTGGGGATGCACTAGCTTTTTAGGGCTCGAATCTTCGTCTGCCACCAAGGTTACTCTTTCTGAGTGAAAGACCCCTTTGTGTGTCAGTTGTGTCTTCAACTGACATATGGGCACTAGAATAGAGCTGGTTCCATGGGGCTGGGGTCACCGTCTGAGAATAACATTTTTTTAACTGGAGTACTCAAACTGGGACTCCGCCAATGCCCTGGGACCCAGCTTGTATTGCTATCCCCAGAGGAGCGATTGAAAAATGAATTCGTTGAAGTTGGGGTCTCCATTTGAATATGGAGTTAAGTGCAAGATATCCGATGCCGGGCGGTGGCGCACGACCGGTAATCCCAGCCCTCAGGAGGCTGAGGCAGGAGTAGCGTTGCAAGGTCGAGACCAGCCTGGGCTACAAAGTGAGCTTAAGGCCAGCCCGAACTGCACTGCGAGACTCAGTTTCAAAACAAGACACACACACACACACAATCGGGAATTAAAGACCCTTCTGCAAGAGCGGTTCCAGCGCGTGTGCTTAGAGCATACTGAGCAAGGATCTGACCACCAAGCCACCAATTGCAATCGTTGACCCCTTCTCTACTTTCAGCCGGGGACCTACCTCCAAATACATATCAAGTTGTCCGTGACTGGTTTGCTGCAGGAGTCAGAAGACTCGGCCAACGGAGTAACGGAGGGGGCGGACCTGAGGCAATGGTGCAATCCCACTTGGCGAGGGGAAAATGATAGACACAAAATTGAACCTATAGAATGGAGCCAGGGCGGACCTCCCCTCGAACTTCTCTGATAGGACTTGGACTAGGTGTTTGGCTGGTTGCTAAGGAGAGGTTGGCGGCTACAAAAGGGCAAGCGTGACTGGTGGAAGTAAGGAAAGATCCATCCAATGAAAAGACCTCTACTGGACTTAGGGCCCAATCAGCGAAGGGGGATAGTCTGAGCCGTACTAATATGTTCATTACGCGGGGATGGCACTTGGATAATAATAGACAAGAAGTAGACAAGATAAGCCCTAGGGACGTAAAACGGTAAATGCAAAACTTCTACTTTCGCATAAAAGTTAGGTTATGAGGAAACAATTCATGCTTCTTGCCTCGGCGGAGATGTTGTAGACAAAGTTCCCCTGTGAGCCTTTTGCTTGGTGCGCTCCTATCGATCACGTGAGCCGGCTCCAAGATGGCGGCGGGGGTGGCCGGGTGGGGGGTTGAGGCAGACGAGTTCGAGGATGCACCTGACGTGGAGCCGCTGGAGCCCACGCTTAGCAACATCATTGAGCAGCGCAGCCTCAAGTGGATTTTTGTCGGGGGCAAGGGCGGCGTGGGAAAGACCACCTGCAGGTGAGGAGGCTGCCGTGAAGGGCGGCAAGAAAGCGGTGGGATGTACCACGGAGCGAAGGGAAGACCAGAAACCGGCTTTTCCACGGCAAGCCGGAGTCTTCTGGGTTGTACCCTTCGTCAGTTACCTGCAACTTACTGAAAGTGCCTCTGGAATTGAGGCCCTGAGCTCTTGAGTTGGACTGTCGCTGTTGGGGCTCAAGTATAAAACCTCAGTGACTGCAGCACGTGGGGAGGCAGGGGCGCACTTAGATGTTCCAGTGGGCTCCACCGTGCCGAGTGATCTCGGAGGAGCAAGAATACAGCTAGTCTGGTGAAGGATTAGGAGTGGAAAGTGTGGGAAAGGAACAGACTGTCTCAGTCCTCCGGGAAGGGTCCCTGGAGCAGTTATCTTAAACAAGACAGCTGAACCATCGTGCAGTTGGCAAGAGGTGCAAGGGAACTCTTAGCTTAGAATTGAGGAAGAGGGCAGAGGCAGACTCTGCCAGCTGGGCCTACCATTCGGTGCTCCGCAAAGAAGGAGTTAGCACCAGGCCCACCTGATCAGTAAAGTGAACCTCACTTAGCCGTTTAGGCCAGATGGAGGGCCCAGTAGTAAGTGAAGTATGAAAGGGTTCCCTACAGGCATTAATCTTGATGCCACAGTGAACTATTTGGCTTCTTAAAATTGCTGATCTAGGGCCCAGGGAGATAGCTCAGTTGAATAAGCACGTGCCTGGCAAGCCCAAGGGCCTGAGTTCAATCCCCTGTTCCCAGCAAAAAAGAAAAAAGAAAAAAAATTGCTGATCTATGCTGGGGCATGGTGGTGCATGCCTATAATTCTGACACTTGGAAAACTGAGACAGAAAGATGTCAGCAAGTTCAAGGCCAGCCTGGGCTACATAGCAATATCCTATCTCAAAAAAGAGAGAGACAGACAGACAGACCCAGGTCTCTGGTTCAGGAATTCCACATTTTCCCCGAAGAGCTCAGTCCCCTTACTCCCCACCTTTCCACCTGTCCTTTGTGCAGCTGCAGCCTGGCAGTCCAGCTCTCCAAGGGGCGTGAGAGTGTTCTGATCATTTCCACAGACCCAGCCCACAACATCTCAGATGCTTTTGACCAAAAGTTCTCCAAGGTGCCAACCAAGGTTAAAGGCTACGACAACCTCTTCGCTATGGTAAGTGAAGCAGAGCTGAGCTCTTCACTGCTAGGAGAGGCTGCTTTTAGCTTCTCTTAAGCATTCCCAACAGTAGTCACCATGTCCTGCCCATTCTGTATCTAATCTGTCTCCAGTTTCTGCCCTTCCCCCAATATACCCACAGAGGAGCAAGTGAGAAATGTTTGAAGGGCAGGAAGGAGGCAGGAGTGGCTAGAGCTAAGCAAGCAAGGGAAACTGCAAGACCAGCCAGAGGCACATGGTATGGGACCAGGCAAGTCACAGTGAGCAGTTGGACTTTCATCCAAAAATTCAGTGGGAAGCTGTTCATTCTAAACAGCCCATTGTCGTGACTAGATTCATATTTGGAGAAATTTTCACTACTGCCTCATGGAGATTGGATTGTAACAGTAGTTAGATTTGGGATGAATTTTGGAAATAAATCAGTGAGATTACAGCAGGGCGTGGTGGCACATAACTGTAATCCCAGCACTCTGGGAAGTGGAGGCAGGATGATCAGTACAAGTTCTTGACCAGCTCAGGCTACAAAGTGTACTGTAGGCCAACCTGAACTGCTTACTGAGACCCTGTCTGAAAAAGACAGAAGAGAGAGAGAGAGATTGAGAGATTGAGATTCATTGAAATAGAGAAAGAAATTAATTAAATCCCTTTCATTTTTCCCCCTAGCAATCAGGATGGGGAAGATGAGGAGAGGAACAGGTGTAGGAGAGACAAATCAAGAATTCTCAGATTGGGGCCGGGGAGATGGCTCAGTGGAATAAGCACTTCCCTGGCAAGTGCAAGGGCCTGAGTTTATCCCCAGTTCCGCAAAAAAAAAAAAAAAAAAAAAAAAAAAAAATTCTCAGACTAAGCACCTGCTTAGGCAAGTGCAGGGACCAGGGTTCAATCCCTGGTACCGCATGCCACACTGGCCCTGCCTTCAGGCATTCTTAGCCAGTGACTGAGTCTAGATGTGGTGGCACAGGCCTGTAATCCCAGTGCTGGGGAAGCTGAAAACAGGAGGACCACTATGAGTCCAAACTGCATAGTGAGACCCTGTACCAAATACATAAATGACCAAAAAAAAAAGAATTCTGTCTTGGGGGCTAGGGAGATAGCTTGGTGATCCAAGCACCTACCTGGCAAGTGCAAGGACCTGGGTTCAATCCCCAGTACAGTATACCATGCCTACTGGCCCCATGTGGTGGTACACGCCTGTAATCCCAGTACTGGGGAGTAGGATCACTATGAGTTGGAGCTGTATAGTGAGGCCCTATACCAAACAAATAAGTAAATAAGTGGTTTTAAAAAATAATAATTCTGTCTTGTCCACGGTAATTCACACGCGCACACACACACACACACACACACACACAGATGGGTCTATTTGGACATCTGTGTAGTAATGACAGTATCTTGGCTATGTGAGCCTGGAGTTCAAAGGAAGTTGGCACTGATTGTTTTAGATTTTTCTGCTTGTTTTTCAAGACAGGGCTATGCAGTTTAAAGTGAACTTACTATGTAGCAGGCCAGGCTGGCCTCAGATTTTCAGTGATCCTCCTGCCTTAGCCTCCAAAGTGCTAGGATTACTGTTGTACATCACCAACCCTGGCTGACACTCGGCTCAGCTATTACCTGGCTCTTAAGTAGAATGGAAAGTCATTTTCCCAAAGGTAGCTTCTTGCTTTGTTTTGTCTTTTGGAGACAAGGTCTCTGTATATTGCCTAGGCTGGCCTCAAAGTCCTGGGCTCAGTTGATCTTCCAGCCTCATCTTAATAATAGCTGGGTCTATGGGTGTGTCTGAGATAATACTCTGGGTTGTGTGTGTGTGGAGGAGAATGTGAGAGGACAAAGTGGCCTAGAGACAAGCCCGTGGTTATATGGGCATTTAAGGCACAGCGACAGGAGTGAAAACCAGGAAAGGGGCCTGAAAAGAAGCTAGTGGTGAGGTTGGAGGAAGGCCAGGAAAGCGGGGTCCTGAGCCTTGGGAATGTGCAGAGTCTCAGGCAGGAAGAGGTCATCAGCTTTCAGGTTTTGGAAGTGAACACCAGGGAAGTGGGAGCAAAGTCTACCTTGGGTGGGTGTGGTGAGGAGGGTGAGATGATGCCTGTCATGATGGGCCATCCATCTGTCCAGAAATGGAGTCTTTACTGAGGAGACATAGGGATAAGGAAGGCTTTGAAGGCGGGGGTGTCTCTGTATTGCTCAGGCTGGCCTTGAACTCCTGGGGCTGGGGTTGCATGATCCGTCTGCCTGGCCTCCTGAGCACCTGGGGTTCCTGGCACAGACCACTGTGCCCTGCTGAAAAGGGCCACTTTGAGAAAGGCAATGGTAGAGCCTGATTGTTTGCCAACAAGGGATGCCAGCTGAAGGTGAGCCTCAGGCAGGATGAGCTCCATGCAACACACAGATCTAGAGCCTCGCCTCTGCCAGTGTCAGGGGCCAGAGAGTAGCAGAGGGAGATGAGCGCTGGCAGCCAGCGGTTTCTCTTAGCAGTGAATAGGACAGAAGTTTCAGGAATGGAAAGATGTCAGGTTAAGAAAAAAAAATCTTTGTTTTTTTCTCCCAGTGGTGCTCAGAGTTGGATCTAAGGCCTCACACATGCTAAGCAAGTGTTTTACCACTAAACTACACCACAGCCCTCTACATAAACACTTCTGAGCGTGGAAAGAACACCAGAGGATTTTTTTAATGTATGTAGTACAAGGTCTCACCACATAGATCAGACTCTGTGATCCTCCTGTTTTCAGCCTCCCAAGTGCTGGGATTACAGGTGCACACCACCAAGCCCAGTCTCAGTTATGTCTCAGCATGCCCCGGGGGCAGGACCAGCACTGCAGCCCGGGGTTGCCAGGGATCAAACCCTGGTCCCTGCAAGAATTGTCTAGCCTTTTGAGTGCCTGTGGGAAGTCTGAGGCCAGGAACAGAGATTGGGTGGGAATGACTGGTCAGCAGTGTTCCAGCCCCAGGGTGCAACCCTATAAGAGAGCTGGGGATAAACAGAGCAAGTAGGAGTCCTTCAAGCCAGAACAGGAAGAGGGAGCATTCGCAGACAGAACCTACAAGCCCAGTGTGGTGCCACACATCTGTCACCCCTGAACCGTGGGAGGCTGAAGCAGCTTAGGCAATGCAGTGACTTAACGAGACCCTGTCTCAAAATTTTTAAAAAGCTGGGAATGCGGTGAGTGCAAAGGTCCTGAATTCAGTCTTTCCTATGGCAAAGAAAAAAAAAAAAAAAAGGCAACAGCAGCAACTTACGGATCCTGGGCTAGATAACACTGCAAGCCAAGAGGAGCAATGACAGTAGGGGAGTGGAGGGGGTAAGGTAGCCCACAGAAGTTTAGAATAACAGGCTGGTCAGCATGGCAGTGCGCCCATTATCCCAACATTTGGGAGGCTGAGGCAGGATGATCAAGGCCAGACTGGGCCATGTAATGAGTGGAAAGTCAATGTGAACTACTTAATAAGATGCTGTGTCAAATAAAAGGAAGGATCTGGAAGCAATCAGGAGTCCAGTGTCTTAAAGCAAGGTCCAGACAGGGAACAGCTATGTAAAAGCCTGCTGCTATTGGAGCTTGTTTCAGGGTCCCGTTCCCAGTCCGTATTTGTCCACGTATCTATGAAGGCTTGACCATTTATGTGACATCACAAGACCCCACATCCCCAAGGAGGGCTGACACCTAATGAGGGCTCTGGTCAGAGGGATGCTCCAGCATCCTGGGCACCTCCTTTCCCCCGGTCCCCAGGAGATCGACCCCAGCCTGGGTGTAGCTGAGCTGCCTGATGAGTTTTTTGAGGAGGACAACATGCTGAGCATGGGCAAGAAGATGATGCAGGAGGCCATGAGTGCCTTCCCGGGCATCGACGAGGCCATGAGCTACGCAGAGGTCATGAGGTCAGGCCTGGCATATGGTGGGGTGGGGCTGCGGGGGGAGGATCGGGACCTGGTGGCCTCATGCCCTCTCTCCCCAGGCTGGTGAAGGGCATGAACTTCTCAGTGGTGGTGTTCGACACGGCACCCACGGGCCACACGCTCAGGCTCCTCAACTTCCCCACCATCGTGGAGCGGGGCCTGGGCCGCCTCATGCAGATCAAGAACCAGATCAGCCCTTTCATCTCACAGGCATGTGGGGCCAGGCGGGGAGTGAGCCCCAAACTCGCCGCTGTCACACTCTCCTACCCCACAAACCCCTCCTCCGTCGGCTCTGTGTTCACCCCAGGTGGGAGGGATCTGCATGGTCATAGAAGGAGGGCGCCCGGCCCCACCCATCTACACAGTATGGCAGGCTTTGTGGCAGTGCTTCCCCAGGCTTGGTGACTGCCTGCAAGCTGCTTCCTCTCTCTGAGCCTCACCTTCCTTACCCTGAAAAGGATTTTGGGTTTCACAGTGGGGGGTGCTGTTTTGTTTTACTGAGACAGGGTTTTGCTATATAGTCCAGGATGGCCTTGGCTTACTATGTGGCTCAGGCTGGTCCTGAACTCAGAGTGCTCCCCTTGCTTACTGCTTCCATGTGCTGGGATTCCACATGTGGCCAGCATGCCTGACCTTTCTGTCAAGCCATGATTGATTGCAAGAGTGAGCATGCACATCGTTATTACTGTGACACCTCAGCACATCCCCAGTCCCCTCCCCATGGGGAGCAGGTGGTGCCCCACCCTCACGTAGAACATTCACTTAGAGCCTGCTGCATGCCTGGCAGGACCCATGGAGGGCACAGACCTTCATGCTCTGTGCCCACTCATGGAGCACTAGGGGAGAAGGATAACATGAGAAAACTGAGGCTGCAGGAGGTCAAGCCCTGTCACCACCAAAATGGCAGAGCTGGGATTGGATGGGTATGGGGAGTGTGCCCCAACACCCACCCCTGTGGTCAGTGGGAGGTCGAAGGAGTGGTTCCCAGTTGCCTGCTCTTCTCTCTTCTCTTCTCTTCTCTTCTCTTCTCTTCTCTTCTCTTCTCTTCTCTTCTCTTTTCTCTCTCTCTCTCTCTCTCTCTC
>NW_004524649.1:1692815-1705669 GCF_000260255.1 Octodon degus | reverse complement strand
TCTCTCTCTCTCTCTCTCTCTCTCTCTCTCTCTCTCTCTCTCTCTCTTTCTTTCTTTCTTTCTTTCTTTCAGCTATGTCCGTGGCCCTCCCAGTTGTTTCTTTTTTTTTTCCAGCAGAATTGGAGATTAAACTCAGGCCCTTGTGCTTGCCAGGCAAGCTCTTACTCTATTGAGCTATCTCCCTGGCCCCCAGTTGTTTCTTGAACCCTGGACTCGGGAGTTTGTTCTGTAGGCCCCTGGTGCACAGCAAACCTGCCCCATCCTTCCCACAGATGTGCAACATGCTGGGCTTGGGCGACATGAATGCTGACCAGCTGGCATCCAAGCTGGAGGAGACGCTGCCTGTCATCCGCTCCGTCAGTGAGCAGTTCAAGGACCCTGTGAGTGGTGGTCCCACAGGCGGGGAGAGGCTGGGGGCCCAGGGACAGGGACAGACCAGCCTCTCCCCATCCTGTCATGGCCCTTCTGCAGGAGCAGACAACCTTCATCTGCGTGTGCATTGCTGAGTTCCTGTCCCTGTACGAGACGGAGCGTCTGATCCAGGAGCTGGCCAAGTGCAAGATTGATACCCACAACATCATTGTCAACCAGCTTGTCTTCCCCGACCCTGAGAGGCCCTGCAAGATGTGTGAAGCCCGCCACAAGATCCAGGCCAAGTACCTGGACCAGGTGTGGACCTCAGCACCCGGCCCAGCAGGGCCTCTGCCTCCATGGTGCCCTCTGATCTTTTGTATTTTTTTGTTTTTGTTTTTTTGTGGTGCTGGGGATTGAAGCCAGGGCTTTCACACTGAGCCACACTAAACCCAGCCTTCTTTGTTGCTTTATTTGGAGACAGGATCTCCTTAAGTCACTAAAGTGCCCAGGCTGGGCTTGAACTTTTCATCGTTGGCCTCCCATGAGCCCACTTCCTGTCCTTGCCCTCCTGCCCCCTAACTGCTACTTTCTGCCTTTGCCCCGGCTGCAGATGGAGGACCTGTACGAAGATTTCCACATTGTGAAGCTGCCGCTGCTACCCCATGAGGTGCGGGGAGCAGACAAGGTCAACACCTTCTCCGCCCTCCTGCTGGAGCCCTACAAGCCCCCCAGTGCCCAGTAGCACTGCTGCCTGGCCCAGCTGCTGCCACTTCACACCCACCCTCCACCTCCCCGCTCCCCTCCCCCCGGGGGCAGAGTTTGCACAAGTCCTCCATAGCACAGGGGGAGCCATGCGGGATGTGGGAGGCAGGGAGGGGTCTATTCCCCCTGGTGGGGTCAGGTTAGGGGGGCAGTAGTCGTCCCCGCTCCTCTCCCTGCCTCTCGTTCCTCAATAAAATAATCTTAAACTGCTGTGTTGGTTGATACAGGAGGGAGTGTGCACATCTTTATGTACAGTTGTACAAAGAGTACACTGCACAAAAGCCTCTTCTAGAGTTGAGGTTGAAGCAGGCCTAATTCAGTAACAGAAATGCATGTTTATTGTGGCAATTTAGGAAGAGTTTGGGTAAGGGGGTGCTGACGCTAATTCAGCACTGGTAGAGGTGGCCCTGCTGGTGCCCTGAAGCCTGGAATAGAAGGGTGGGGTTATCTGCCCCATTCCTGGGAGGCTCATATTGTGGGAACTAGGAGTCCCATTTGGCAGCCCCAGGCTGATGGGGAACAGATTAAGCTGGCAGCAGGCCCAGCATTGCCTGCTGTTTGGTCTGGGAATTAGCAGGCATCCTGGGCAGAGGCTGGGCCAGCCAGGCTGGGGATTAGTGATCCCTGCTCCACCCCTGTGGAGTGGTCTGGCCAAGGCTGCTGCTGTGGGGCAGATGGAGGATGACCCCAAAAGGCAGTCCTGCCTCCAGAGGGGTCTTGGGCTGATGCGCTCATCATGCACCTCTGCTCTTAAAACCTTGGCCCCCTTACCCTTAAGCTGGGTTCCTCAGTACTCACCGAGCGAGAGAAGATTCTTGTGTCTGCACACCAGCCTAGGAGGCTCCCGACGGGCCCCTCTGCTCTTGGCGTCACCGCCACTCCACCCTCCACACAGTCCAGGCCAGTCAACTGCTGTCTCCCACTGAGACAAGATGGGGCGTGACCCCTGAGTGCCGTGTTCCAAGCCAGAGCTGCTTGGGACATGGGGGGCGCCAAGGGCGCACATGACTCAGGAGGTGTTCCGGGTGCACACACCCAGGGGCTGGGTGTGCCAGGGTGTGTGTGAGGAACCCAAGCTCGGGTCTAGACGTGTCCCCCTTTGGGCTCCACAGGGCATGTATGGGCATGAAGGGGCTGTGGAAATGGAGGTGCAGCTGTCGAAAAGATGGGTTCCAGGCCACCCTGGCTGGGGGTAGGGCCCAGCTGTCCCACTAATGGGCTGCACCATCCAAGCCTCAATTTCCCTACCTAGATAGTGGGGGGTGACAAAAGTGCCTGTCTGTGGGGACACTTAACAGGAAAATATATGAGGGTGGTACAGCAGTTCCAGGCAGGGACCTGCCAGGGAGCAGCTGTTATTGTTTGCTGCTGTTGCAACAAGCAGGCATGTGAACCGGTCCCCACCCTCAGGGGTCCTACAATGACAAGGGTGTAGGAATCTGGCCCAAGAGAGCCCACACTGGTATCTCAGCACTCTGAGAGGCTGAAGTAAATCACAATTTGTAGCCCAGCCTGGGAAACTTAGTAAGACCCTTGTAAGTATTTTTTTTTTTTCCAAAGGATGGGGAGGGAGCTCCGTGTGTCAAGGCCCTAAGAAAATAAATATTTAGGACCCACATGTGCTGGAGAGTGGGACAGTCCAGGGGCGAGTGCAGTGTATGCAAGGATATGACCAAGGGAGCCACAAAGCCTGTCCTCTCCCCATGTACCACAGCTGTTGGTGTGGCCCCAGATGTCCCCTTGCTCCAGTTTATAGATTGTCCAGCAGCTGGACAGTGGAGACAGGTCTGAGGGTGGCAGTCTGAGCCGGTTCCTAATTACCATGGGTGGGGCAGACATCTGCCAGCCTGGGAACACATCGTCCCGATGGGCAGGGCCTCAGGTGGTGCTGCATGGAGCTGTCCACACACCTCCTGGCACATGGGTGCATGTGAGGGGATCCAGGGCGTGCAGGGCTCCATGCTCCCCAGGCTGGAAGCCTGGGCTTTCACCCCTCTGCATGTTGGTGTCCTGAGGCTGAGTCATAGAGTAGGGTATGGACTGGGGGCCCCCTTTGGAGGTGTGTCTTAAACACCTGCTCCAACTGGATGCTAAATGTGGGGACAAGGATTTATGTGTGTTCTTGCCAATGCCAAGAGCCTGGGGCCTGTGTGAGTTTTATTTTATTTTATTGGTACTGGGACTTGAACACAGGATCTTATGCTTGCCAGGCAGGTGCTATGCTGCTGAACTGTATCACTGGCCCTGGGAGGGTTTTATTAATTTTTGGTGTTTTATTTATTTATATATTGGAAAGTTTTTTTAATTTTTTTTTTTTTACATTTTATTTATTGTTTGTATGTGTGTGTGTGTGTGGCCAGCTCAGCCCACCAGGGGGCGGGGCTGGCTGGCATGTGGTGCTGGGGGATCGAACTGTGGTCCCTGTGCTTTGCCAAGCTTGTTCTAAGTAGGTGCTTTAGACCACTGAGCCATCTCTCCAGCGCCTGGAAACGGTTCTTGCTCTGTAGTTTAGGCTGAGTATGGACTCACTGTGTTACCCAGGCTGGCCTCACACTTGCCATAATCCTCCTGCCTCAGCCACCTGACTACCAGAATGACAAGCACACACCACCACCTCTGGCTCACACAGGGTTGTGGCCTAGGAGGCAGGGCTCCTTGTGCACCCACGTATTTATATCACTGAATCTCAGAACCACCAGAGCCACCCCAGCTCCCGGACTGTGTGGCACTGTGTTGAGGGAAGTCCCTGAACGGGGCTGTGACCCCAGGTGCACCTTTGTCCAGGAGAAATGGGACTAAGCGCTCTGCATGACTGCGTATGGCTGTTGGGGGGAGCGTCTGGGGCTCACTGAGCTCTGCCCTTGGCTGGCCCAGGAGCTTGTGTGCGTCGGCTGCACAGCAAAACCACGAGGGTGTGCAGCCCCCATCCCCTCTGCTGTCAACCTGTGTGGCTGCTTGGGGCACATGTGAGCCTGTGAGCAGAGAGCACCTTATCACTTTGGGGGGTGGGGGTGGGAGTGAGCTGTGTGTTCTTGTGTGACCCTGGAACAGTACACCACTATGTGGGTCCCTGTGGTGGTGGGAGGCTGTGCTCAGGGACACCCAAGGGGGTTGGGCTCTATGGGGTGTGTTTCTGTGTACATCTGTGCGACGGTGTGTGATTCTGGAACTGTGGCAGGTCCAGCCTCACCACAGGTGTCCCGGAAGGAGACATCCCTCGGCCCCTCCCCCAGCTCTACCTCCAGAGGCATCAAACCAGCCAGAGAGTGACTGGGAGGGGGACAGGGAGGAGCAAGGAGGACAAGAGCAGATTTCTCCCCCACCGTGGGACTTCTCCACAGTTCTGAGGCCTCAGCTCAGCCAGGGGACAGGTGGGGGAGGCACTGCCCACACCCACTACCCGGCCCCTCCCGCCCAGGGTCCAGCTGCAGCCCATTCAGTCTCTGTCCTCTGTGTCCTGCACCCCACGCCCTCAGCACAGGTGAGAAAGGTCTAGGCTGGGCGACAATGGGATCTCTGAGGACCTACAGGACTTCTGCTGGGGTGGGGATCAAAGGGCTTGGGGGGCTGGAGGAGAGCCCAAGTAAGAGGAAAAGAGTCTGGAGGGGAAACAGGAGAGAGAGGTGGGCAGGTTGGGGCAACATGGCCACAGGGGTGGCTGTGTGACACCGGGAAGCTGGGATACAGCTTAGCAGCCTAGAGGCTGAGAGATGAGAATTCAGAGGGAGTGCAGGGGGAATATGGGCCAGCCCAGGGCTGTGGGAGCCGATAGAGAGGCCCAAAAGTGAGGAGTGAGGGAGCGGAATGGAGAGCAACAGAACACCAAGAACCTGGAAACCGAGGTGCAGAGGACTCAGGGAGTGGGGGAGGCTGTGGTGACACCCAGGTAAGTGAGATGGAACAGGGTAAGGATGGGACAGGTGCTGATCACATGGGCCCCAGGATCTACAAAGTGGGCGACCCAGGAAAGGACTTGGGGAAAGTTTCAAGAGGCAGGCACTATGAGTCCAGGGACAAGGACAGCCTGCAAGAGGGAGGCTAGAGAGGTGATCTCAGGCTGCAGGAAGAAGAGAACTTGGGCATGGCAGGGCGTGGACTGGTCGATGTGGGGACCCGCCAGGACAGGTGGCCACAGGGCTCAGTCCCTGGCGCCTCTCCTATGCTGGGAGCCTGCAGGGCCTGGCTCCCTCCCAGTCTCTTTCCTTAGCCCGCTCTGGTGTCCTCTCCTGTGCCCCACGACAGGACGCGGCAATGACTGTTACCTACACAGCCCGGGTGGCCAATGCCCGCTTCGGCGGCTTCTCGCAGCTGCTGCTCCTGTGGCGCGGGAGCATCTACAAGCTCCTGTGGCGAGAGCTGCTGAGCTTCCTCGGGTTCTACATGGCACTGAGCGCCACCTACCGGTGAGGGGCCCAGGACCTTGGCCGAGGGGCTAAGCCAGGGGGAGAGAGGGGTCCCGACCAAAGAGAGTGGTAGGAGGACAACTTCATGCCGGTTATCCCAGCACCGGCGAGGCTTAGGCAGGAGGATCCTGAAAGTTCGAGGCTAGGCTGGGCGTCAAAGGGAGACCCTATCGCAAAGAGCGAGAGATAAGGGAAGGGGGCTCCCTATGACCTCACTCTCTACCCCGCAGTTTCCTACTGGCCGAAAAGCAGAAGCGGTATTTTGAGAAGCTTGTCATTTACTGTGACCAGTATGCCAGCCTCATACCAGTCTCCTTCGTGCTAGGTGCGAACACACTCGTGCGGCCCTGTGCCTGTGACCCCCCCCCAAGAAACATGCCTCTAGGGGATTCTTTCCTCGCCCCTCTGAGACTCCCCCCTCCAATCCAACCCCCAGGTTCCCTACTCTGGATCCACAACACCAAGAAGATGCTTGGGGTGGCCTCACACTCCAGGACCTTAGCTATTGCCTGTCTGCAATGCCACACCTATATGTGCATGTGATTGACAATGCCCCTCAGGGACTCCCTCCAGGGACCCCATGTGACTGCATTCTCTGACATCCAGTCTGGAGGGCTAGGGGTCCCTGAAGGTCCCCAGAGACCTGGTATGACCCTCCAGCCTCTCCTGCCTATGAATGGCTGACCAGCCTCCTCAGACTCTCTAATGCAGACCCTGTAACCAATTCCTGGCTCTGGGACTCCATGTCACTATTGTGACAAACCTGCCCAGATGCCCACGACGAACACAACCCCACAAAACAAGTCCCTCTTCCTGTGTTCCACATTCCCACAGCCATAGCTCTATGGCTCCTGTGGCCAGTGTCCCCATCTTCATTTGGCCCTGGGTTTCCACCTCACACTGGGACCCAAATCTCCAATCCAAGCTATCAAGCAGCCAGAGTGACCAGGCTTTCTGACCTCAGGGCTGGACCCCCAAGTTCCCAGGCCCACATGTCCTCGGGTGTCTCAAATTCAAAGGCTGTGCCACTCCTCTTCCATGAGTCGGATCCACGAGCTCCTGGCCCAGGTGTCCCGACTGAGCCTCCAATTCTCACTCCCAGGCTTCTATGTGACGCTGGTGGTGCACCGCTGGTGGAACCAGTACCTGTGTATGCCGTTGCCCGATGCACTCATGTGCGTGGTGGCCGGGACCGTGCACGGACGCGACGATCGCGGCCGCCTCTACCGACGCACTCTTATGCGCTATGCTGGACTCTCGGCGGTGCTCATCCTACGCTCTGTCAGCACCGCGGTCTTCAAGCGCTTCCCCACCATAGACCACGTGGTGGAGGCCGGTGAGGTCCCAGCCTATCTTGGGCGGGGCTAAGGTGTGGGAGGGGCTAAGACGCGGGCGGAAGACCCGGGCTGGGGGGAGGGTCTAGAGTGGTGGGGTGGGGAGGACCCTGGCAGGGACTAGGGTGGTGGGTGCGAGTATCAACACACACGCCCTCCAGGATTCATGACCCGGGAGGAGCGCAAGAAGTTCGAAAACCTGAACTCCTCTTACAACAAGTACTGGGTGCCCTGCGTGTGGTTCTCCAATCTGGCAGCCCAGGCCCGACGCGAAGGACGCATCCGCGACAACAGCGCCCTCAAGTTACTGCTCGAGGTGGGCTGCTAGGAAGCCCTTCATAGAGAATCCCAGGGCTGGGGTTGGGGGCACGCTGGAGGGTAAACCTGGCGCTGAGAAAGAAGGCTGAGGCAGGAGGCTCACCGGGATTTGGAGACTAACCTGAGCTGCATAGTAAGCTGAAGACCAGCCTTAACTACATAGCAAGACCCTGTCTAAACAAACAAACAAACAAATAACAAAAAAGGATTTCAGGAAAACTGGACCCAGAACTGTCAACTGCTGCCAGCCACACTCCTCCCCTGAGGCGGATTCCAGACCCCCTTCCCAGAAATCCCAGGTGCACGCTTATTTCTGTGGAGCGATTCCGCCAAATGCCCTTTCTGGACTGCCTGGAAGCACAATGAGCCCCTCCAGGTGCCACCCCTCTTCTCCCAGGTGTCCAGGGGAGCTCACAGCACACTCCCTGAATTTGTGGCTTCTATCTGCCCCCCCAGGAGTTGAATGCATTTCGGACCAAATGCGGGATGCTCTTTCACTATGACTGGATCAGTGTGCCCCTTGTCTACACCCAGGTAACCCCAGTGTGCCTAAATTTACACTAGGTGTCAGAGGTACTCAAGGGGACCTAAAACTCCATCCCAGACCCACCCAGTCTCAGTCCCAGTCTCTCAATGACCAAGCAGCTGGGAACCCTACCTAGTGTCCCCACACCACACTCCTGCAGGTGGTGACCATCGCGGTATACAGCTATTTCCTGGCTTGCCTCGTGGGCCGGCAGTTCCTGGACCCAGCTCAGGGGTACAAGGACCACAACCTGGACCTGTACTTCCCTGTCTTCACCTTGCTTCAGTTCTTCTTCTACGTTGGCTGGCTCAAGGTCAGGGTCTGGGAGGCAGGGACAGGGGCAGGGTGGGGATGGGGTAAGGAAAGCCAGGTCCCACTGCCTCATTGTTTCCTCCCAGGTTGCAGAGCAGCTCATCAACCCCTTCGGAGAGGACGATGATGACTTTGAGACCAACTTTCTCATTGACCGGAACTTCCAGGTGAGCCTCTCTGGGTGATGGCCCATGCCCTCTCCAAGAGGCCTTGCCCCCAGCCCCACCACACCTGCCTAGGCCTTGCCCAGAGCCACTCTACTTTCTGTGGCACCGGCTGCCACACACCCTGAGGGCACCTTGCCCCACTCTGGCGTGCGTCCCCACCTTCAGGTCTCCATGCTAGCGGTGGATGAGATGTATGACGACCTGGCCATGCTGGAGAAAGATCTGTACTGGGACGCGGCCGAGGCACGAGCCCCATACACGGCAGCCACAGCCTTCCTGCAGCAGCAGCCCTCGTTCCAGGGCTCTACCTTCGATATCACGTGAGTCAGTGGTGTGGGCAGGTCGTGGCGGGCACTTATAGATAACCAGGCTAAATTAATCCAGGGATACAGGGTTTTGTGTGTGTGTGTGTGTGTGTGTGTGTGTGTACGCGCACAAGGGATGGAACCCAGGGTCTTCACTCTGAACTGCAGCTCCAACCTTTCTACCTTTTTTTTTTTTATCATTTTATATTTATTTATTTTTGTCTTTTTGAGACAGGGTCTCCCTGTGCAGTTCAGACAGGTTTGAACTCACTTTGTAGCCCAGGCTGGCCTCAAACTCATAATAATCCTCCTGCCTCTGTCTCCGAGTGCTGGGATTACAGAGATGCACCACCATGCCCGGCTTTGCAATGATTATTCTTAAATTTTTTATTAGTATGTGTTTGCAGTAGCTTGTGACTACGTCAACCATGGGGAGTTGGTCCAGGTACATAACACATCTTTGAGATCAATGTGTGAGCAGAGCCAGAGGCTGTGGGGGCTAAGATCTCTGGGGATAAGTGACACAGAGGGTCTTAGAGGGCCACAGAAAACTTCCCGTCTGGGAGTCTGCTCTGTCAATGAGGGTGAGAACGTGTGATGTAGCTCCTGGGCAGAGCACTTGTTTAGCATGCTCAAAATCCTGGGTTCCATCTCCAGCAATCACACAGACAGACAGACAGTGTCTCAGGAGGCTGAGGCAGGATGATCCCTTCCTGGGCTACATAGTGAGTCAATGCCAGTCAGAACTGCATAGCGAGAACCCGTCTCCAAAAATGAAAGAAAAGGCGCCAGGGAGATAGCTCAGTAGAATAAGGCTTCCCTGGCAAGCTCAAGGGCCTATCCCCGGTTCTGAGACAGTAATTGAGACTGGGTGCGGTGGCACGCGCCTGTAATCCCAGTGCTTGGGAGGCTGAAAACAAGAGGATCACTACGGGTCTAGGTAGTGAGACCCTGTAGTAAATACAAAAAAGAAAAGAAAAGAGCAGTTGGGCAAAGCCAGAGCTCCGACCTTTATCCGTGCACAGGCTGGCAAAGGAGGACATGCAGTTTCAGCGACTGGACTGCACGGAGGGCCCCCTGGGAGAGGCACACGGCGACTTCCTGCAGCGCTTCCTGCAGACAGGCCCGGGAACCGCCTTGCTGGGCCGGCGCCTGTCGCTGCTGCGCCGCAAGAACAGCTGCGTGTCCGAGGCGTCCATCGCGGCCAGCTGCGCGTGCGCGTGCGCCCCCGACGGTGCGACTCTCGAGTGCGGCTGCGCGGACCCGCTCCTGGAGCCGGCCACGCGGGAGCCGGAGCCTGAGCCCCCAACTGGCCCCGAGCCACCGGCTCTCCCGCCAGGCTCCGACCCCTTCCCCGGCCTGCCCCTCCCCGGGCCCCGCGTGCCGGCCCCACCCTGGCTGCCGAGCCCAATCGGCGAGGAGGAGGAGAGCCTGCCCTAAGCATCTAGAACAGAGACCCAAGCCCGCACACCCCAGAAGCCGCATAAACCTGCTGTGCCTGCTCCAAGTCAGGCTGCGTGGGTCTGACCCAGCCCCCTTTTTTAGTTTTTTTGTGTTTGTTTATGTTTTTATTTGTTTTGCTAAGTGGCTGTCTTTCCCTGGCCTTGAGTTCAATGTGTAGCCTAGGTTGACCTTGAACTCGAAATCGTGCTTCAGCCTCCCAAATCCTAGGATGATACGCCTGTGTCCCCACGCTGAGCTCTTCCCGCTGCTTTGAGCAGCCAGTGCTTAAGGCCAGGTCCACTTCCCAGCAGCCTCTAGGATCAGAGTTCTTCCCTTCCAGCAGAGGTGGGTGTGTCTACTTCGAGAAGCTGTCCTGAAGATGAAATGCTGGTTTTAAAGCATTTGGTATATTCTGGTTTCTCTTCAGATCGAATAAATCTTTCACCGTTTAAAGTATTTGGTGTGTAAGTAGATGCTCAATAAACTCTGTGTGCGTGTGTGTGTGTGTGTGTGTGTGTGTGCTTACATCAAACTATTAGAACAACTTCTCTTGCCAGGCATTGTACTGAGGTTTGGGGATACATCTAGGGCTTGGGGGATGTTATAGCCCGTGCAATTGATTCCAATTTTGTAACTCTGTATGTTTCCACTGTAACTTTATTAACAAGGACTATTTGGTATAAGCTGACAACTTAGACGCCATCTTCTAACAAGCTTTGTTACTTCCGTTTTGTAAAACGTTGATTTGTTTTGTAAACCGCCCCCCACCCATGCCTTCCCTGAAGAATGTGGCTGTTTGTGCAAATAAGAAAGTGTTCCTCAGCATTCTGAGAGAAGATAAAAAATGTTCCTCAACGTTCTGCAAAATGAGTTAAACTGTCCTTCCTACGGGAACAAACAGAACGCCTGAAAATGGGTAAAACTGTCTTGAGATGTCCTTCTGACTACCGAGACAAAAACAACGCCTAAGCCAAATAAAACATATTCCTGTAGAGTTTGCAAAATGTGACCTCGGGGCTGGTGAGATGGCTCAGTGGTCTAGAGCACCTACTTAGAACAAGCTTAGCAGAACACAGGGATCGCGGTTCAATCCCCCGGCACCACATGCCAGCCAGCCCCGCCCCCTGATGAGCTGAGCTGGCCACACACACACACACACACACACACACAAATAAATAAAAAAGTTTTTAAAATGTGACCTCCTCTATAGAAACAAAGAGTTAACCCTCGGTCATGACTAACTCAAAATAAGCTTTGTAAAATCCCCCGCCCTCCGGTTGTTTTTCCCTTTAAACTGTGCCTCACCTAGACTAAGCGCGCACCTACTTGGAGACAAGAGTAGGTGCCGGCTGCTGAGCTCAGCTAAATAAAGCGCTTTTAAGTTGAGTCCGGTTTTTGATTTTTGGGTTTCAACAGGGGATGCCCTGCTCACTTCTTGCCAAATTCTGCTCTCTGAAATATAGTTGCCTTTACTCATTAACAAGTCATCCACTGCCCTAAAGTCATAGCTTCCTCTAACCCTAAGCAAGCCCCTCTCCCACTCCCAGAGCTGGAGATCAAGCTGGGAGCCTCTGAAGTGCAGCCTCTGAGCTTCATCTAACCTTATGCAGAGGGATCCTGAATTCAGACATCTGCCAGGGATGCCTTTCCTGCCCTAACAATTGGCCCAGACCCAGCTGTCTCCTCTGAAACCTCACGTGAGATCTCACAGAGATCATTATGGGGATCGAGCCCAAGGGCTCTCTACCACTGAGCTACATCCCCAGCCTGTTTTTAGGCAGAGTCTTGCTAAATTGCCCAGGATGGTCTTGAACTTGCAACCCTCCTGCCTCAGCCTCCAAGTAGCTGAGATCACAGTTACAAACCTCTGCTCACAGTGGCTTGTTTTTTTAAATCACAGTGACTTTGAAGGTGACACCCTCCAGAATCAGCCCCCAGATCCTCCCCAGCCTGCCCTGCCCAGTATCTGTCAGTTTTATCCTTCCAGGAGATGAAGCCAAAATCTTGAAGTTCATTTAGACTTTTGGTTTTGGTTTGTTAAAACAGGGTCTTTCTGTGTAGTTCCAGCAGGGCTTGAACTCACTATGTAGCCCAGGGTGGCCTCCAACTCCAGCTGGTCTTCCTGCCTCAATCTCCCAGATTTTGGGATGACCAGCAAGTTCCACCATGTCCAGCTCTGGAATCCTCTCTTGCATCTATCTAATCAATTCCGTGGGAAATCCCAACGGCTTAACCTTTGTATCCAGCAGCCAACCACTTCTCCAGGGCCCTCGCACTAGCCATAGCCAACCCAGTGTCACCCACCCACCTTCCTGGGTTAGAGACCTCAGATCCATTGTTAGCATTACCTCGCTGGCTCTGTTCCTCCGCAAAGAGCCACCAGGGGGTGTGACTGAGCACCAGAGGGAGATTGCTTACTCAAAATCCACCCTTGGTGGCCCACGCTGGAAAGCTCAGCACTTGGGAGGCTGAGGCAGAAGGGTCATCAGTTCAAGGCCAGCCTGGGCTACATAGTGAGTTCAATGCCAGCCTGAATTATAGAGTGAAGCCCTTTCTCAAAAAAACCCACAAAAATCCCGACTTATGCTTAGAACCCTCCGCGGCTGCTACCCCCACAGACCGCAGGTCCTGAACAGTCTCCCTGTCCTCACCTGCTCTCATGTTCCCCCTACCCACCCCACTGGTGACTTGCTGTCCCTTGAACCTACTGTTGTGGCTTGGTAGAAATCTTTTTATTTTTTATTTTTTATTTTAGGGAAGGGTCTACAGGGTGTTCATCTCAGCACACTCCTGGGGGCTGGGCCAGCATGGCAGGCCTAGGGAACGAAACTCCTGCTTTAACCCAATGAGCTGTTTGGCTGGCCCTACTGTTGTGGCTTGGGATTTTTGCAAGGGAACAATACAATACATAACACATTTTATACTATTTT
>NW_004524649.1:1690807-1692200 GCF_000260255.1 Octodon degus | reverse complement strand
GAAGAAGAAGAAGAAGAAGAAGAAGAAGAAGAAGAAGAAGAAGAAGAAGAAGAAGAAGAAGAAGAAGAAGAAGAAAGAAAGAAACCAGCTGAGGGCCTGAATCCCACAGTAGTATCCTGCATGAGTCCAGTGTAAGACCTAGAGCTCATAATAATACCTCCCACAAGTCCACTTGGAGCCTTAGAGCCCACAACAAAGTCCAATGCAGGCCCACTTCACAGATCTGCACTGGAAAGGCCCAAAGGTCAGTGGCAGAAGCTGGAAAGTCTGTGCTAGCAGGATGAAGGATCTGTGCTGGCAGCCAGAGGGATCTGCACTGGAGCGAGGATGCAACGCTCAAGATAAGAACCAGAGCTACCCCCAAAGGTACCACAGTGAGGACCCAAGCTCCTCCAGTGATGAGAACAACCAAACTCTTATCGAGAAAGCCAACATGATGAGCTTCTCCAGGAGACTGAGCTGTGTACCATTTTCCCCTCCAGAGCCAGGGGGGGACAAGTTTCCCCAAAATGAACCATAGCCATTCTCAGCGAAAACGAGGTCCCAAACTTCTCCTCTGAGCCAAGTTCACCAGGAAAGCCAGCATGACAAGGTCCTCCAGAAGAATAGCCCATGAGAGGGAGCCAGGGAGATGGCTCAGTAGAATAAACGCTTGCCTGGCAAGCGCAAGGGCCTGAGTTCAATCCCTGGTTCTGCCAAAAAAAAAGAATAGCCTATGAGAACCAGAAGCTTCCAACAGCTCTAACAGCTTCTCCAAACAACTTCCCTAACAGACATGCTGAGAAACATGGCAACAATCCTCAGGTGAGCCTCCCACACCCCACACCATGTTTGTTCAGTTCAGCTGGGTGTAAGGAGTTGACCACCAGTTAATAATTCACTACACCCACCAACAAGTTCATTACAGGGCCTTTGCACATGCTGCTCCCACTGCCCATCACCCTCACTAACAGTTTCAGGGCCCCTGCCTCACCTCCTTCAGGCATCCTGCTTAGATGCTGCTGCTCCATTTGTTTTGAGTCTTGCTCTGTAACTCAGGCTGGCTTCAAACTCATGACAACTCTCCTGCTTTCGCCCCTGGAGTGCTGGGATTACAGTTGTGCCACAATGCCCACCCACTGCTACATTAGTGCCTCCTGTCCCGGGCTTTTGGTTTTGGGAATCGAACTTGGGACTTCATGCTTGCCAGGCAGGCACTGTGCTGCTGAACTAAATCCCCAGCCCTATTTCTTTTTTTTTTTTTAATTTATTTTTATGTGTGTGTGTGTGTGGCCAGCTCAGTCCACCAGGGGGCGCGGCTGGCTGGCATGTGGTGCTGGGGGATTGAACCGTGGTCCCTGTGCTTTGCTAAGCTTGTTCTAAGTAGGTGCTTTAGACCACTGAGCCATCTCAC
>NW_004524649.1:1662455-1690419 GCF_000260255.1 Octodon degus | reverse complement strand
AAAAAAAAACCACACCACACACACACACACACACACACACACACACCCTCACCTCTCACTGGGTGGTATCAGTCATTCACACTTTTTTTTTAATTTTCACTTTTAAATTTTTTTTATTTTTTATTTATGTGGGGGGGGGCCAGCTCAGCCCACCAGGGGGCGGGGCTGGCTGGCATGTGGTGCTGGGGGATTGAACCGTGGTCCCAGTGCTTTGCTTAGCTTGTTCTAAGTAGGTGCTTTATTTAAAATTTATTTTATTTGTGCGTGTGTGTGTGTGTGTGTGTATGTGTGTGTGTGTGGCCAGCTCAGCCCACCAGGGGGCGGGCTGGCTGGCATGTGGTGCTGGGGGATTGAACCGCGGTCCCAGTGCTTTTCTTAGCTTGTTGTAAGTAGGTGCTTTAGACCACTGAGCCATCTCACCAGCCCCTCATTCACACTTTAGTAAGAATGCGTGCCAGAACTTCTTTTAAACAATAGTCTGAATCCCTGTCCCATCTTTTCTCCTCATTTTAGTGTCCAGAGTCTAGCCAACATAAATTTAAAATCTTTATTATTCATTTTCTCAAATATAAAATCAGGCTCTGAGCAGACAACACATTATTTCCAGGGATAGAATCAAGGATAAAAATCACATTACTTAAAACAAAACAAAACAGGTGTATCCCTGCAACTTGTCCTTCCTGGACCCCCAATCTGGGAGAGTAAAGGACAGAGACCACAGCTTCCAGCCTGCACTCTGCTGACCACGGCCTGAGGCTGGGTGCCACCGAAGGGCAGATGAAGTTCTGCCAGGTGTGCAGGGCGGGCAGCAGGTCCTGAGGTGTTCAGCGCTTGTCAGTGGAGCGAAGGTTCAGGGACGCCAGACGTCCCAGGGGTCTTCGACGAGCGTTGGTGGCCAGCCGCTGCTGCGCCAGGAAGGACTGCGCATGTGCAGGCGCCCTCGCTTCGCCAGCTCGCTGCTGCAGGGCTACGCCCTAGGGGAGGGGTATGGTCGGCTTAGATCAGGGGAGCCCGGAGATTCCCAGTTCTCTTCCATGGCAACAGTGATCTCACCATATTATACCAGGCACTGATGAGCAGTTTTTCCTCCTGTTCCCGCTGACTTCGGCTGGTCTCACAATCCATCTGGTAGGGCAGGGAGACAAGAATCAAGGGTCTGGGTGAGCTGGGCCAGCCAGGAGTGGTGGCTCATGCCTTTCAGCTCAGTGCTCAGGAGGCTGAGGCATGAGGACTGCTGTGAGTTCCAGGCCAGCTGCTGTGCTACACAGTGAGTTCAAGACCAGCATGAATTACATAGCAATAACTTGTCTCAAAAACAACACACAAGGGCTGGAGAGATGGCTCAGTAGAATAAGCACTTCTCTGTCAAGTGCAAGGGTCTGAGTTCAATCCCCAGTTCTACCAAAAAAAAAAAAAAAAAAAAAAAAAAAAAAAACACCAAACACACACACACACACACACACACATACACACACACACACACACACAGGATACCCACTTCCAGGTGCCGAATACGGATGTCCTGCTCCCGGAGCTGTGTCCTCAGAGTATGGAGTTCTGGGGGCACCCCTGTAGGTGGCCGCTGCTTGGGTTCCAGGGTCTGTATGACCTAGGGGTTTAGAGGATGGCAGCCAAGGTGACCTTGCATTCACTGCCCCCTTAGACACATGGAATGCATTAAACATGATGGCCCATGGCAGAGAGAAGACAGAAGCCTGTGACACGTGTGGCATGACAATAGAGTGACAAGCAAAGACAGACAGAAGGTGATGACTGAAGTGAGGGGCAGGACGGCTACAGGACCGGGTCCTCACCGTGCGTGCCTTGTCAACATAGCGGCGGTACCGCTCCTCCATGGCCCGCAGGTCCGCATCCTTCTTCTGCAGGCTGTCCTGCAGCTCTTCGATGCGCCGGGCCGCTGGGAGACAGGAGACCTCAGAGTCATGCTGCCCTCTGGGATCGCCCCACCCCCCACCCTAGCCACATGCCCTGCTTACTGCTGCTATCTGTGGGGGGCTCCAGCTCTTCAATGTACTCTCGCTTTCGCTGTAGCTCCAAGTCTGCCTCATGCAGCTTCTGCCTGTATGAAGCCCAGGGACAGTAGAGGGCTGACCCTCGGCCAGCGTGTCTGCTTCATCTTTTATATTTTTGTTGTTAGGGTTTCTTTCCTTGTTTTTTTTTTTTTTTTTTTTTTTTGTGTGTGTGTGTGTTTTTGTATCAGGGATCGAACTCAGAACCTTAGGCTTTCCAGACAGGTGCTGAGCTATTTCCCTGGCCCTTCCTTTGTTTTTTGAAACAAGGACTCACTATGTAATCCAGACTGGCCTTGAACTCCTAGTAATCTTTTTGCCTCAGCCTTTCAAGTGCTGGGATTACAGATGTGTGCCACCATGCTCGGTTTTAGTGGTCGCCATGGCACACTGTTCGTTCCAGAGCCAGCACAGCATGTGCTACCAGAGATCCAACCTGTTTTTTTTTTTTTTTTTTTTTTTAATGTATTTGGTACAGGTTCTCACTACACAGCTCAAACTCTGTGATTCTCCTGTTTTCAGCTTCCTTGGCGCTGGGCTTACAGGCATGGGCCACCATTCCTGGTCTCGGTGGCCGGCTCAGCATGCCCAGGGGCAGGGCCGGCGGGGCATGTGGTGCTGGTGATCAAATCCTGGTCCCCGTGCTTGCCTAAGCAGGTGCTTAGTCTGCTGAACTATCTTGCTGGCCTGAACCCAGGTCTTCGCACTCGCCAGGCAGGCAGATAGACCACTGAACTATCTCCCCAACCCCGTAAGCTTTACTTTTATTTTGAGATAGGCTTTCACTAAATTACCTAAGATGGCCTCAAATTTGGGATTCTCCTACCTCAGCCTTCCGAGCATCTGGGCTATAGGTGTGTACCTGTTTACCTGGTTCCTTATTGTGTCCATTGCTGAGGATGGAACCCAGGCCTTCTCCCACCCTAGGCAAGTGCTCTACTACTAGGCCACCCTCCCAGCTCTCCGGCTTCTCTTTTGTCCCAGCATCCCAGTGGTGCCTACAAGGCTCTCAGCAGCCACAGTAACACTGCCTAGGGACCTGCCCTGGCCCTACCCTTCTCCCCACCATCAGAGTCACAGTGGTCCTGGCCAGTGGCCCTCTGTCCACTCCCCCCATCCAATGTGGAGCGAGGACCACATTAGTCCAGCCACCATCATCCCTCTTCTACACTAAACCCTCCAGATCCATCCATCCAAACAACCTTAACACCTAGCTGGGTGTGGTGGCACACACCTGCAACCCCAGCACTCTGGGAGGCTGAGGCAGGAAAATCACAAGTTCCATCCCTCCCTGGAAAACTAATCAATTTAGTGAGAACTTGTCTCAAAAACAAACAAAAGCAACTGTCACTTTATTTCCTACCACCTGAAAGGAAATCCCTCCGTGGCTCCCCACAGCGCCCTAATGCACACCAAGCTCCTCCCCTAGGCCCGGCAGATCATCTTAGACTGGACCACAGTCTGTGTTGTCGCTGGACATATTCCGCACACCTTCCCCAGCCTCCCACCACCTGCCACTTACAGATGTTCCTCCAGCTTCCTCTTCAGCAGGGCAGGCTGGGGAGAGAAGGAGGAGGAGGAGGAGATGCCGAGGGGTCCAGAGAGCTGAACCCCTAGCTAGCAGGGGAGCCACAGTGCCTCCCTGGGCCCAGGTACTCACGATGGCCTGCACGGGGGCGGGCAGCGGGCAGCAGGGAAGAGAGAGAGGAGGGTTACACGGGGCAAGGGGAGTGCTGGGCAGGGGAAATTGGCACTCACGTCCTCGCTCCTGCCTCCCTGCTCCTGTAGTGCCTTCTGCAGGTCCTCCACCTGGGCCCGCAGCTCCACCAGCTGCTGCTGGTTCAGCCTGCAGAGTGCGGGCTGCTCAGTGCCCGCGCACTCGGCCGGGCCCCGCGGGACCCTACCAGGTACCCACCAGCACTCACCGCCGCTGCGTCTCCAGCCCGTGGCGCGCGCGGTTAGCCTCCTCCAGGTGGCGCTGCAGCTCCGCCTGCCGCTCGCGATCCGCCGCCTCCTGCTGGCACAGCCGCTTGTTCTCCAGCTGGAGCCGCAGGAGCGTCTCCCTGCCGGGCCAGGAGGCATGAGCCTGGCGGGACCGCAGAACAACTCGGGCCCAGAGTGGCCCGGCCAGGAGAACCAGTGAAAGCGTGAGGCTAGGGGCAGGTGGGACCTTGAGGAAAGAGCCCAGCCCGACTGGGAGCAGGAGTGGGATCTGTGATGTGGGCGGGGGCCATGGGCCCCAGGGGCGGAGTTCTTATGGGCTCTGGGGCAGAGCCAGAACTGACCGGAGCTACTACTCTAGGGTTAGAACGGTGTACCCGGCCGGCTGGCAGCGGGAACACGTGAACAGACAGTGTGGGGGAGTTCGTTGGGCAGGGTACAAGCGACTGCACCTAGCAGGGCCTCCACTGAGTGCAGGGCTGGACCTTGGGGGAAGAAATCAAAGAAGGCAGGGCTAGGATGTAGGATGTCTGCTCCCATATGGGGAACAAAGCCGGCAGCCACAAAGCCACCGAGCAAGAGTCAAGAGCCCTGGGCCAGGTCAGAGCAAGATTGAGAGTGGAGGAACCCAGAAGCCCAGCTAGGACCTGGAACCTTAAACTAAGAACGAGGGCTCTGGTCTCTGTGCACTCCGGGAGGAGGTTGGGGGCCCTGGCCAGCTTGTTGGTACCAAGCACCAGATGCCTGGGATACCTGAGCTCTGCAGGCAGGATCTCTGCTGCTAAGTTTTCCAGGCCTGGCGGGGTGGTATCCAGTGAGGAGTCTGGAGAACATGAGGGTCTTCAGGTCTCTGGGCACCTGCAGCCCCATCCCCAGGGCCTTTTCCCCAGTACTGGGGCCTCAAGATCAGCACACCCCCTCCCGGGGTCCTGCAGCTCACCAGCCTGAGTCAGCCCCCTCGGCTGCAGCTGGGCACAGCGCAGCTCCTCATTGGCCTCCCGGAGAGAGTCCCGCTCAGCCAGCAGCCGCTGCAGAGGCAAGGAAGGCATGCAGGCCATGTGAGACTGTGCCACCCAAGGTTTCCAGGCAATGGCAGGAGCTTGGGCTGTGGGGTGGCAACCTCACCTCCTTCTCCTTTGTCACTAACTTGTACTTTTCTTCCAGGTTGCGGCACTCAAATAGCCATTTCTCGGCCTTCATGGCCTCCTCTTGCCGTTGGCCCTGTAGTTCTTGAACCTGTACAGAAAAGAGGTGAGAAGTCAGGTGTGGCGACACACGCCCCTAATCCAAGGACTGTGCAAGCTAAGGCAAGAGAGAATGGTCATGAGCGTGATGCTAGCTAGCCTCACATACATAGTGAGTGAGTTAAGCCCACCCCGTACTACAGAGCAAGACCCAGTTTGGGACGACTGCAGAAAGGAGGGTGAGGACTACAGGGATGGAAGGAGGGGCAGCAATTTAGGAGCAGACAGAGGAAAGGGCTGGAGCAAACAGTGCCTAATGGCAGGTGGGGTTTACAAACATATGTAGGGCTGACCAATAGCTCAGCAGATTAAAGCACCTGCAAGCAGGCCCAGGAGGTTCACAGGGGGTTCATTCCCGGGCCCACCCCCAGGGCCCACTGAGACTGGGACTGGTGGTGTGGGTCTGTAATCCCAGCTCTTGGGAGGCTGTAAACAGGCAGTTCACTATGAGCCCGATCTAGTAGTGAGACCCTGAACACTCTATAGACCATTCCCTAAAAAATTAAAAAACAAACATATGTAGCAGGCCTAAAGGGTTCTGCCCCACACTGTGAAGGCGGGGCTCAGTGAAGTCCCTGGAGGCAGGCCAAAGCAAGAGAGCTCATTGTTTAAGGGCGTGGTCTCCATTTGAGGGCAGGGCTCCAGATAAGAACAAGAGCTGTCCAAGAAGCCGGTGAGTAGCTGGACTGGCCCTACAGGTGTGTGGGCAGTGCTTCGGGCCCATCAGGGGCGAGACTGAGTGGGGGGTCCCTAGGCGAGGGCCCCCTTGTTCCCGTTACTCCAGCTGGGCCTTACCTGCCTCCGCTGCGCCTCCAGCTGGGCACGCAGCGAACCAGCCCTGCGCAGCTCATCCTCCAGCTGCTGCGTGCGCTCTGCGTGCCCAGCATTGCGCTCCTCCAGCTGCCGCACCTGTCGCCGCAACTCCCGCAGCTCCCCCAGGCGCCGCCGACAGCTATTCAGGGTCGCTTCCAGCTGCGCTGCGCGATCTGAGGACTGCCTGAGAAAAAGTCAGACAACAGGGGACAGTCAGGGGTCAGATGGAGGCAGCAAGAGGTGTCGGCTGGTATTAAACTTGGGATCTTCCTGCTTCAGCCTTCCAGAATGCCGGATGACCTGTGTACACCACCACTCCCAACTCAGGATAGGTTTGTGGGGGACAAAAGTGTGATGGTGGGGCTGGTGAGATGGCTCAGTGGTCTAAAGCACCTACTTAGAACAAGCTAAGCTAAGCACAGGGACCACGGTTCAATCCCTCAGCACCACATGCCAGCCAGCCCCGCCCCTGGTAGGCTGAGCTGGCCACACACACAAAAAAAATAAATAAATAAAATATAAGAGGGGCTGGAGAGATGGCTCAGTGGTCTAAGGCACCTACTTAGAACAAGCTTGGCAAAGCATCAGGGACCGCGGTTCAATCCCCCAGCACCACATGCCAGCCAGCCCCGCCCCCTGGTGGGCTGAGCTGGCCACACACACACACCACATTTCTCTCTCTCTCTCTCTCTCTCTCAAATAAATAAAAATAAAAAAAAATTTAATTTCAAAAAAAAAATATATAAGAAATTTTTTTTTAAAAAAAGATGTCATTAAAAAAAAAAGTGTGATGGTGTCACAGAGATATAATGACATAAAGGGACTAAGGATCCCCCAAAGACAGTTTGGAGGTTTGGGGAAGTTATAAGGAAAAAGCACTAACAATCTTTATTAGACATACAAGAGGAAAGTGACCCACTAGATATTTTAGCATTCCTAGGGTGCTGTAGCATTACAGGGGGCTCTTTGAGGTTACAGAAGACAGAATGGGAGGGCCAGCCAAATAGCTCAGCAGATTAAAGCACCTGCAAGCAGGTGATCCCCAGGTCTGCTGTGCCCACCCCAGCCCTGTCCCCAGGGCGTGCTGAGATGGAGACAGAGACTGGGTGTAGTGATGCACACCTGTAATCCCAGTACTTGGGAGCCTGTAAACAGGTGGATCACTAGGAGTCCAATCTAGTAGTGAGACCCTGAACAGCCTGTAGGCCCTTCCCAAAAAATACAAAAAAGAAAAAGACAGAGTAGAACCATAAAGAGCTGCAGCTGTAGTGTTCTGGAGGGACCATAGGATCCAGGGCATGATGGGGATTGGAGTGCGTGGGTCGGGACAGTGTTATTGGAGAGGGGGTCCTGTGTTTGTTGACAGTGCTTGGAGTCTGAATCATAACATAACAGGGCACTGTGGGGCCCTGGGAGCACCGTCAGTACAAGATGTGAGGTCCAGAAATGTAAGGGCGTCAGGATAACGCAGTAGATGGGGACCAGGGAGATGGCTAAGTAGAATAAGCACTTTGCCTGGCAAGCACAGGGTCTGAGTTCAATCCCTGGTTTGAAAGATAATGCAGTAGAACCCAGTTGGTATTGAAGGGCTTGGGGTGACACAGTGAAATCCGAGGGCGCTCGCCATGCTGGAGGTGCCTGGTAGGCTCCCAGGGACTCCCACTCACCGAAGCTCATCCATCTCATCCTTCAGTGCCTGTGCCTCCTGGGCCAGGCTGGTCAGTGCCTGGTTCCGCTGCTGCAGCTCTGTGACCTCACGCTCCAGCTCGGCGCAGCGCAGCCGTTCATCCTCCCGGCTGCTCTCCAGTCTGGGGGTGGCAGGAAAGGGGCTCACGAAGGGGCTGTTGCCTCCACCCTATTCTCCTGGCCTGCCTGGCCCCCTCTCAAGCTGCCATACCTGAAGTTTTCCTCCTGCAGCTGTTCCAGCTGGGACTGGAGCAACAGCAGCTTCTTGGCTGTGAGGGCGGGGGCACCCTCGGCCTCAGGCTGGCCGGCTCGTTCCCGAAGCGCTGCATTCTCCTGTGCCAGGCTTTGCTTCTCTTCGGACAGGAGCACCAGCTACAGGCAGGGAGGTGTGTAAATGGGAGCCTGGTAGGAGTGTGGTGGACCCCAGTGCCAAGAGTGCCTCCCCACCTGCCGCTCTAGGTCCAGACAGTGCTGCTGGAGCTCGTCCCGCTCCTCGGCCTCCTCGCTCAAGAAGTAGTACCTGCGGGACTGAGCAGACAGATAGAGGGAGTGGGTAGGGGGCCAAGGAGCCAGGAGGACCAGGGGAGGAAGGCCGGGATCTCTCAGGGCAGAGGTGATCCCTGCCAAGGGACCCTTACGATCTAAGAGAGGACTGGAGCTCCCCAAGACTAGGAGAGGGTAATTCAGGAGACCTGGGGACCTAGCAAGACCAGGACCCTGTGGAGAGGGGTGGTTCATAGCTTTAGGATAAGCCCTTCACCTATGCAGCCCCACCTATGGGGCTGACCCGTCTGCAAGGTTCTCTATCCTTACCTGTGTGTCAAAGTTGCCATAGGTCTCTGCTGACAGGGAGTCAGGTGTATCTTTGGTGATGAGCTGGGGGTGGGGGAGGCATTCTAATGAGCTGAGCTCTCTGCTTTTTGCTTTTCTGAGACAGGGTCTCACTATGTAGTTCAGCTTGTCCTTTAATTCACTATATACAGCCCCAGCTGGCCTCGAAGGCACTCCTCCTGCCTCAGCCTCCCATGTGCCGGGATGACAGGTGTTGTCACTACACCTGGCTCCATGCTAAGCTCTCTAAAGACAGCCTCCAAGCCTCCTCCAATCTGGCCTAAGAAGCTGCCAACCTTCAGAACCCCAGATTCAGTTCTGCCAATAACCTGAGCCCACAGGCAGCCCCATCCCCCCCCCCCCCCGCCTCTGACATTGAGGGCAGGTGTGTGAAACCTGCAGCTTTGTGAGTCAGACCTAGCAGTCATGAGACAGAGATGCCTGGCCAGCTAACTTTGGGGCAGACACTAGATGGCAGGGCTTGGGCCCAGTCGCTGCTCTAGGCCCCAGAATCATCCCCTTCCCTGACGCTCCTCTGTCGTCTCACACCCACCCACACTCACCTCCTGGATGGCTTCCATCACTACATGTTGAACTGACTCCTCCAGTGTCATGATTCTCTCGATGTGCTCTGGGGATCAAGGTGGGGTGACTGAGACCAAGGGGAAGCTTGAGGGAGGAATGAGCCATCACCTGGGGACCTCTGAGCTCTGCCTCTGGCCTTCCCCATACCTTGTTTATTCTCACAACTAATCGCACAGCCTAGCACCAGCTGTAGCAGCTTGCCCAGCTCCGAGGGGTCTGAGAACTGGCCAAGCAGGCTTACATCCGGGAGGTGCTTTTCTGACACAGGATGCCCCAGGACCTAAGAACAGAAAGTCAGTGGGGTGGGAAAATGTTTGGGGTTCACAGGCCCAAGCCCTTCTCCTCATCCCAACTGTTCAACGGTCTGACAGTTACTCACATCCTGAGAGTATACCAGCAGGCTCTGCAAGATCTTTTCCAGATTGCTGACCTGGGGAAGCAGAGGTTCTCTGTATGGAAGCCCAGAGGCTCCACCTCCCAGTCTGCCTCCACTTCTTGCCCCACCCTCTTCTCATTCCCTGTTTGGCTTACCTTGTTTGGCCCTGCTTTCTGAATGTCCCCTCCCCTAGGAGTAACCTATCCAGCCATGTGTCCTTTGTATCCACCTGACCATGTTTGTTTCTGCAATCCCATGACTCAATTGCTAGTGAGGTGTGGGGTCAATACATGCCTGTGATCCCAGAAATGGGAGGCTGAGGCAGGAGAATCTCTGCAAGTGTGAAGCCAACCTGGGCTACTTAGTGAGTTTAAGTCCAGCTCAAACTACATGGTGAGACTCTGTCTCAAAAAAAAAAAAAAAAAGAATGCATGGCTGGGGATATAGCTCAGTGACATAAGCACCTGCCTAGCAAGTGCAATGTCCTGAGTTTGATCCCTGGTACCGCCAAAAAAAAAAAAAAAAAAAGACAATGCAGTTGCTTCTCAGCACATGGTTCTAGTCACTGTCATCTCTCACCTGGACAACTGCACCAACTACTTCTTGTACTACAATTTTTTTTTCTTCAGTGGTGGGGATGGAGTCCAGAACCAGTACATGCTAGGCAATCGCTCTCCAGTGAGCTCTACCCCAGCCTCTCCACTTCCACTCTTGTCCACACTATTCCTCTCCAGACAGCCAGGGGGAGCTTTTTCAAGGCCATGCCAGGTGGTATCTTTCCTCTAGTGAAATCCTTCCCTGACTTTCCACAGCACTTAAAATAGAATCCACATGCCCTCCGACGTCTGCCAGGCCCTTGATGACCTCATCTCCTCCCTTTCTTGTCCCCTTGCTCTCACTCTTGACCTCTCCATCATTCCTCAGTGACATCCACCTCATTCCCAATCCAGGGACCTTGCACTTGGTGCAAGGAATGCCATTTCTCCAAAGTTCTCCCCTAAACACACACAAATCAGCCTACCCTCAGTAAACACCTCCCTTGTTTACTCTCTCTCATGGTCTTACTTTTCATGGTCATTGATCTGTTACCATCAAAATTTCATTTTTGTCAACCATGATAATGAAGATTGAACCCAGAGATTCATTCATACTGAGCTATATCACCAGTTTTTTTTATATGTTTGTTTTTGGTTTTTTGAGTCTGGGTCTTGTAAGGTCACTAAGTTGCCTAGGGTAGGCTAAAATTCAAGATCCTTCCAGAGAGCTAGGATTTACAAGTATATGCCACTATGCCCAACTAGAGGTTAATTTTTTCTGGTTTTTGTTTTGTTTTGTTTTAAGACTCGGTCTCAATATGTAGACCAGGCTAATCTTAACCTCAAGGTGATCCTCCTGCCTCAGCCTTGTGGGTGCTGGGATTACAAGCACATGCCACCATGCCCAGCTTCACTAGAAGTTAGGTTTTATGCCTATGTATGTATTGCTTGTCCTCATTTCTGGAGTGGAAACCACATGAAGGCAGGTTTTGCTCTGTTATGTCTTGCTGAGTGCCCAAGAAATGGGGGCTTGATAGATGAATTAAAGAACAAAACAGGTGACTGGTCATAGCTCTGTTCCTGGCCAGGTGTGTTTTTTCATCTCTTTAGCTGCCTCGATATCCTGATCTTTTTCCACTAGTGTGTCCTCTTAGTTATGAGTCCACCTGTCACCTTCAGCTTCCAGTTGG
The DNA here is from genome assembly GCF_000260255.1 of Octodon degus. Lineage (NCBI taxonomy): Eukaryota > Metazoa > Chordata > Mammalia > Rodentia > Octodontidae > Octodon > Octodon degus. Next base: position 1,679,187 of record NW_004524649.1, on the reverse strand, counting down.
GACCTGGATCCTCTGAGATGCCCTGGAGCCATGCTTCGTTAAACCAGGAGGGGTCTCTGCGGGGAGAAGAAGCGGTCAGCTGGCTGGGGGATCCTTTGGGGAAGTTCTCCCCAGATCGGCCCCACTCACATCTGGTTCAGCACTTGGGCTATGGCAAGGCCGCTGCTCAGGTCTTGGGGACTGGCACAGCGGACTGGAACTTGGAAGGTCCGCAACTGAGGAGATAAGGGTTGGGTGGAAATTCAGGGCCTGGTCTTTTCCCAATCAGCAAAAACCTCTTAGTCAAGCAGGCACAGGCCTGTTGCATTAGCAGCCAGCTCTGCAGTGGGGGCGTGGCCTCTGCACACCTGGGCTCGGAGGGGGCGTGGCCTCCCTTCACCTCTGCCCAGTAAACCCCGGGCGACCAGGTCAAGATAGCACCACGTGACCAGGCCAACACACCTGTGCCCCCAACCCTATAGGAGTCAAACACAAGGGGCGGGGTCTCACCTGTCCACGCATACTTGCCACGTGACAGGGCGGGTGCTGGACCAGAGGCCAACGGCTCTGCAGGCCCACGACCCCTTCCACCTTCCAGTCCAGGACGGAGGGGCCGACTGGGGGAGGGCCAGAATCACGGGCGAGAGGAGTGAACGGGCGCACACCTGTCCCCAGCCCCGCCCCCGACCTACCCAGGTGAGCAGAGACTCGCATAGCTCGGCCTTGTCCACGTTCATGGCTCCCGATTGGATTCGATCCCAGCAAAAGAGCCCTGGACGCCTCCGGGTCGGCTACCAGCGAGCGCCAGCCGCCCCGACCTCCCGCTCCGCCTAGAGCGCCACCCCTCCTGCCCCGCCTCCTGCGCCCAGGCCCCGCCCCACGCACGTGATGCCGCCCGACTCCCGGCTTGTCTCCAGCTCTGCCATCTTGGGTCCGGGCACAGCCTGGCGCCCGCGCCACCGCTAGGAGTCAGTCTGCCCCCATCACCTGGGCAGGCTCTTCCGCAAGCTGCCACCTTAGGCTCCGCGTCTGTTTGGAGTTGAAAATGTCCTCCTGTTCCTTCTGAGGACCTGCCCCGCCCTGAAGTGCGGGCAGGCACGTTCACGTCCTTTCCCTGCAGTTGGAAGACAACTGCCCTGCGATCGAAGCCCGGATCTGTGCGGGAAGACGTGAGCCGCAACATCGCCTGGACTTTGGAGGGGGGCGGGGGGTTTCCAAAAGGCATCGCAGGTGTAGGTGACTCGGAGTCCTGCCCCACCCATTGTATGGATGTGGACCCTAATCGAAGTCAGAAAGGGTCGCTCAGGCCTTGCCAGCATGGATCTGTTCTACCCCGAGCTGCCTCTGTGCCCTCTCGGTGCAGTGCGAGCCGGGTTCTCTCAGCGTCAGAAGCTCCTGCGGCCCGCAGCCCACCAGGGGGCGCATAGACAGCGCCCTGCTGGCTAGACCGCGGCTCACCCAGAACCCGCAGTGGCTATAGAGGGGCCTCAAAAGAGAGGCGTGACCATCAAGATTTTAACAATGTTGCGATCAATGTTGCGTCAAGCGTGGTGCCGCTAGCCTTGTAATCCCACACTCGAGAGGCTGAGGCAGTGTCGCTGAGAGTTCGAGGCCGACCTGACCTACAAAGCGAGACCCTGTCTCAAAAAAAGCAAATAAAACCGAACAAACTGTAACATCGCCAAGCCACATCTATGGAGTGACTAGTGTGCATAGTCCCTGCGCTAAGCGATTTAAATACATACGCAGGGGCTGGTGAGATGGCTCAGTGGTCTAAAGCACCTACTTAGAACAAGCTTTAGCAAAAAACCCAGGGACCACGGTTCGATCCCCCAGCACCACATGCCAGCCAGCCCGCCCCCTGGTGGGCTGAGCTGCCCCCCCCAAAATAAATAAATAAAAATAAATAAATAAATACATACATACGCAACAGAATGCCCTGACAATCTCAGTGGCAAGTGCTGTTTTAATTCCCAGTTTTGCCGAGGAGGAAACCAGAGGCTGTAGGTAGACCCCGGCTTTGCGGAGAGAGGTAAAGCCCTTCTCTTGCCCTTTGACCCCAGGGTCCTCTGCCCAGCGCAAGCAGACCCTGCCCCGCAGGTGGGAGGGGTACTGTATCGTAATTGGAGGCTATTAGGTGTACCCCAGGTAGGGGTGGGCTCTGCTTTAGGGGTGTGTCCGGGTCAGAAGGAAGGGGCGCTGATTTGGAGCAACGCTACCCTAGACCCCTTCTACCTGGCAACCAGTGCAGCCCACTCGGACGCGCCGCGCTACCAAGTGCACTTGGAGCCCGGGGGCTCCACTACCCAGCTCGCCCAGGTCCCAACTCCAGCCCTGAGAGCCAGTACAGGGAACCGAAGAGATGGGCACTAGGAACGGCGTTTCCAGACTGGGCTGCCTTCAGGATAATGTCAAAACAGCTGATTGAGATCTCCTATTCCCCACCCCTGCCAACAGTGGGAAACAAAGCCACCCTACACCCAAGTAACAGTGAGAGGTGATCCAGGAATCCCAGGAATGGGGGGCTGGACATGCTGAGATCTTTGGATATTTGGGGGGTGGGGTCGCAGGGATTTTGATGTTTAGAGAAAAATCTGAGAATCCAAGTATTTAGGGAAATTTACTTAAATTGCTCTAGTATTAGTTGGTGCGATGTTATGGAAATCCCAGATGTTCACAGAGCCAAGATTTAAGTAGAGCTCTGAGTTCTCAACTTGGGAAAGAGCCACAACCCTCTCTCTGAGTCAGGGAAGAGTCCCGTGTTTGAGGGGAAGAGGGACACTTCTGTGTTGCTGGGGAAGACCTGTTTTGAAACATAGGGAGTCCTGCTGTGGAAGAGGAGTGTGGGGACCTTTAGATTTACAAAAGGGGCCACAAACTGCATCATGACAGTGGTCCCACACTTGGGGAAAGGATGGGAATGAAACCCACCTGAGGTAGAGGAAGCCCCAAAGTTTGGATGTGCTGATCTGGAGGCCTTTCTTTGTGGGGACCAAAAGCCCCCAAAGTGCAAGTCTAGAGCAGACACCCTCAGCGGGTTTGGGGACCCCACCCCCTCCTATCTGTTTCCAGGAACAGCTGGGCTTGGGCTGGGTTGTACTGCTGGGAAGCCTGTGACTCAACCCCTCCCTGAAGCCACAGCTGGACCCTGGGTGGCCCCCTTTAGTCTGCACATCTGGGCAAGGACCCATTCACCAAGGTTGGCACAAGGGCCCTGAGGCCCACAACTGGAGCACAGCACTGTCCCATCTCTCCCCTGGTTGACCCCAACCCCTCGGTGGACCCCAGGCACTGTCACCATGGGGAAGTGTGGTATGCCCCCGACACCCCAGAGGCTGAGATCTTGCCAGGAGTTCCTATCCTGCCCCCCTCTTATGTCCCAGACTATATGAAGCATGGTTGTGTTTGTATAGGTATAAAGCTGTGGGTCTGTGCTTGTGTGTGCACAGACACATATGTCTCATCCACTTGTGTCATGGGACTTTGGAGATTTTGGAATGTGGTGTCTATGATTTGGCTTCTTGGTTTGTTGTTTTATGACCTTTTTTTTTTTTTTTTTTGGTGGCACCAGAGATCGAACTGAGGACCTTGTGAGCAGGCGCTTATACCACTGAGCTATCTCCCCAGCCCTTTTATTTTTAAGGCAGGACTTTACTAGGTTGGCCAGATGGGGCTCAAAACTGCATCCTTGGACTGGGGAGATGGCTCAGTGGAATAAGCACTTCCCTGGCAAGTGCAAAGACCTGAGTTCAATCCCCGGTTCTGAAAAAAAAAAAAAAAAAAAACTGCATCCTCTTGCTTCAGCCTTCCTGAGGGCTGGAATTGCAGGCCTGTGCCACTGTGCCCAACTTGTCTGTGGGATTTGATGGTGCAGGTGCCATGAGGACTGGGGAGTGACTCTAAGACATCCTTGTCGATGTGAATCATCCAGGTTTAGGTGACAAGAAGTCTCTATGCAGAGTGTGACTTGCTATTGTGTCTGTCCCTACTACTGTGTTGATTTTGTTTTGGGTCAGTCTCCATTTCTTCGGGGTTTTTCTTGAGACAGGGTCTCACTATGTAGTCCAGGCTGGTCTTGAACTCTCTCTATATAGGCCAAGCTGGCTGAGAACTGCTGGAGATCCTCCTGCCTCAGCCTCACAAGTGCTGGGATTACAGGTGTGTGCCAACAGGCCTATCTTCCTCATCTTCTTTGTGTGAGACTGTGACAACCAGTGCCTGAACATGGCATCAGATTATGCATCTGTGTCAGCATCCTACTTTGTCTTCATGTGTCTCCCTGTGACAGTGTGACCTTGTCATTTGTCCTGGTTGTCCACTTTCCTTGGGACAGTGTATCCCTGTGTGTAGTCTTGTCTCTCCCTTTGCCCTACTTTATGCACCCTGTGATAACTGATTTTATATTACTGTATTGTTATTTATTTTTGGCAGAACCAGGGATTGAACTCAGGCCCTTGCGCTTGCCAGGCAAGGGCTTATTATACTGAGAAATCTCCCTGGCCCACACCCTGTGATAATGGCATGGTGGCTTGGCTCTCATGCCTGTCTCTAACCCATGTCTCTGCTGGCATCTTCTCCACAGGAAAGGGTTAGATACACACCAATCCAAGCCCGTCTCCAAGACTCTGGACTTAGTTTTTCACTTGGCCTGGATGTTGCCGCAGCATCAGTGTTTGTGACATGGCAGTGTCTGTATCACAAACTGCAAGTGACTGAGGTACTGCATGACTCTACGTCCCCGTGTTGGATGCAACCTGTGTTCACTGCATGGCTGATTGGCTGATGGGGCGGAGAGTTTGGTGGTGTGCGGCAGATGTGTCCTGTGTCCGTGACAGTGTGGGTACAGATCTGTCTGCAACCTCGACCTCATCTGTGTGTGGAGGAAGGCAGTGTCCAGGTCACTCAGGCCAGCCAGCGCTTACCACCGCACAGCAGGATAGAGCCCCTCCTGTCCCTGCGGGGGTGCGTGCTAGGGTAGTGCGTCGTGCGTGACGTGAGACCCAGCGGAAGCCGCCGCGTGCGTGGAGCCGACGCGGTCGTGCGTGCGAGCGCGGGACTGGAGGAGGGGCTGCTGCGTGCGTGCGTGCGTGCGTGTGCGCGCGCGCGGGGGTGGCGCGGGGGCTGGGCGTGCGGGGAGGCCACAGCGAGGGGTGAAACCCGGGAGGGGGAGGGGCTGCCGTTAACCCCTTCCTGCCAGACCCGAAACCAGGCGGCCCGCTCCGGCGCACGGGGCTTCCCCAGTCCGCGAAGGGGCAGCCCCTGCGAGAAAAGGACCCCACACACACCACCCGCGGAATCCGAGACCCTCCTGTTGCCATAGAAACCAAGGTTCCAGCGCCGCGGCGCGCAGCTCCCTGCTACAGTCCTACAGTCAGCACGCCCTGCGCTTCCAGCTCCCATTCCATAGAAGGGGCCTATGGTCAGCGAGGCCGGTTGGGGGTGACTCAGGCCAGCCCGGGGGTCTCCTGGCCGTCGGACTTGCCTCCCCTTCCTAGCCCCTGTGACTCAGCCTGGCGGCTTCCCTCCCCGCAGTGACTCAGGCCCCTGGGGAGGGGGCTGCGGGCCCCAGAACCCACCCCCCCAGAGCCCTGGGGCTGAGAACAGGTTCTAGGACCTCTGGGTCCCGCGCAGGGGTCCCCCTCTGGCGCGAAGCAGCTGATGGGGTGGCACTCCTACCTACCCCCTTACCTCCACCCACCCCCCACACCGGGTGGGTTGACCCTCACCAAGGTAGGTCTCTATGGCCCTTCCCACCCCTGCAGGGCAGAGCCTCCATTCTCCACCCCACCCCTTGCCTCCGGGAACCGGCCCTTCCCCCACACGCAGCCACAGGAAGTTTTGGCAGAGTCTGTCGTGGCGATGAAACGGTTAAAGCCGTTTCTTATTCATTTCATCCAGGGGCCCCTTTTGACTCAGAGCAAGCGGGTCCCCCCCCAGGACCAGGCCTACGGGGGGGGGGGGGCTGGCTCCCACTTCACCCCACAAGCACTTTTTTCAGGGGAGGGGGGAGGGTCTTGAGCATCAGCATGCAGAGCCGGGTTCAAAGCCTGTTCTGCCCTCATCACTGTCTGGGCCTCAGTTTTCCCATATGAAAATGGGGATAATTATATCCAGCTCATAGAGCTGTTGTATTAGCTGAGTAATAGACGAGACACTTTGTATCCAGAACTGGGTACAGGGATAAAACCTCCTCCTGCCTTTTGGACCTAAGAGTCCTTATGTCCCGCAGAGGCAGAGGCCAATGCTCTGTGCCCCACCCAGGCGTCCTGAGGCCATAGGGTTCACTCTGTCCACCCCCTGCCCAGGGCAGGCACCCAGGAAGTGAGAGGCGGGGCAGGAATGAGGCGGAACCTGTTGAGCCCGTCACTTCCCCACCCCCCACCCTCATTCCCGCGCCCTGACAGCGACCCCCACACACGTGACCGCCCCACCCCCGCTGCCCTGGACGCTTGGGTCCTGACCTATGGGTGGCTGGAGGGAGGGGATGTGGGATGGAGACACCGTCTCGGGAACATCCTGTGGATGGCTGGCTGGACAGACGGGAGGGTCAGCTCCTCCCAGGGCAGGGCCGACATTGGCTGGGGGCAGAGTAAACATGGCCCAGGGTGGCCAGACTGGGGGCGGGGGAGAGGGGGGGTTGTAGGAATGTCCACACACACAGTCACCCCAGCAAGCCAGGCCAGAAGCACTAACTTCTTTTTTTTTTTTTTTTAAAGTTGTGTGTGTGTGTGTGTGTGTGTGTGTGTGTGTGTTTCCAGCTCAGCCCACCAGGGGGCGGGGCTGACGGGCATGTGGTGCTGGGGGATTGAACTGCGGTCCCTGTGCTTCGCTAAGCTTGTTCTAAGTAGGTGTTTTAGACCACTGAGCCATCTCACCAGCCACTTCTGTCACCCTAGCCACTGAGCCAGGCTGGGACATACACGTAGGGTCAGACATACAGCTGGGCAGGATGACCCAGCCCTAGCTGACACAGACATGACAACAGACTCAAAAACAAGACAGAAGGCTCCAGGTGTAGTTTGGTGGTAGTGTGTGCTTAGCATGCGCAAAGCAAGGGTCCAGTTGCCAGGGCATACATGGGTGCCTCTGCTCACTGGAGCACAGACACGGAGATGAGGAAAGCGCACACCGTCCAGTACACAAAGTGTCAACACTGCAAAACCATGTAGGCAGAGTGTGTGTGACAAATCTGCTGGACACACAGGTGAGACAGAGAACTGTATCCCAGACACAGGTGGCTGACACAGGTATGTGACAGGTTCAGAGAGAAGATAGCACCTTTAGCGAAGGCTCCCTGAGAGCCACAAAAGAGATGTGAGACATGGACTAACAGATTCTGATGCACAAGAGAAACACACACACACACACACACACACACACACACACACACACACACTGGAGAAGATACCCACAGGCCAGAGACTACACATTCCTGAGGTCAGATGCCCAGAGAGCCAGCATCTGCACACCAGCATGGCCGCAGGCGCTCTCCACCACACACTTGGATATGAGGCCTTACATGTGCTGCTCACCAAAGGACCTGGTAGTCATTGGTGGGGGGGGTCTTTTTTTTTTTTTTTTTTGGCAGAACCAGGGATTGAACTCAGGCCCTTGTGCTTGCCAGGCAAGCATTTATTTTACTGAGCCATCTCCCCGGCCCCTGGCTGGGGGGGTTCTAACCAGCACACAAAGTCAGTTATGGGCCACATTGGTCATTCATAAACACACAGGCACACGGTCACCCTGGCCAGACACACACTGCACAGACCAGCCAGGTATGATGTCCCCTCCAGCACACACACACACACACCCCTACATCTCATACACACAGATTGGCCAGGTGTCTCACACACACAGACGAGACACACACACACACACACACACACACACACCAGAAAACAAACCCACACAAACCAGTCATAGACTCCTCTGTCTCTCTCAGACACACCATCCACAGACCACACATAAACATACAGAGACCACACACACCAACACACCAGACACAAATAAATTAGCCACAGGAACGCCAAAAAAATCTGCATCGCCATGTATATGGGCCAGCCATATACAGCCATTTCATAGACTGCATGCGTGTACATGCACACGCACGCACACACATACACACACACACAACCCTCTCCCCATCCACACCAACCAAAACAGCGTCCTCACAGAGACAGGTCCTACACTCTGCAGTGCTGGGCCAACCAAGCCAGGAGCCGGCCTCATGGACTGGGCTCTCCCACTCCCAGACAGGCAAACAGCTGCTGAGTCCCAGCAGCCTCTCAACTTTGTTGAGGTTCTGTGGGTCTCTGGGCTCTGCCCTGCAAGATCCCAGCACTGCCTGTCCTCAAATATCACCCCCTTGGCCCTCCCTCCCATCTGCTCTCCACTTCCCTGGGGAGGCCCAGCTCAGCAACCATGGCTCCAGCTGTGGTCCGTGTTCTCATCACATCCCCATAAAAAGGGCACCTGGGAAATGAGTGATACCTAAGCCCCCCAAGATCTCAGCAGCAGCTTTGTGGGAAACTCCCCATGGGCCCCGTTGAGTCAGCGTGAAGAGACTGCTTCCAAGAACACCCAGCAGCTTCCTCTCCAGGAGCAGGGTGAGGGACCCCCAAAACCACAAGGATGGGGGAGGGGTGGCTGGGAGGCCAGGGGTCCCTGGGGAAGGGCTTCTGGGATCAGTCTTTAGCTTCTTCCGGCCCTGCCTCCTGTCCACACCCAGGGCAGGGACGCGGGCAGCTGGGTGCTTTGACTTGCGGGTTCTTGCCCTGGCCTGCCTACTGTCTGACTCACGGGCAGCCCCCAGCCCAGTTTCCTGGTGAGAGCCCTGTAGCCAACTGGTCAGCAGGGCCAAAGGAGGAGGATCAGTGGACTATTTATAAGAAGGAGAAGTCCCTTGTGCCAAGGCCAAAAGCCCCAGAGACCCATGGGTAGGGGTGGGTGAACTTCCTCCTTATCCTGTCCCCTGGGCCTAGGGAGAGGAGTGTGGGGAGGGCCTAGGCACAGGTGCTGGTCTGGAGCCCAGAGGTGGGCAATACTCAGTAGCTAGTGTGGGTGTCCAGGCCAGGTGGGGGAGGGGCCATGATACTCTCCTCCCCAGGGAGGCCTGGCGCCAGCAGGGCGGCATGAGGGGGTGGCACCCAGGCCACAAGGGTGAGACTGGCAGGGGCCTGGAACCGGCTGTACCAGCTTGGCCAGGCCCCCGCCCTCCATGGCTGGCCTTTTCCCCATCCCCTGCTCAAACACCCATGCAGAATCTATGGAGCTGGGACCCCACTCCAAAATAGTCTGCCCGTATTTCATTGGCCCCTTTCTGTGTGCCAACTCTTTAAACTCCCAGGTAGAAGAGATCATTTGTGGAAGCATACATGCATTTGGTACTGCACAAGTGCCCATCTCATTGCATGGCATGCACAAAGTGGGGGTTCAATCCTAGTATTGCAAAAATAAAATAACTAAATGCCGGTCCAGTTGTGATTGTCCACAGTACTTTGAATAGTACCTGATGTTCTGGACAGCTGCGTGATTGGGACTTGGATTATGTATAGATATTAAGGCGAGTTCTTTAATTTTCTTGTCTACTCAGTGGTGATATGAACAGCACACATATGGCCGGATGGCTGGAAGCAGCCAATGACTTATTATGCAACCCACTTAGAATGGTGTCTGGCCCCTGCTAAGAGCCATATAAGTGTTAGCTATTAAAATAATAATTACTATTTCTCAGTGTGTCTGCATGTCCACATGTCTCTGAGTCTCCCCATCTGTCTGCACATTAACCTTGCCTCCTTCTGTCCCTTGGGCCATCTCTCCCTGCCCTGACCCCTGCCCCCTCCACCCACTCTTGCTGCTCTGGTTCCTGGTCATGCCTCTATACCACTGGGATGGCCTGGCCACGCTCCAGGGCTCCCCCCAGCATGGCCAGCCTGCGCTCTGGCCTCGAGTGACTCACTGTGGTCTCCCAGCCCATGGGACCTGCAAGTTGGCTTCCCAAGGTGCTGCCCTGCCCAGCCCCCCAGTACTGCCCGCCCCACCCCCGCGGGCCAGGCCAGATGTCAGCTGCAGCTATTAGCATGGGCAGGAGACACAGGCCTGGCAGAGTGCCCGCCAGACTCAGCGGCCTCTGGAATCTCCCTGAGCCTGAGGCGGGGGAAGGGAGCCACTCTAGCAAGGGGCCAGAGGAGGGGGCCTTCAGGGGTCCTGCAGACTGGGATGCCCCCAGTTGCTTCTGGGACCTTCCAAGCCCCCTGCTCGGCTGGACTTCCCCTGCCCCTCAGCTCAGTTTCTCTTAGCCTCTTTCATTTTCTTTCTCCCACACTTGGTAAGTCTGAAGCTACCCCAGAAAGGCCAGCAAGCCCTTGACCCTCAGCCTCCCTCTACCTAAAGCAGCTTCTTCCATCTTCTCCTAGATGGGGCCTTGGGAGGCTGAGAAAGGGGGAGACTAGACCTTTCCTCTCACTTCTTGTTCTATTGGCTCCTTGCTCCCTGCCTGAAAGTCCCTCCTCGAGTCTAGCTAGAAGCCTCAAGTGTTTAAACCTCTGACATGCCCTTCCTCAGAAAGGGGCAGCAGGTTCCTTCACCTCCTCTTGGATTCTCTGGGGCTCTTTGTTGGGGGAGGGAGCTGCTCTGGGCTAAGAAGGGAGTGGACCCCCAACAATAGGGGGGTGCGGGGGTAAGGGCATCCTGCCCGGGGCTGGGCAGCCGAGGTGCCAGCCCGCCCAGGCGCCGAGGCCTAGAGGCATCAGCCCGCCCCCTCCGCACCCCGTCGGGCCAGGGGCGAAGTCCGACCCAGGCCCGCGGGCAGGCGGGGACCTGCCGGGCTGGGTCGGGCCGGGTCGGACTTGGCAGGACTCAGCCCCAAAGCGGCAGGGCGGGGCGGGGCGGGCCGCCGTGGGGGCTCTGGGGGTGGCGGTCGGGGCTGGTCGGGACTAGCCGTCCGGGGGCCGGGCGCGCCCTGGGATCTGGCAGCTACCCGGGGCTCCAGGTTCTGGCTCAGGCCGCGGGACAGCGCAGGTCCCACCCCTTCCTGTGCCCTAATATGGGCGTCAGGGAGAAACTCCGGGGGTCGCTCCTCCTCCTAGTCCTGCCCGCAGACTCCGGCCGGTTGTCATGGTGAGCAGGCCCCGCTCCGCAGCTGCACCCCCCTCTCGTAGGCAGATGGAACCTCCCTGTGCTGCCTGCCTTCGCGGGCGTCTGCTGGAGCCGCGGGAGAAACCATTCTGGGGCTTGGGGAGCAACGGTGACCGGAGCTCTCAGTGGCAGGGCGATATCTGCGCCTAGAGGCCCCCGCGGGGGGTCGCACGCGGGGTTTTCTCTTCCCAGACGCTGAAAGTAGTTGGACCAAGGGCGGGGCGCGCGGTCCCGTAGGATCCGAGTGACGGAGATAGGGCCGGGCTCCTTCCCCCCGGGGGCTGTTGCCACACTTCCTGCCTCGGCGCTCTTTCTCCAGCTTGTTTCTAAGGAAGGGAGTGGGGCTGGGCGACCGCACCCCGCCTGTCCGGCAGGGTCCCGGCTCCAGGAGCGACTGGGTGTCGGACAAGTCCAGGGTGATCAGGGAGGAAGGATTTGGAACCGAGGACAGAGTGTACAGGTGCCTAAAGCTCACTCAATGAGGGTCATGACCGTCGTGGTGAACACTGCGCCTGCCGCCAGGGACCCCCAAGCCCCCTCCTCTGGCAGGTCTTAATTGGGTACCCTCCCAGCATCATCCTTTTAGCTCCAGGTGTGCCCTACCCTTGTACTTCTCCTTCATTAGGGTTTTACAGATGGGCGCCTCTCGGATAGGCACGTGCCCAAGCTTCTACCCCGTATATTTTACTTGACTCGGGGTACCCCTGGACCCTTGCTCACTTTCTTCACACATAGCTTTCCTCCATTCCCTCTCCTTCGCATATATGAAGGTATCCACCAACTCTCGCACGAAGCCCCGAGCCCCGACTCATTTCTTGTATACTGGGTGCTGCAGCTCCGCCCCCTGGCCCTTTGGGTCGCTCCCCTCCTCCTTTCTGTGAAAATTTCAGTCCCTCAACCCCTCTGTGCCTGAGGACCCCCCCCCACACACACACTTCACTCCTGGGTCTGGCGTCTTCTGAGCCTTCCCAATTTATCCTGTTCAACGCTCTCTTCCCTGCCCCCTCGGGTCTCCCAATGTACTGTCAGCCCTCCCACCTCCTCCAGCCACCCTGGGTCCCTGAGACCTTCCTGGTACACCCGGGACCCCCTTCCCACTTGCTTTGCACTAGGTCTGTATATGCGTCCAGGCGTACATCCTCCCCCGCGTGCCTCAGGCAGTCCACATCTCCCTTCCTCCGCACACTGGGGTCCCTCGAGCCCCTCCCCCTGCAGCCGTGCCGAGCCACCCGGCCCGTGGCCGCTGTTTACAAGGACACGCGCTTCCTGACAGTGACGCGAGCCGCCTCCTCCCCTTCCCCACGCTTCAGGAGGGGGCGCGGGGGCCCGGCTCCAGGGACGGCCAATCGGAGCTCACTTCCGCGGCTGACTAGTGCGGTATAAAGGCGCGTGGCTTCAGCTGAGCGGCTGGGACCTTGAGGGCGGCCAGGCCAGCAACGCAGCCGGCAGGGAGCGGGGAACAAGGGGGACGCGACACGGAGCAAGCGAGCGCGCTGCAGAGGGCGAGAGAGCGCCAGAAGCCGGACAAAGCTCTGCGCACCGCTGTCCCGGCCGCCGCTAGCCCCCGAGAGCGCGCGATCACACGACTAGTCCGGCCACCGCCGCGGACAGTGCGCCACTTGTGAGGCGAGGCCCGGGGCGGGCCGCGGGGTCCCTGCCCAGATCGCCTGGGCCGCCCGGATGTGCACTAAAATGGAACAGCCCTTCTACCACGACGACTCGTACACAACGACGGGATACGGGCGGGCCCCTGGAAGCCTTACTCTGCACGACTACAACAAACTCCTGAAGCCCAGCCTGGCGCTCAACCTGGCAGACCCCTACCGAGGACTGAAGGCGCCTGGAGCGCGCGGCCCGGGCCCCGAAGGCAGTGGGGCTGGTAGCTATTTCTCTGGTCAGGGCTCAGACACAGGGGCATCTCTGAAGCTTGCCTCCTCGGAGCTGGAGCGCCTGATCGTCCCCAACAGCAACGGCGTGATCACGACGACGCCCACGCCACCGGGACAGTACTTTTACCCCCGCGGGGGCGGCAGCAGCGGAGGTGCCGGGGCCACGGGGGGCGGCGTCACCGAGGAGCAAGAGGGCTTCGCCGACGGTTTCGTCAAAGCTCTGGACGACCTGCACAAGATGAACCACGTGACGCCCCCCAACGTGTCTCTGGGTCCCGGCGGAGGAGCCTCAGCCGGGCCAGGGGGCGTCTACGCCGGCCCAGAACCACCTCCTGTCTACACCAACCTCAGCAGCTACTCCCCGGCCTCTGCGTCCTCTGGGGGCGCCGGGACCGCCGTCGGGACCGGGAGCTCATACCCGACGGCCACTATCAGCTACCTCCCCCACGCACCACCCTTTGCAGGCGGCCACCCCGCGCAGCTGGGCTTGGGTCGTAGTGCCTCGGCGTTCAAGGAGGAACCGCAGACCGTGCCCGAGGCGCGCAGCCGCGACGCCACGCCGCCGGTGTCCCCCATCAACATGGAAGACCAGGAGCGCATTAAAGTGGAGCGCAAGCGGCTGCGGAACCGACTGGCGGCCACCAAGTGCCGGAAGCGGAAACTAGAGCGCATCGCGCGCCTGGAGGACAAGGTGAAGACGCTGAAGGCTGAGAATGCAGGGTTGTCCAGCACTGCCGGGCTGCTCCGGGAGCAAGTGGCCCAGCTCAAACAGAAGGTCATGACCCACGTGAGCAACGGCTGCCAGCTGCTCCTGGGGGTCAAGGGCCACGCCTTCTGAGCGCCCTCTCCCGAGACCCGGGCCTGGACTGCTGGGCGCGCGCCTCCGTGAGCTAGGCAGTGGGCTCTGCCAGTCGCGGAGGGCGCTAGCCACACTGGACTCGGCCCGCGCCCAGCCCTCACCTCGACGTTTACAGCCCCTCCCTTCCATGCTTTTTTTTTTAATTTTTTTTCTTTTGGAAACGGACTCGATTCATATTGAATATAATATATTTGTGTATTTAACAGGAAGGGGAGAAGGGGACGATTGCGGCGGAGCTGGCCCCGCCGCCCGGTACTCGAGCCCGCGAGGACGCTGGGGAGGGGACCCCCGCCCCCTGCCCTCCCCCTCTGCACCGCACTGTGGGCAGAAACACGCACTTGATATCTAAAAGAGTTTATTTTAAGATGTGTTTGTGTGTGTGTGCGTATGTTTTTATTGAATCTATTTAAGTAAAAACTGATTCTTTATTAAATTCTGTTGTCTTTTTTTTTTTTTTTTTCAAATCATGCGGGTGGAGGGAGGCGAGTGCTAGTGCCCCCAACCAGTTGTCGTTTGTGTCGCGCGTCTGTGCACCTGTGGTCCCTGATAGCACTGCCCGGGCCTCTAGATCCCACCTTGGACCTCCGGTCCTCTAGTGTCAGCCGGCCTACGAGTTAGGAAGGTCCGAGCGTAAGACCGAGCGCCGCCGCGAGTCCCGCGACTCCGCGTCTGCGACTGGAGGGGGGGATGGGGGTCAATCAACCCCCCCAACACTCAGTGCGCAAGCGCGACCCCGCCCGCACCCGCGCCGGGGCTTTCCCCGCTGACGCAGCGGAAGTTTAGCCCATATATGGTCAGATTCTGCGCAGTGACGCGCCGGCGGTCTCTGGGCAGATTCCGGGAATCCCCTCCCCCAGCTCTGCCGGGCAGCGCTGAGACGCCGGGAAGGGGGCCGGGATTTTCCCGAGCGGGCGGCTGCCTGGGCCCGGAAAGCCCCAGGCCTAGGTCCAGCGCACCCGCGGTGGGCGGGAGAGGCAATCCTGCGTCCCAGGAGCCGCCCCTGAGTCTCCCGGCAAAGCTGGCGCCTGGGCCCAGCCACGCCCACGCCCCTCTGTCTGATCTGGCTGGGGGGTGGAGAGGAGGGTTGCTGTAGCCGCCTCTTTCGGCCGACACCGCCCCCCAGCCCGCCAGGAAGGGCGGCACCTCCTGCCAGCTTCCCTTCCCGGTGCCAGGCCCGGAGCGGGGCGGCTGCCAGGTCTGGTTCTGCCAGGGTGGTGCTGTTGGGGCCGCTGGACTCCACCACTGCCCTCGCAGCTGGGACGCGGCATGGGATGAGCAAGCCGCTGGCTGCCCGACGCGACCTGGCCAGCCTTTAAGCTGGAGGCCTCCACCGCAGAGGAAGCTACCCCAAGCCACCATGGTTGGGTGGCAGGAGCAGGCACAGGCATCAATTCGTGTGTACAATGCTGGGTCAAGGGAGTCACTTGAATACTGGAGTTTGGGATCGTTCTGGGCAACACAATGAAACAAAATGATGGAGAGCTAGTCTGGACTGGCAGACAGTCAACAACCATGATTTCAGTATGATGACAAGGGCTAGGACAGGAAAAGCAGATCAGGGTGACAGGGACAGGATGGCCAGGCACGCTGCGGAAGGTATGGGAGACATGTTGACTTTTCAGCACATTAGACGTAATAGGGGTCCTGAGAAGACAGTTTTACGGAGGGACCAGCTCGCGCAAAGTTCCTGTGGCCCAGACAAGATGAGCCTGTGAAAGAACAGCCAGAAGACAGACCTGCAATGGAATGAGCTGGCGGCAGGTAGATGAGAACACAGAGGCCTTGCAGGGGTTTGGGGGTGGGGGGATGGAGTGTTGCTCACGAGCGAAGAACACAGAAAATTCCAACTGGGATGACTGACCTTTGTAGAGTATTTGCTCAGGAGCAGTATTCATGGCGGGTCTGCTCATTAAAAGAGCCTTTCAGCCCTGTCCCAGGGAAGGAAATCTGGGCTCAGTGAATAGCCACTTGCTGAGCCTCTGCGCAGCTCCTGATGCCTACCTCTTTGCCCACCCCACATGCCCTTGCTGGACAGATAGGCCGTTTCCCGAAGGACCAGGCTTGTAGTGCAGGCTCCAGATGTTGGTTTTTCTAAGCTTCATACTTGTACAACCAGGCATAACTGGACTTCTTCCAAAACTAGGGGATTATTCTAGGAACTTTTTTTATACTGAGGATTGAACCCATGGACTCAACACTGAACTATATCCCTAGCCTTTTTTTTTTTTTTTTTTTTTTCTTTTTTCTTCTTCTTCTTTTTTTAAGAGTCTTGGGCCCAGGGAGATAGCTCAGTAGAATAAGCACTTGCCTGGCAAGCACAGGATCCTCAGTTCAATGCCTGGTAATCCCCCCCCAAAAAAAAAGGTATTGCTATGGGGACCAGGGAGATAGTTCGGAGGTTTAAGTGGTCTAAGCACTTGACTGAGCAGTGCAAGGACCCAGGTTTGATCCCTGCTACCCCATGTGCTGCACCAAACCAGCCACTGAAACTGGGCATGGTGGTGCATGCCTGTAATACCAGCACTGGGGAGGCTGAGACTGGAGGATCATTATGTCTGAGCTGAATAGCGAGACCCTGCACCAAATAAATTTTTTTTTTTTTTTTTTTTGGTGGAACCGGGGATTGAACTCAGATCCTTGTACTTGCCAGGGAAGCGCTTATTCTACTGAGCTATCTCCCTAGCCTCAATAAATTATCTTTATTTTTTTTTTTATTTTAAATGTATTTAGTGTGTGTGTGTGTGTGTGTGTCCAGCTCAGCCCACCAGGGGGCGAGGCTGGCTGGCATGTGGTGCTGGGGATTGAACCGCGGTCGCTGTCCTTTTGCTTAGCTTAGCTTGTTCTAAGTAGGTGCTTTAGACCACTGAGC
>NW_004524649.1:1655146-1661732 GCF_000260255.1 Octodon degus | reverse complement strand
GGTCCCTGTGCTTTGCTAAGCTTGTTCTAAGTAGGTGCTTTAGACCTCTGAGCCATCTCACCAGCCCCCCCCATTTTTTTTTAAAATTTATTTATTTATCCATCTATCCATTTATGTGTGTGTGGCCAGCTCAGCCCACCAGGGGGCGGGGCTGACTGGCATGTGGTGCTGGGGGATTGAACCGCGGTCCCTGTGCTTTGCTAAGCTTGTTCTAAGTCGGTGCTTTAGACCACTGAGCCATCTCACCAGTCCCCCCCCCCCTTTTTTATTAGACAGGTTCTTGCTGAATTGCTCAGGTTGGGGCTGAACTTGAGATCCTATTGCCTCAACCTCACAAGATGTTCGAATTACACACAGGTGTGCCCCCACGCCCAGCCCGTGTTCCACATTCGTTAATTTGCATAAATACTCAGGGAAGATCACAGCTAGTTAATGGCACTTGAGCCAGGCTGCCTGATGGCGAGATGAAGGTACCGACCTGCATGGCCAACTTTCAGGATGTGGCAGGTCCTTGTACAGTATTTGCTTCTGGACAAACACACACCCCTCCCCCTCTTGGAAGGCTTCCTCAGCCTGGGGGAGGAGAAAAAAAAAAAAAAAAAAAACCCAAGGAGTATGCGGCACATGTGGTGAGGCTGCCACCTTGTGGTAAAAGTGAGTAACTACAGGTCAGTTTCCCAGCCAGGTTTTCAGGAAGGGGGTGGAAACCTGGAAAGGGGAGGGGGACTGAAACAATGCCAGAGAAAACACACAGACTCAGTTCTGTCCCTAATACTTTATTGGTCACCTACAGACCTGTGCCAGTGGGGTGGGCTCCACAGAAGGGTCACTTGTTGCCAGATCCCAGTGGAGGACGAGAAAGTCTTGGCCAAGGCCTCCAGCCTCTGCCCAGGCAGTGGAATTGGGAGGGGGCAGATCCACCCTTTCTGGATGCACCTTTTCTGGGCCAGTGTGGACAGCCAGGTAGAGGCACAGGTGGGATCGAAGAACACAAACTCATGCCCCAACTCCCTGTCTGCCAGCCTAGTTGTGTTTGGAGAAGTATTCCTTGCTGTCATCCACGGTGGGCTTGATTGTATCACTGCCAGGTTTCCAGCCAGCAGGACAGACTGGGAAGAGAGGGTGAATAGGCGAGCAGGGTGAAAAGCTGGAGCAGGCATGGTCAGCTAGCTTGGCAAACTCAGCCGCTCAGTGAGATCCTGTCTCAAAATACAAAAGTGCTGAGAAGGCACTTTTCACCCCATGCATGCTCGGGAAAGTTGGGTATGGTGGTATGTTAGCTCAGCACTTAAGGCTGAGACAGGAAGATCTCTATGAATATGAGGCCAACCAGGGCTACATAGTAATTTGTCTTTTTTTTTTCTTTTTTGCTGAACCAGGGATAGAACTCAGGCCCTTGCGCTTGCCAGGGAAGCGCTTATTCCACTGAGCCATCTCCCCGGCTCCAGGGCTACATAGTAAAGCCTTATTTATTTTTGTGGAACCGGGGTTTGAACTCATACCCTTGTGCTTACCAGGGAAGTGCTTATTCCACTGAGCCATCTCCCCGGCCCCAGTAAGACCTTATTTAAAAAAACTTTTCCTTTTTTTTTTTAAATTTTTTTGAAATACTTTTCTGTTTTTTTTTTTTTTTTTTTTTTTTTTGGTGGAACCGGGGATTGAACTCAGATCCTTGCATCTGCCAGTCAAGTGCTTATCCTACTGAGCCATCTCCGCGGCCCCTTAAAAAAACTTTTTCTAAAAATCTGAAAGTAGTGGCACAAATCCAAGATATAAGCCTAGCCACAGCATTTTCTGGTGGTGTTTTTGTCTTTTTGAGACAGGGTCTCCACTAGGCAGCTCAGGCTGGCCTTGACCTCACAGTAATGAGCCTCCTGTGAGGTTCAGCCTCCCAAGTGCTGGGATTACACGCATGTGCCACGATGCCTGCCATCAGCACTAGTTCTAATGGGCTTCTGAGTACCTGCAGTCAGATTGTCTCCTGCATGTGACAAAGTACTGTTGGGGGGGGTGGGGGTGGGGGTGGGGGTGGAAGTTTCATTCCCAGCACATTGTGGTTTTGTGTGTGTGTGTGTGTGTGTGTGTGTGTGTGTGTGTGAGACAGGGTCTCACTATGAGTTCAGGTTGGCCTTGGGCTCACTTTATAGCCCAGGATGGGGCCAGGGAGATGGCTCAGTAGAATAAGCACTTGCCTGGCATGTGCAAGGGCCTGAGTTCAATCCCCGGTTCCACCAAAAACAAAAACAAAAAATCTTTATAGCCCAGGCTGTTTTTTTTTTTTTTTTTTCTGGTGGAACCGGGGATTGAACTCAGATCCTTGCGTTTGCCAGTCAAGTGCTTATCCTACTGAGCCATCTCCCCGGCCCCCCAGGCTGGTTTTGAACTTGCAATGATCCTCCTGCCTTAGCCTTCCAAGTGCCAGGATTACAGATATGTTACCACACTCAGCTCATCCCCAGCACATTAAAAAAAAAAAAAAAAAAAAAGGAAAGTCGGATTCAATTCCCATTATTCAAGCAAGCCTTGGGACATATCTTAAATACCTTCTATAGCTCTACCACTTTCCAACCCCCATCTCCCCAGTTAGTGGGTATTGATCCCAAGGCTTTCACATTCAGCTAGATTACAAAGGCCCTTTATTTTTTATTTTGAGACAGTGTCTCAGTAATTTGCTAAATTGCACAGGCTCAGTTTGAACTTGTGCTCCTCCCTGTCTCAGCATCCTAAGGTACTGTGATTACAGGCGTGTGGCACCACGCCTGGTTGAGCTTCCTGTTCTTACAAGGAGGTACTTCCTGTACACAAAGCGCTCAGATGAATGGGCCCCTAACCTCGATGCAGGGGTGGGTAGGGCACATCTGCATGAAACAGAGAAGCTGGGGCCACAGCTGTGAGGATGTGTATGTGTACACTCTGCTCACCTTCCCCATGTTCATCTGTGTACTGGAAGGCCTGGACCAGCCGTAGAGCCTCATCCACAGAGCGCCCCACGGGCAAATCATTCACAGTGATCTGTCGCAGGATACCCTTGCCATCGATGATGAAGAGGCCCCTGGAAATACCAAGTTTCCAAGTGAGAAGCTGGGAGCTCTCACTTCCAGGGTCAGGGAAGGGAGCCCCACCCTCAAGTCCTGTTACCCTGGGGACAGGGGCTTCATGAGCTGGGCAGAGGGCCCCACTGTACCTGTAGGCAATGCCCTCATCCCTCTTCAGCACTCCATATTTATCAGACAAGCTTCTCGTCACATCAGCAAGCAAGGGGATGTTCAGGGGGCCCAAGCCTCCCTCCTTACGGGGGGTATTGATCCTGGAGGTGACAGAGACGGGGTGGGGCTTTAGGGTGCCTGGCTTGGAGGGTGCCAGGCCCCTGTGGGCCTAGCCCTGATAAGGGCTGAAGTAGGGGTGCTGGAGGCAAGAGATAAAGGAGTTAAAACAGGAGCCCCACCGACCACACCCCAAGGGCTGTGCAGGGCCTGAAGAATGTCATATCCTGGCCACCAGAAGCAAACCAGAGGCTAAAACTCCATCTCTGGCCAACTGGCTTCCCTGTGCTCCTGGCTCCATATCATGCTACTGCAGGTCAGAGGCCCCATCCTCTGAGCCCTGGGATCCTGGGCCCAGCCCTTCATTTGCTGAACTGGAGTTTCCACCCCTGTAGATAAGGCAACTCAGCTTGTCTCTCATAAATAAAGGAGACTAAGCATCTGCAACTTCAGGTCCCAGGCCAAAAACTAGCTGCAACATTCTAATTACTCCATGAGAATTGAGGGATGGGGTCTTTCTTCCCATGCTTTCAAGGTGAGGAAAGCAGGCCACAGGACACGGCCCTAAAATGTGGGCTATGCAACGCTGCCCCGCCCGTACCAAGCCAGGTGGGTGAACTGGGAGTCCACGGAGGCCCCCAACACCTCGCAGCCTAGCTTTCGGAAATCCTCAGCGCGCTCGCTGAACGCAATGATCTCTGTGGGGCACACGAACGTGAAGTCCAGTGGGTAGAAGAAGAGGACCACGTACTTCCCTGGGGGCAGGAGGAAAGACAGGAGTTAAACCAGCCCCTCCACACCAAAGCGGGCCCCACATGCTGGCCCCTTGCTGCCACCTCACCTCTGAAGTCAGAGAGCTTGACCTCCTTGAAGGCGCCGTCCACCACGGCGGTGGCCGTGAAGTCCGGGGCCGGCTTCCCGATGTGTGCGCTGCCGGATGCCATGGCTAGAGGCCGAGACCCCGTGCTCAGTGCCCGGGGACCTTTTGTCCTAGCTCCCCAAGGTCACGGGGGAAAGGGGGCCCGAGACTGAGTCCGAGGGGCGGAGCAGCCGCGTCCCAGCCCCCGCCCCGCCCCTCCTCCCCGGCCCAGATCTGCAAGGCCCTGTCGGAGCCCACCCCCCTACCCAGGGCGCGGGGACCCCATCAGAGGCCTTCCTGGGGTCCCTAGCCCGAACCAGGCAGCAAAGGCCCAAAAGCAGGGCGCAGAGCTCGGCGATCGCGCCTCGACTTGCAAGCAAGATTCTGGCCTCGGTTTCCCCCGCAAGGACAAAGGCGGACACCATGGCGTGCGCGGAGAACAAAGGAGGCCGGGAGTGAGGTCCGCATAGGGCCGGAACTGCACCAAGCAGGCTTCCCCGACTCCGGTGCTCTCGGCGTGGCTGTCCGTACCTGCGTGGGTGAAAGCTGTACCAGCAGGCGAGTACAGGTAAGACTGAAAGTCACAGCTCCCAGTGAGCCCTGGGCCACCCAGGGCCTTTTATATGCAGCCCGAACCCTTGCTGGCGCGGGGGCGGGGGTAAGTGGGCGTGGCCGGGGCGGGCGGGTCCACTGCTTCTAACGGGGGAGGCGCTCAGCCGGTCCGGATCACCGAACCTGCGCGGGGGGTTGGGGGGGATGTGCCCTGGCCCCTGGGTGTTTCTGGGCGGTTGGAGTTCTGCATGGCCCGGAGCCCTCCGGCACTCTTGCTCCTGTTTCTGATCCTCCTGGTGTCGAAGACCCCTGCCCAGGTCTACCCCGACTATCATTACTTCGGGCAGCAGGGCGAAGGTGACACCTGGGAGCTGCTGCGGCTGCAACATCAAAAGGGTAATGGCAGGCGGCGGGGCTGCCCGTGGCTACACTAACTGCAAACACACCTTGCTCCACGCATTCCCAATCTCGGTCCCTGGGACGCGTGACTGCTTCGAGGCCCAGTTTTCTGCTCTGTAAATGTCAGCAAACTCTCTGTGTGAGCAACAGCCGGCGGCAGGGGACGTGGTAGGTTGACCAAAGAAGAGACACTGCCAGTGAAAGGAGGAGGAGACCGACTGAGAAGGGGGCGGGGAGCTGGGGAAGCCAGGTTTGGAGGATGCCGTGAGGACGGAGTGACGAGCAGAAGGCCACGGTGTAGATTTGAGGAGTGTCCCAGACCTGCGGAAGCAAATGCCTAGGCCAAAAGGAATGGGAAGAGGTGTGGCAGAGACCTGGCCAGGCAGAACTGGAGGCGGCAGGGCTGAGCGGTCAGGCCTGTGTCACAGGAACAGAGGAACAATCTGTACGGAGCATCTTAATAGTAGCTGGGGGCGTGGCTCTGAGGGAGCGCTCGGCCGAACGTGGTGGAGAGGAGTCTGGGCTCCGTCTCCAGTGCTGTGCAAAAAACAAAAAACTAACGACAAAAACAAAGTTATAGCTGCTTTCAGCATGATCATAATAATTGCTTTGGTTCTACGTGTTAGCACAGCGGCAGGGATTGTAAGTACCGTCAATTATGTCAATTATGCGATTTAATTTACCACCTGTCAGCCCTGCTGGTCGGATGGCACTGTGCCCGCTGGATAGGCCGAGGATTAATCCCTTAGTGATGGTTGTCGTTTTTTATGGGTTATGTTTTATTTTAAAGAGAAAAAAAATTCAAAACAAGATACTACGATGGTTACAACAGTTAATATATTGCATATTTTTGTCCTTAAATGAGCCACTCTCAGAACAAAATATTGGCATTTAATTGTCCAAGCCATATTAGCAGAAACCTTTTTTTTTTTTTGGCAGAACTGGGAATTAAACTCAGGCCCTTGCGCTTGCCAGGGAAGCACTTATTCCACTGAGCCATCTCCCTGGCCCCCAGAAACCTTTCTTTTCAATGAACTAAGTGGAGTTAGTAGTATAATGATCTTAACTTTTTTTTTTTTTTTGATATAGGAATCAAACTCAGAACATTGCACCTAGGGCCAGCCAAATAGCTCAGCGGATTAAAGCGCCTGCAAACAGGTGCAGAAGACAGGGGTTTGATCCCTGGGACCTGCCATGCCCAGCTCACAGTGCCCATGAGACAATAATTGAGACTGGGCATGGTGGCACACACCTGTAATCCCAGCATTTAGGAGGCTGTAGACAGGAGAATCGCTACAAGTCGGATCTAGTAGTGAGACCCTGAACACCCTGTAGACCCTTCCTTAAACTACAGGGAAAGAAAAGAGCATTGCACCTGCCACGCAGGATCTGTGCTGCTGAGCTATAGCCCCGAACCTAACTGCCATTCATATTATTTTCTTTGTTTCTTCTCCCTGCTTCATTTCCCCATCCCAGTTTCTCTTTCCTTTTGAAGTTTTTTTTTTCCCATTTT
>NW_004524649.1:1653856-1655046 GCF_000260255.1 Octodon degus | reverse complement strand
TTTTTTTTTTTTTTGGCGGAACCGGGGATTGAACTCAGGCCCTTGCGCTTGCAGGGAAGCACTTATTCCACTGAGCCATCTCCCCGGCCCCTATATTATATCTTTTGGATCTACCACCTTATCAGCTTCTCAACTAGGCAGACAATACAATATTTACACATAGGCATCTGGTTTTAGTTGCATCCATTTACCTATAAAAGTCTCCAGTTTATCCTTTATGGCTTTTTCCTTCCTTCATCGTATAAACATACCACATCTTTTTTTTTCCCATTCCTCCACTGATGGACATTTGGGTTGTTTCCAAGATCTAGCCATTACACATTGTGCTGCTTTAAACATGGGTGCACAAGTATTGCTGTGCTATCATGTTTTAAATTTTTCTAGGAATATACCCAGGGGGGGCCTGCCCATTAGCTGAGTTGTTTAAGTGCCTGCTTAAGCAAAGCAGTCAGGCTTAGGATTCTTGGTTTGATCCCCGGATCCTCATGCCTTATCAGACCTGCCCTTAAGGCATCCTGACCCAGCCAAAAAAAAAAAAAAGAATTTACCCAGAAGGGGAATAGCTGTTTTCAGTGGGACCTCCAATCCTGGATTTTGGAGAAATCTCCAAACTGATTTGCACAGTGGTTGTACCAGTGCAGATGGGTTTCTTTTCCTCACAGCCTCTTCAGCATTTGTTATTGGTTGATTTTTTGATAATAACTGTTCTTTCTTCGGTTAGATGGAATCTCAGGGTTGATTTAATTTGCATCTCTTGACTGATCAGTGATGTTGGACATTTTTTTTTTTTAATGTGTGTGTGTGGGGGGCAGCTCAGCCCACCAGGGGGCGGGGCTGGCTGGCATGTGGTGCTGGGGGATTGAACTGCGGTCCCTGTGCTTTGCTAATCTTGTTCTAAGTAGGTGCTTTAGACCACTGAGCCATCTCACCAGCCCAAAGAATATTTTGTCATTTTTGCTCTTTTTTTTTTTTTTCAGTACCAGGGATTGAACTCAGGACCCTGCACTTGCCAGGCAAGTGCTTATTCTACTGAGCTATCTCCCCAGTCCTGATGTTGGACATTTAAAAAATATATTTATTTGCTGTTTGTATTTCTTTATCTGACAAATGTATATTTATCTCAGATGCCCATTTTTGGATTGGGTTTTCAAATTTGGGAATCTGATTTTTTTTTTTTTTTTTTTTTTTTT
>NW_004524649.1:1651717-1652476 GCF_000260255.1 Octodon degus | reverse complement strand
TTTTTTTTTAGTGGAACCAAGGATTGAACTCAGGCCCTTGAGCTTGCCAGGCAAGCACTTATTCTACTGAGCCATCTCCCCGGCCCCTGTTCTAATATTTAGATCATTTTTTCCTAATATTTAAATGTTTGTTCCATTTCAAATTTAGTTTAGTACCTCATGGAAGGATATGGCCCCAATTTTAATCTTTAGCATAGGCAGAGCCAGTTCTTCCAGCACCATTTATAAAAGAGACTTTCTTCCAGTGAGGGTTTGGTTTGATTTGGTTTGAGACAGGTTCTTGCTCAGTAGTTCAAGCTGGCCTTGAGTTCATTATGCAGCCTAGGCTGGCATTTGACTCATGGTGATCCTCCTGCCTCAGCCTCTCCGGTGTCGGAATTACAGGTGTGTGCCAACATGTCTGGTTTGGTTATCATCTCTGGTTTGTTTGTTTGTTTGTTTTTTCAGAACTGGGGATTTGAACTCAGACCCTTGTGCTTGCCAGGCAAGCTCTTACTCTACTGAGCCATCTCCCCAACCCCTGGTTGTCATCTTTGAATGGCAAGGTCTGTTTCCTTATTTGGAGCTAATGAGGACTCAATGTCACAGAAACAGAGTAGCAAAATATCAGCTGTAATGTTAGGGTTTTGGTTTTTGTTTTTTTGTTTGCTGATATCCAGGACTGAATCCAGGGCTTTGGCACTGAGCCACACATCCAGTTTGTTCCCTTCCCTTCCCTTCCCTTCCCTTCCCTTCCCTTCCCTTCCCTTCCCTTCCCTT
>NW_004524649.1:1632649-1651457 GCF_000260255.1 Octodon degus | reverse complement strand
CCCTCCCTCCCTCCCTCCCTCCTTCCTTCCTTCCTTCCTTCCTTCCTTCCTTCCTTCCTTCCTTTGAAACAGAGTCTTGCTAAATTATCCAGGCTTGGCTTGGTCTTGGGATCCACTTTTCTCAGCCTTGCAGGTGCTGGGATGATAGGCACGCACCAAATCCTGGCATGGGGGTTGTAAGTGCCCCTACCCGGTCTTTATGTCCCTCCTCCCTCTCTAGTCAAGGAGGACTCTATCCTTGGTCCGTGGGGAAAGTGGCGCTGTCTGTGCGACATAGGCAAGCAGGAGCGCAGCCGTGAGGTGCTGGGCAAGGTGCCAGGCCCCGTGTTCATGGACCGTGAGAGCTTGCTGCAGGTGAGGCCCTGCCGGCAGCGGGACTGTGCGTCTTGCCGTCCAATGGACTGCGGCTGGAGGTTCTGAGCTGGTGAGCCCTGTGCAAGGAGGCAAGAAAGATGTGGCTGGCCAAAGTCTGCAGTAGCTGTGGAAGGTGTCAGCAAGGAGAGGCTAAGGGATGGGGTCAGGCTAGGAAGGGAAGGGGAGCAGGGAATCAGCTGGCCTTTAACTCATGGTGACCCTCCTGCACAGATAGTGAGTGTGGAGAAGGGTTGCTAGAGACACAAGAGATGGGACCCTAAGGGAGGGCATCAGGAATTCCAGGCAGAGTTCAGGTGTCCCCACTGCGACCAGGGAAGAGGCAGGGGTAATGGAATGGTGGAAGGAACTGGGAACCAGAGCTCAGCTGAGATGGGAGATAGGGTGGAGCTGCAGATCTCTTGAAACCTTGAGTGTCAAGAAAAGAACCCACGTGGTGGATGAAGATCCTGAACAGGAATCCGTGGGGGTCTGGAATCTCCATTAAGGGTAGGGGAGACTTGGCATGAGCCCTGTTTTCTTCCTAGTACTGGGGATTGAATCCTGGATGTTCGCCCTGAGGTACATCACCAACGTTTTGTTTGTTTATTAAGACAAAATCTTGCTATGTAGTCCAGGCAGGCCTTAAATTTATTATAAGGCCCAGTCTGGTCTCCAACTGTGGCGATCCTCCTGCTTCAGCCTCCTGAGTGCTGGGATTGCAATAGTGGGCTACCAGCCTGGCTTTCTTTTTATTTTCAGACCAGGTTTTGGTTGACTCACTAAGTTGCCCAGGCTGGAATTTGCCATCCTCCTGTCTCAGTCTCCCAGAGTGCTAGAGGCTTGGGTTGAGTGAGACAGTAGAAAGAAGTCCTGAGTATAGTGAAGATCTGAGTGGGCGACCAAGGGAGAGAGCTCAGGAACCCCAAGGTAGGGGTCCTGAGATCAGTGAAAGAAAAGAACCCCTAAATCCAGGGGGCAGACTCCCTATGTGAAAGGGAGAGGCCTGGAGTATTGGGATATGAATGCAAGGTGGGTGTTGAAGAACCAAGTTCTGGGGTTACAGTGATAGTTGACCTTCTAGGTCCAAAAGCAGTCTGAGCTGTGCCTCAGTTTCCTTTATTTTCTGTCTTGTCACTAGCCTCCCCAGGCAGAGCCCTTGAGGTCCCAGGGCGGAGTTTGCAAAGCGACCCTACCCACCCTGTACAGCGAACTACCTCCTCGGCGGAACCCTCCTGAACTACAATTCCCACAAGGCCACAGGGCAACGTTCACAGTTCCTGTTTCGCAAGGCCTGCGGGGACGTCGGGGCGTGTCCTGTGTATCAATTGGTCAGAATCTAGCGGGCTCGGTGGGTCCGCGGGAAAGACGCAGGGACCGGAACCTGCTCCGTTGGTTACTGCAGGTGTTGGCGGCGTCAGCATGGACCTCAGCGAGCTAGAGAAGGACAATACTGGCCGCTGTCGCCTCAGCTCACCTGTGCCTGCCGTGTGTCGCGAAGAGCCCTGTGTTCTGGGCGTGGACGAAGCTGGCCGGGGACCCGTGCTGGGTGGGCTCGCAGGGCTGGGGATGTGAAGGGCGTGATGCAAAGATTAGGGTCTGGTTTGGGGTGGGGCAGTGATCTTGGGAAGATCAAGGACACCAGAGAAAGCTGGGGTGATGGGACTCGGGCTGCAGCTTCCGAGGGCTCTCTGCTTTCTTTCATCCGGCTCTTGGAAACCTGATCTCCCTCCTCCCCAGGCCCAATGGTCTACGCCATCTGTTATTGTCCCCAGTCCCGCCTGACAGATCTGGAGGCCCTGAAAGTAGCAGGTGAGCCTGAAGTGTGCAACTGGGGATGGATCCCTGCAGGTGCAGGGGGCAGGTGGACAGTGGAGGGGAGCATAGGAATTGAGAGAACTGGCCGCCCCCTTTTTGTTCAACCTCCTCCCAGACTCAAAGACCCTGTCGGAGAACGAGCGGGACAGGCTGTTTTTGAAAATGGAGGAGGACCGGGACTTTGTGGGCTGGGCCCTGGACGTGCTGTCTCCAAACCTCATCTCCACCAGCATGCTTGGGCGGTGAGGGTCCCTGACAGCTTGGCGTGGAGGGACAGCCAACGTGAATGGGTTGGGTCCTGTGGCTGGAATGAGGCCAACTGAGCCCTGTCCCCACTGCTGCAGGGTCAAATACAATCTGAACTCCCTCTCCCACGACACAGCCTCAGGGCTGATCCAGTATGCATTGGACCAGGGTGTGAATGTCACCCAGGTGAGCCAACCTTTTTTTTTCTTTTTAATCATTTTGATTACCTTTGGATAAAAATGGGTGGGTTAAAAAAGAAAAGTACAATGGGTGTTAAAAGGATCGTTTGTTGGGGCCAGGCAGATGGCTCAGTGGAATAAGCGCTTGCAGGGGCCTGAGTTCAATCCCCGGTTCTGCCAAAAAAAAAAAAAAAAGTATAGTTTGTGGTTAATATGTACAAGGTCCTGGATCATTTCCATCCTTCCCAAAATAAGGAAAGTGAAATTCTAGGGGGGGAAAATTGCAGTGGGCAGGTTAGCATGAGGTCCATTGTGAATGCATTCCTTTTGCCCTAACGTGTGGCACACTTGTCTGCTCCATACCCTCTTCTAAAGGTCTGGAACAAATCCTACATCCTTCTGCCTTCCCACAGCATCTGTCCTAAGCCAGTCCCCCTCCCCTAGGCCTGCCCAGCTCCCTCCCTGGCCCCCACCTCCAGCCCTCTCCTCTTCAGTCTGCTCCCCACGCGGCAGACCGACATCTTTGTGAAATGTAAATCTTGACATTTAATTTTATGATCACGGTGGAAATTAAATTGGGAAGTTACGTCAAATGGGGGAGAACGAGTTTAAATTATCAGGGAGAAACATGCATTGGCCTGGCATTGATTTCTGGGCGGCAAAGAACAGGCTGTTCCGAGAAGATGATGGGGAAATGCACCTGATGTAGGGGACGCAGCATGCAGGCTGTGCTGAGGAGGAGCCTGTGGGCCTGTGCTTGCTCAGCGGTGGGCCTGCAAACTGGCGTAGCTGTGGAGGTGCTGTGCACCCTCCTCAGTTTGTGGACCTCACCTCTGCGCTCCGGGCTCGAGCCAGCGCACCGCTCCTGAGCATTCTCTGCAGGCTCCCAGTCAGGACCTGTGTACCAGCTGTTCCCGCCTCCTGAGCACTCTTTTCCAGATCTTCACGTGCCTGCCTTCCTTCCCCTCCTCCTTCAAACCTTTTTTCAATAGTCACTTCCTTGGATCTTCTCTGAACCTTACTTTTTGCTGCTTCAAATTATGACCATCAGGCTTGGTGAGGCATGCTTGTAATTCCAGCGCCTGAGAGGCTGAGGCATGAGTATCCCCATGAGTGAAAGCCCAGCGCATAGTGAGACCCTGTAGACCTTGTATACCCTGTACTCAATGCAAAAAAAAAAAAAAAAAAAAAAAAAAAAACCAGCCTAGAGTACATAACAATAATAACAAAAATTATAGCTTATTTTAACTCTTTGGTGCTCTTTATTCTTTTTTTTTTTTTTTGGTGGAACCGGGGATTGACTCAGGCCCTTGTGCTTGCCAGGGAAGCACTTATTCCACTGAGCCATCTCCCTGGCACCACTCTATTCTTTATCCTGTTTTTTTTTTTGGGGGGGGCGGGGAGGGCTAATTAGGAATCTAATTCAGGACCTTTTGCTTGCCAGGCAGGCTCTTGTGCCACTGAGCTGTATCCCCAGCCCTTTGTTGTTGTTTTTTTCCAGAACTGGGGATTGAACTCAGGCCCTTGCACTTGCCAGGGAAGCACTTATTCTACTGAGCCATCTCCTCGGCCCTAGCCCTTTTTTTTTTTTTTTCCCAGCCCTTTCTTTTTGAGACAGGGTCTCTCTATGTAGCCCACCCAGGCTGGCCATGAACTTGTGGCAATCCTCCTGCCTCAGCCTGCCAAGTGCTGGGATTTCGGGTGTGCATCTTCAGGTCCTCTTGTTTTTTTTTGTCTAAAATAAAATATATTTTGTCAGGGCTGGGGCTATAGCTCAGTGGTGGCCTAGCATGTGTGGTGGCCTCAATCTCCAGCACCATAGAAAAAGTATGTGGGTACAGTGGGAACAGTAAGTGAAAGGCTGAGAGGTTGGATCCCTTGCCTAATTGTTTCTTCAGCTATTTATTGACTGAATATGTTGTTTTCCTTTTTTTGTTGGTTTGTTTTCTGCAGTGGCTAGGATCGAACTCGGATCCCTGCACGTGCCAGTCATCAGGCGCTTATGCCACTGAGCTGTCTCCGTGGCCCAACTGAATACATTTTTTTGGGCGGGGGGGGGGGGGACCAGTGATTGAACTCAGGCCCTTGTGCTTGCCAAGGAAGCGCTTATTCCACTGAGCCATCTCCCCGGCCCCCTCTGAATACATTTTTGTCACCATGACAGGTATTTGTGGACACCGTGGGGCTGGCAGAGACATACCAGGAGCGGCTGCAGAAGCGATTCCCTGACATTACAGTGACTGTCAAAGCCAAAGCGGATGCCCTGTATCCTGTGGTCAGCGCTGCCAGCATCTGTGCCAAGGTCAGGGCCTGCTGGCTACTGCCAGCTTCTGGCATGCCCTTGAGCATGGGGCAGGCAGGTGGTGGAGGCGGGGGAGAGTCCCAGCTCCTGTTGTGCCCCAGGTGGCTCGAGACCAGGCTGTGAAGAGCTGGCAGTTCGTGGAGAAAGTGCAGGACCTGGATGCTGACTATGGCTCTGGCTACCCCAACGGTGAGCAGAGGATGTCCCGTATGTCTCACTATGTAGTCCAGGCTGGCCTTGAACTCATTATGTAGCCCAGGCTAGTCTCCAGCTTGCCTCTATTCTGCTGCCTAAAGGTGGAGCACTGGGCAGGGCACCTCAGTGGTAGAGGTGCATTTCAAGGGCCAGCCAAATAGCTCAGCGGATGAAAGAGCTTGCAAGCAGGAGCAGGGGCCAGGGGTTCGATCCCTGCGCTTGCCATGCTGGCCCCACCCCCAGGGCACACTGAGACTGCAATTGAGCCTGTAATCCCAGCTCTTGGGAGGCTGTAAACAGGCGGATCACTACTAGTATGATCTAATAGTGAGACCCTGAACACCCTGTAGACCCTTCCCTAAAAAATACCAAAAAAAAAAAAAAAAAAAAGAAAAGAAAAAAGAGGTGCATTTCACGTGCTCAACTCTGACATTGTTCCCCAGCACCAAAGATAAAGTGAGGAATCAGCAGCTGGGTTTGAGGGGTTTACTGATTGGGGGCTCAGGAAGGGGCTGGCAGTTGGGTAGAGCAACAGAGGTAGCCTGTGGGCTAGAACTCGGGAAGCTAAAACCACTTTGGAATTGGGCATGGTGGAACACACCTGCATCCCAGTACACTGGGAGGCCAAGGCAGGAGGGCTGAAAGTTCCAGCCCAGCCTGGGCAGTGCAGCAAATCCCACAGACACTGTCTCAAAAGTAAAAGGACAGGGTATGTATCTGCTGCACAGGTCCTGGGTTCAATTCCCAGTAGCACCCCCCCCTTCTCCCTCCGCACCCTCCAAAAGAAAAAGGCAAATTCCATGAAATGCTTGTCTCATGATCCTTGTCCTTGGGGCCAGTGGATTTTGTTGTTGTTGTTGTTTTGGTCTTTTTGAGACATGTTCTCACTGTGCAGTTCAGGCTGGCCTTGAGCTCACCTTGTAGCCCAGTCTGGGCTTAACTCCCAACAATCTTCCTGCCTCAGCCTTGCAGTTCCAGTGAGGGGATTACAGGCGTGGGTGTGTGGCTCAAGGGAGTGTTTTAAAGGAATTTGCCCCATAAGCTGCACTACTTTCTTTTTTTCTGTCAGTACTGCAGATTGAATACAAACCCTTTGGCCTGACCTATATCCCTAAACCTATTTAAAAATTTTGACAGGATCTTTTTTTTTTTTTTTTTTTTTGTCTTTTTGAGACAGGGTCTCACTATGCCGTTCAGGCTAGCCTTGAGCTCATTTTGTAGCCCAAGCTGATGCTGAACTTGTAACAGTCTCCTGCCTCATCCTCCCCAGCACTTGGATTACAGGCTTGTGCCACCAGCCCTATTTAAGGCAAGATTTTGCTGAGTTTGCTGAGTACCCCAGGCTGGGCTCACACTTGCTGTCCCCTGCCTTAGCCTCCCGCAGCGCTGAGATGGCATCATGAGCCCAGCGACCAGGTGCCTTGCGGGAGGCGGGACTTGCCTACCTGTACAAAGGGCTGAGGCTGGAAGGAGACAGTGACAGAGCAGCCTCAGGGACTTGGGAGGAATCCAGCGTGCCTGGGGAGGGGCTCAGCTGTCCCTCTGTGCTCAGCGCTGTTGCAATCACTGTCCCTCCAGACCCCAAGACGAAAGCCTGGCTGAGGAAGCACGTAGAGCCCGTGTTTGGCTTCCCACAGCTTGTCCGGTTCAGCTGGCGTACAGCCCAGGCCATCCTGGAGAAGGAGGCGGAAGGTGTTACATGGTGGGTGTCACCCGGGTGTCCTGGGCGGCAGGGCAGGAGGCTGAGCCTCAGCCAGAAGTGGTCAGTGCCCCCCTTTCTCCCAGGGAGGACTCAGCAGCCGAGGAGCAGGAGGGATCCAGGAAGATCACATCCTACTTCCAAAGCGAAGGCCCCCAGGCACGCCCCCCACACCGGTACTTCCAGGAACGTGGCCTGGAGTCAGCCACTGCCCTCTAGGAGCCAGCCAGCTGCCCTGTGCTGGCCTCCCTGCCTCCAGGATTAAAGTTGTTTGAGGACAAACTGAGTCCAAGGGCTATACTTAGGGAACAGGGGGCATGAGGGTGGTGCTTACCAGGGGAACGGCTGCTACCTTTTGGAACCTAAATGGAATGGGCGTTGTGCAGTTGACCATTTGATTTTAAGGGTGGGAGGAGCTGTTGTTGATTTTTTTTTTTTTTTGGCGGTACTGGGGAATGAACTCAGGACCTTGCACTTGCCAGGCAAGCACCTGTTCTACTGAGCTATCTCCCCGGCCCAGGGCTGTTGTTGAGACAAGGTCTCACTATGTAGTTCAGGGTGGCCTTGAACTCAGGACCACACTCCTGCCTCCACCTCCTGGGTGCTGGGGTGACAAGCATGTGCTACCATGCCCAGTGTTGCTGTTGTGCCCTGACTCCCTATCCAGTGCTCTTTCCCACTTCTGGTTCTCTGTGCCTGATTCTCCTTTGGGGAAGCTACCCCTCTCCTGCTGTCAGCCCCCCTCAGGCACCATCATAACCCAGATCGGGCCAGCAGGACACAGTGTCCCCTGGGCACTGTCATTGGTGTGGTGATGAGCTAATGGATTGATGCCTGCCAGGCCAGTGCGTCTACTAACAGGCCATGTCACGGCCCCTGGGTCGTGGGGTCACTGCCCATGTTTGCTGCTATGAGGAGCTCTTGTCCAGAGTGTAGTAGAAAAATACACAGAGATTGAGTGTGTGAGTACGGCGCTGGAGATTGAACCCCAGGGAAACTGAAGTTTTCCTAGCCCCTTTTATTTTGATACAGGGTCTTCCTACATTGGCCAGGCTGAGCTCTAACTTGTGAACCTCCTGCCTCAGCCTCCCAGAGTGCTGGGATTACAGGCATGCACCACCAGAGCCTTGTAGATTTCTAACATCCTGTGAAACCCTGGATCCAGCCTTCCCAGAAGCATCCTCTGTTTCAGCTGAAAGACACTTTGCTGAGTGAGTTTCACAGCTGAATAAAGCCCAAGCGCTCCTCCCCAAGGAGACCCTTTCCATGCTACCTCACCCTCCCAGAGGACAGGGAAAGGCTGATCTACCCATCTCCATATCACCTGGAATATGAATCATTAAAGGGACATTGTCCCTACATTATTTTTAAAGGCAGGGTCTCTCTACGTAGCCCAGACCAGACAGAATTCACGGTGATCCTCCTGCTTCAGCTTCCCCTTCTGTTGGGGAGGGTGCAGGCTCTCCTAGGCCTGTTGTAGGAGGATTTAGTGCTGTGTAGTGAGACCCCTCGCTTTCCAACAATTCTTGTCCCAAGGAGCAGCCACACCAAAAGTTCTGGCAGAGCCTTTATTAAGAGGGAGGAGACAGTGCCTGAATTTGGGTCGCTTCCGGAGGTGGCTGCTAGGGGCCGCTGCCGCTGCCGCTGCCACTGCCCAAGGCGTCCGGAACAGAAGGATGAGTTTCCCGGGCATGCCGGCTGGGTCCGCAACGGGGAGACACCGATGTGGGGAGGTTGAGGCAATGGCGGGAGCCAGGAGCTGCGACTGGCAGGGCGACACCCAGGGCTGAGCGACAGAGGTCCACCCCATCGGTGAAGGTCTGGGCCAGAGAAGGGGTGGGATTAGAGCCCCGCTCTGAGGAGTCTAGGTTGCAGGGGACGAGGCCTGGGGAGAGCCCAACTGCTGTTTGTCACATGTGAGGTTGGGAGTTGGACAGGGCATTGGAAGAATCACTGGGTCCTCATATCCAGATTTCCTTTGGGTGTGTGTGTGTGTGTGTGTGTGTGTGTGTGTGTTTTGTTTTGGTACCCGGAATCAAACTCAGAACCTTGCCTTTGCTAGGCAGGCATCACTCCCCTGAGCTATATCCCTGGCCCTTTAAAATTATTTTTTGTATTTCAGGACAGGGTCTCACTACATAGGTCAGACTCGGTAGTTACCCTGTTTTTAGCCTCCCAAGTACTGGGTTTACAGGCGCGTGCCACCATGCCCAGTCTCAATCGCAGTCTCAGCTTGCCCCAGGGGCCGGGTGGGCAAGGCACAGGGCTGGTGGGGATGGGCAGATCGAACCCAGTGAAGCCTGGCTGCTGTCTGCCTAAGCAAGTGCTTTAATCCTCTGAGCTCTTTGACCGGCCCCCTTTTTTTTGTTTTTTAAGGTGAGCTCTGGATGTGCAGCTCAGGCTGGCCTTGAGCTCAGAGCATCCTCCTGCCTCAGTCCCCTGAGTGCTTGGGTAACTGGCCTGTGCCACCATCCCCAACCTAGAAAGGACTTGGACAGGCTGGATGGATGGAGATGGGGCACTGGCCCTGCGAGACAACATCAAGGCAGGACGTCTGTCTCCCGCGCTCGCCCTCTGCCCCACACTCACCTGCCCATAGGTGCGGCAGCTGGGTGCGCAGGCCCTGTCTTCTGAGGTCGGCAACCAGGTTGGGCCACAGGCAATATCAGCTTTGCAGGTGGTGAGCCTGGAGTAACGTGGAGAGAGCAGCTCAGGGCCTCGATGGCAGGTGTAGGTAGTAATACTCCTGCTCTCCAAGTCCCTGCCCACTGGTGGCCCAGCGTCTGGTCCTGGCCCTGTTGCTCTTTGTTTCTTTCAGACAAGGTCTCACTGTCTAGGTCATATAGTCCTTAAACTCACAATGAAGCTCATGGCTGGCCACAAGCTCCATGTAGTCTTCCTGCCTCAGCCTCCCAAGTGCTGGAATTATAGGCATGTGCCACCACACTTGGTAGCTTCTTTCTTACAATGAACTTTTATTTGTTTTTGATGTGCTTGTGATTGATCTCGGGACCTTCCACATGCTAAGGAAGTATTCTACTCCTGAGCCATACTACACTACGCCAGGTGCATAGATAATCGTGGCTCATACTCCTAACCAGGCTACGTCACACAGCCTCATCTCTATAGCGTGTGTTCCAGTGAGCCCCGTAATGCCCCTTTTTTCTCTTTTTAGAAAATATTTCTTAAATTTATTTATTCATTTACTTATTTTGTATAGGTTCTCTGCTATGTAGCTCCGACTCATAGTAATCTTCCTGTCTCAGCCTCCCCAGCGCTGGGATTACACTTACACGCCACCACGCTCGGTTTTACTGCTATCTTTTATTTTCTCTTTTCAATCAAGAGGTTCTATATTTTAAAAAACTCCACACCTTCCTGGCATGGTGGTCCAAGCACTGTGGGAGGCTGAGGCAGGAGAAATGAAAATTTGAGCTTAGAGTAGGCAATTTAGAGACCGTATACAAAAATTATTTTAGGGGCCGGGGAGATGGCTCAGTGGAATAAGTGCTTCTCTGGCAAGTGGAAGGGCCTGAGTTCAATCCCCGGTTCCAGAAAAAAAAAAAAAAAAAAATTAAATAAACGTGGGGGGCCAGAGAGATGGCTCAGTGGAATAAGTGCTTCCCTGGCAAGCACAAGGGCCTGAGTTCAATCCCCGGTTCTGCCAGAAAAAAATAAAATAAAAAATTAAATAAAAGTGGGGGCTGGCCAGATAGCTCAGTGGATTAAAGCACCTGCTTAGGCAGATGCAGGGACCAGGGTTTGATCCCTGGCATTCTGTGCTGGCCCTACCCCCTGGGACGTACTGAGACAGTGACTGATACTGGGCTTGGTGGCGCATGCCTATAATCCCAGTGCTTGGGAGGCTGAAAACAGGAGGATCATTACGGGTCCGATCTGTGTAGTGAAACCCTGTAGACCCTGTACTAAATGTAAATAAAGGACTTTTTTTTTTTTTTTTTTTTTTTTTTGGTGGAACCAGGGATTGAACTCAGGCCTTTATGCTTTCCAGGGAAGTGCTTATTTCCACTGAGCCATCTGCCTGGCCCTCTAAATGAACATAAATAAATAAATAAAGTAAAAGCACTAGTGATGTACTTCAATGTGAAAACCATAGGT
Source organism: Octodon degus (assembly GCF_000260255.1). Classification (NCBI taxonomy): domain Eukaryota; kingdom Metazoa; phylum Chordata; class Mammalia; order Rodentia; family Octodontidae; genus Octodon; species Octodon degus. The sequence continues at coordinate 1,640,548 of NW_004524649.1, read as the reverse complement.
TCAATTCTCAGTGCAAAAAAAAAAAAAAAGTTTAAAAATATTAGCAGCCAGGCTGGCGGTACATCCCTGAAATCCCAGCATTCAGGAGGCTCAAACAGGATTGCCATGAATTCAAGGCCAGCCTGAGCTACCTAGTGAATTCAAAGTCAGCTTGGAATACATAGTGAAACCCTCTCTCTCTCTCTCTCTCTCTCTCTCTCTCTCTCTCTCTCTCTCTCACACACACACACACACACACACACACACACACACGCAAAACAAAACAATAGGCAAACTTTCCCACCCATGAGAGGCCATGCCCCCAATTGCCATCTTTAAAGCCAGAGGTCCTCAGGGGCTGGGGAGATAGCTCAGCAGTCTAAGTGCCTTTGTGGAAAGAACAAGGACCTGAGTTCCATCCCTGGTGAAACTAGGTGTGGTGGCACACACCTGCAATCCCTGCTCTGGGGAGGCTGAGACAGAAGGATCACTACAAGTCCAAACTGTGTAGCAAGAGCCTATACCAAATAAATAATTTTTTTTCTGTATTTTAGGGAAGGGTCTACAGGGTGTTCAGGGTCTTACTAGTAGATTGAACTCGTAGTGATCAGCCTGTTTACAGCCTCCCAAGAGCTGGGATTACAGGCGCGTGTCACCACGCCCAGTCTCAGTTGCTGTCTCAGCGTGCCTCAGTGGGATCAAACCCCCAGCCCCTGAGCCTGAGAGCCCCTGAGCCTGCTAGCAGGTGCTCTAATCCCCTGAGCTATTTGGCTGGCCCTCTTTTTATTTATTTATTTATTTAAATGTTTCCTTTATTTATTTGTTTATTTTATGGTCAGCTCAGCCCACCCTGGGGGCGGGGCTGGCATGGCATGTGGTGCTGGGGATTGAACCAAGGTCCCTGCATGTTTGCCTAAGCAGGCACTTTAGACCACTGAGCTATCTTGCCTGCCCGGCCCTCTTTTTTTTTTTTTTTTAAAGCCAGGTCATACATACTTCACCTCTATACACAGGTCCCTTGGGTGGCTGCAGGCGGGACAGGCACTTTAACCGCTCCAAGCTGGCCAAGAGCCTCAAGCCCCAGCCTAGCTTCCCCCTTCCCATCCCTGGGCCCTCTCCTTCCTCCCCAGCCCCCAGTACCAGGTCTCGCAGAGCTCAGCACAGAGTGGTGGGGCCCGGCGCAGGCCTAGTAGCAGCAGGCGGAAGCGATGGTGAAGGATGCTCTGCAGATGTCCCAGGAAAGATTTGCATCTAGACCTTAGAGACAAGGCAGATGGTCAGGACCCAGGTAAGAAGGTAGGGTCTTGATTCCAGGCAGAGCCACACTAGGGGGTCAATGTACTCACCCAGGGCTCGGCGCCCCACAGAGCTCCCAGGTAGCTCCAGGGTCCTGCTCCCTGGGTCTGTCCACCTCGGAGGGACAACAAGGCGCTGGCAGTGGAGCTGCCTTCGAGCCAGGGGCTTGAATCATCAGGTAAGGTTGTGGAAAGGAGGCTGGAGAGTCCCCTAACAAAGGACACTACAATCACACCAGGCCACTCAAAGAGCAAACTCTCGAGGAGTGATGTGGCTCACAGTAGTCATCCCAGCTCTAAGGAGGCTGAGGTGGGAGGATCACCTTGAGTTTGAGGCCAGCCTGGGCTGCATAGTTAGATATTGTCTCAGAAAACCAAAACCCAAATCAAACATGAAACAGAAAGATTCTTCTCGGGCCACAGGTGTACTTCTAGCAGGAATGATTGTATCACTTGTAATCAGCTTAGATTTGCCTGGTGCCTGGAAATGGTATAAGTGTTCCTATGTTTAATCTTTCAGAAGGCCTCTCTGGTGGCCTGGAGAGGTACAGGTGTGAACTAGTAGATCTGGGATTTGGATTGGTTTGCTTTTGTCAGTGGGTTGTTGTTGTTATTATTTGGTCCTGGGAATTGAACTCAGGACCTTGTGCTTGCCAGGCAGGTGCTTGTACCACTGAGCTGTATCCCTGTCCCATGTTGTTGGCAGTGACGGTTTTATTTATTTATTTATTTTAAATTTATTTATTTATTTAAGTCTCTCTGTGTGTGTGGCCAGCTCAGCCCACCAGGGGGCGGGCTGGCTGGCATATGGTGCATGGGGGATTGAACTGTGGTCCCTGTGCTTTGCTAAGCTTGTTCTAAGTAGGTGCTTTAGACCACTGAGCCATCTCACCAGCCCAGGTTTTATTTATTTATGGCTTTTTTGTTTGTACCAGGAATTGAACTCAGGACCTTGCACCTGCCAGGCAGGTGCTGTGCCACTGAGCTATATCCCTGACCCCTGGCCCATATTGTTGGGTTGTTTATTTTATTTTGTTTTGTTTTTAGATGGTACCAGGGTTTGAACACGGGACCTTGCACTTGCCAGGCAGGCGTTTATGCTACTTAGCTATAACCTCAGCCCCAGTTTATTTCTTTTGAAATAGGATCTGGCATTGTTTCTCAAGCTGGAAATCCTCCTGCTTCAGCCTTCCAAGTGCTGGGATTAACATGTGTGCTGCCAAGCCCAGCTCAGAGTCTCTGCTCTGACACATCCCTCTCGGCCACCTGGAGCCCCCTGAAGGACATCCTGGCATTGCTTTGGTAGAATAGGGGTTCCTGAACAGCGGGGGTTCAGTGGGGTCTGGGCACTCACCTTCCAGTTGCAGCTCTTCTGTGTCCAGTTTAGCTGCCAGCCCATGGCAGTCATGAGGCCTGGCTTGAGGAGGGCGACTCCCACCACAGGCCCCTAGTAGTATCCATGCCAGGGTTGGTGGCAGGGCCCAGGCCAGGCCCCTGGGCCGAGTGTTGCTCTTGCAGGCCATGTCTTCCTCGGATAAGAGCAGCTGGGCTGGAGACGTGTGTGTGGTGGGTCCTTTCTGGATTCAGGGTAGCACTCAGACAGGTGGCACTGGGGATGAGCCCCCAGTGAGCCCTTCACTTCCGGCACCTGGGGTCCGTAGAGCTGCTTTTGACTCCAGTGCCCCTCATGTCCCTTCCACCCTTCAGGACTAGATGCCACCCTCCAGCAGGTCTCCTTGACCCTGCGGTCCTCAGCACTTAACACTGTCCTCAGGGCCGAGAGGGCCGTCCCAGATCTTCCAGTCCCCCTCCTTGGCCATAATTCCTCCCTCTCTTTGTCCAGCCTCCTCCCTCCCTGCCAGCCTGGCTCAGGGTCACCTTCTCTCAGCTTACAATCGGCTTAGGAGCTGCCACCAGCACTGCATAAGCTTGGGACCCAGCTTGACTGTACCAGAGCTGGGATCACAGTGGGGTCCCGAAGGTACACGTTGGGGAGGCTTCCTGTTTGTGGAACCCAGAGGAGCCCCTTCCCGCCTCCCAGGCCCAGCCCCTCACCTGTGAGCCGGGACTGGGGTATGGCGTCTGCTGGGACTGCTCAGGAGTCAGGCACGGGGCAGCAGAAAGGGGTGTGGCTAGAAATGTGGGTGGGGCTTCCTATAGTCCCACCCCTGGCCCGCCTACAGAAGCCTGTAGATTTGGGACTTGTGTGTATATCTGTGTGCTAGCCCTGATACTGGGCTTTTGTCTTAAACTATATCTGTGGGGTGTGTGTGTGTGTGTATTCAGAATCTTGGTGTGTCCTGGGCCAAATGTGTGCAGTTAGTGTATATATAAAAATAAATCTGGGGGGAAAATAAATAAACCTGGGGGAGTCAGGGGAGGTGGTACACTCCTGTAATCTCAGTGCTGAAGAGGCTGAAGCAGGAAGATGGATACAAGTTCAAGGCCATAGGTGCCATGCCACCTCCTGGGGAGACCTTTCACCTGTGATCACTCCAGCCAAGTCTCCTTGAGTCTCCTCCATCCTTGCGCTGGGATCAGGATTCGCATGAGAGTTGACACAAGGGTGCGTAATCTGTGTCTTCTCTCAGACCTGCTGAAGCTAGAGCTTCGTGGCATCCAGGAAGGAAATACTAATACTCCTATATGTCTGTATTTGTGTGAAGTTTTAATAAATTTTAAAGAGTGCAAAAAAAAAAAAAAAAGTTCAAGGCCAGCCTGGATTACATAGCCAGACCTTGTCTCAAAACAAGCACACACACACACACACACACACACACACACCCCAAAAAACTAAAAGCAAAATAATGACGTGTGTGTGCATGTGTGTGTGCATGCACTTGCGTGTGTGCAGGGGTAGATAGTAATCTTTTGAAGATGCTCTAGGTCACTCAGTGGGGTTGACAAAGAGTTAACAAGGGAACATTGTCATGCTTGTTGTGTGTCTGTCTGAAACTTGTGCTTGTGTGTGTCGTGGATCCATCTGGGGCACCTGTAGGTGTGTCTCTGCGAACACTTCTGTTCCCCTCATTCATTCAGCTAACGCCTTCAGAGCAGTACTTCGTGCCAGGCTCTGGGAGGCGGTAGTGAGCAGGACACAACACTTCACACACACACTGGTGGCAGAGTTGGTGGGAAGACAGCCCTGCAGGGGGCGTGGTGTTGGGAGAATAAGGGTGTCGGGTAAGGATCTGTGTGCAACTGGGCATCTTTGGTAGAGGAATACTGTGACAAGGGTGACGATGGCTGGCAAGGTTGCGCAGCAGACTAAGCACCTACATGGCAAGTGCAGGGACCAGGGTTTAATCCCTCGCATCACAGGCCGCTCGGGTGCCAGCCCCTTCATCCAGTGTGCTGAGCCAGCCACCTAGACTGGGCATGGTGGCACACCCCTGTAATCCCATCGCTGGGGAGGCTGAAAACAGGATCACTGCGAATTGGAGCCATATAGTGTGCCCCTGTATCAAATACATTAAAAAAAAAAATTCTGTGACAGAAAGGCTGTCTATTGAATACCCAGTGCTACTGCATTTGATATGTGTGTGCATCTGTGTTACCTGTGTGTACCTGTAATTTTCTCAAAGTGTTGGTTTCTGTGTGTGTGTGTGTGTGTTTATGTATGTTCCTGTGTAGGCCTGTGTTTCTATAGTATGGTTTGGTTTTTCTTTTTTCTTTCTCTTTTTTATATTTTAGAGAGGGATCTACAGGGTGTTCAGGGTCTACTAGATCGAACTTGTAGTGATCCGCCTATTTACAGCCTCCCAAGAGCTGGGATAACAGGCATGTGCCACCACACCCAATCTTAATTGCTGTTTCAGTGTGCCCCAGGGGCAGGGCCCACAGGCAGGCCCAGGGATCAAACCCAGACCTTGCACCTGCTTGTAGGTGCTTTAATCCGCTAAGCTATTTGGCTGGCCCTCTATAGTATGCTTTGATGTGTGTATATTTGCAGAATTTGCATGTCTGGCTGGTGTGGTGGTGCATGCCTATAATCCCAACACTCAGGAGGCTGAGGCAAAGATCATTTGGAGTTTGAGACCAGCCTGGGCTACAAAATGAGCTCAAGGCCAGCCTGAATAGCATAGCCAAACCCTGTCTCAAAAAGACAAAATAAACAAACAACCACTCAGGAAGCTGAGGCAGAAGGGAGATGTCTGGAATCTCAAGGCCAGTGTGGGTTACATAGTCAGTTTAAGGCCAGCAACACCCTATCTCAAGCAAATGAACAAGATAGAAGAATATATGTGACTATGTGGTACATACATGTGGGGAGTATGTGTCGATGTTTTTGTATGTCTGTATTTCCTAAGCACATGCTTCTAAGTGTGTTTTTGAAGAATGTATTTAAGTGTGTTTATATTTGTTGAGTATATGCTTGCAAAGTGTGGGCATTCATGTGTGTGTCTGCTGAACATGCGTGTTTGTGTTCATATTCATGTGTGTGCCTTCAGGATGAGCATAGGTGTTTTTGTGAACAGTGTCTGCTACCATTACCCACCTCATCTCCACCTCAAAATGAGACAGGATCTGTCTGATTCTCTTGTTTTGGAGGTTTGGTTTGGTTTTGTTTCTGGAAAGGGTCTTGTTGTGTAGTCCAGGCTGGTTTTGAACTCATTGGGATCCTCCTGCCTCGTACTCCCAAGTGAGTGCTGGAATTACAGATGTGTGTCACTGTGTGTAGCTTTTTTTTTTTTTTTTTTTTTTTTTTGACAGGGTCTCACTATGTAGCCCAGGCTGGCCTTGAACTCAATGTGAACCTCCTGCCTCAGCCTCCTGAGTGTTTGGATTACCTTACCTTCAAGGTCATCCTTGTCTGCCCCGTGTTTTTTTTTTTGCTGTACTTTCAGAACCTAAAGCACTGTGCTGGGGGCTGGAAAGATAGCTCAGTAGAATAAGCGCTTCCCTGGCAAGCTCAAGGTCCTGAGTTCAATTCCCGGTTCCGCCAAAAAATTAAAAAAAATAAATAAATAAAGCACTGCTGAACACAGTATGTGTTCAATAAACGTTGAGTAAAGGAGTACACGCTGTCTCTGAGTCTCCTGTAGACACCTAGGAATGTTCTGAGGCTTCAGCCAACAACACCTACAGAACCCAGCCTTCCTCCGGTCCATTTTGCTCTGGGTACTTTTGGGGACATAGCTCCTTTGTCCCTGGACTTTGTCTCCTGCCAGTCTGCACAGTCCACACAGTCCTCTCTCTCCTGGTCCTCGGCCTCTGAGCCTGAGCTGGGCTTTCAGCACCGCGGACAGGAGTGTGCAGGACCAGGACCACGGAGAGCTCCCACAGCCGCGGAGGCACTCAAGACTCCAGGATTCGGGCGGAGATAAACGCCTGTAGCGAGACGACCCAAACTGCCGTAAGAGGCACAGACCCAGCACGGGCAAGGGCGCAGAGACAGGGGCGAGCTTCTAGGAACCTCCCGGACCCAACCCAGACCCCGCTGTCACCTGGGAGGTCGGCAGGGGTCGCTCTCACCCGGTGACCCACCCTGCAGCCCTGGACCAGCTCCAGGATGCACCGTGGGGTGAGAAGCTGTCCCTCCCCCTACCCCACCCCCACCCCCACCCCAGTCCCCAGGCGGCAGCGCTCGCAGCACGCAGGGCCCAGAAGCCCTCCTCTCCAACTCTGAAAAGCATGATTGGCTTGGGCTCAGCTGTGTGAATGCGGGGCAAGATTGAAAATCGCTCTGGCTCCCCCATCCTGCTAACTACCAGCTAATCTCTTTTATGTAGTCCGACTTGGCCTGGCTCTTTAATCCTAAACGCGAGGGAGGAGTCGCTGAAGGGGCTACAGGTTGGGGTGAGGGTGGGGTGTGCATGGGAACGTTTTCCTTTTTTGATTCTTAAAATTTTTTATTAGTGCATATTTGCAGAACATACTGATTACTTTCCTGGGGGAGCTATGTGACACATCTTAATCCTTTTTCTTCCTCTTCCCTCTCTCCACCATCAATGTCTTTCTGAGGGGCACTTCCCCTGGGGTTTCCCACTATCAAGATGTCCCTATTGGGACTCCAGGATCTTGTGAATGTGGGCCATTTCCCACAATGCGGCTCGGGGTCTATCCTTAGGGACCCTCCCCTAGGTCCCACATGATGTCACCCATGGGGTATTTTCCTGAGGAAATGCCGCAGGGTGTGCAGGGTGGGGTGGCTTTGAAATGAAACAAGCCCTCTAAGACACCATCTGTCAGGAACGATTTTGAGGGTGGGTAACAGTTCTTTTTATTAACATTTTTATTTTTATTACTACACGTTTGCAGTACATATTAATTACATGCATCGTGGGGAGCTGGTGGAGGTGCACAGAGCATCTCAATTCTTCTGTGCCCTTCCAGGGAAGGCGGTTCTGGATTGGCGAGGGCATCTGTGGAGAAACTCGGTCTCCAGGGGAGGTGTCTCCTTGAGGGCTCTCTCTAGGGGTTTGCTTAGGGTCCACATTTCAGTGACTGTCTCCCTTAGGGAGCACCTTGTCTCGGGATCTACCCATGGGAATGAATGTCTCTTTCTCTCTGAAGGGTCTCTGGTTCCACGGCTCCCTTGGGGGCACCTGGAGGCTCCACCCTCTCTGCCCTCCAGTCTTCCCCAACACGGGCGGTGGTGGCCAAGGCCAGGCTGGGCGCCCAG
>NW_004524649.1:1617862-1632527 GCF_000260255.1 Octodon degus | reverse complement strand
ACGCCACCTCCTCCGCCTCCTCCACCTCCCTCCCCCGGGCCGAGCCGCCGCCGCCGCCATGGACGATTCGGGCCTGATCCGCCGCCGGAGGCTGCAGGTGCGCGCGGCCCGGCCGGGGAGCGGGGCGGAGACGGGGTCGACGCCGGGGCGGGGCGCGGGGGGCGGGAGGCTCGCGCCAGGGTCCACGGGGCGCCGCCTCCCCAGCCTCGGGTGCCCCCCGCGGGCACCGCCTTGGCCAAACTAGGGACCCCGCCCCTCGGTGCCGCCGGGGTCCGGCGCCGCTGGATGAAGGAGCCCAGGGCGCGCGGCCGCCGAAGGGGACGCAGGAGCGCGGGCCACAGCCCTTGCCTATCGGGCACCTCGCCAGTGTGCGGTGACCAGGGCCAAGCAAAGTTACAGCCCCAGGGCTCTCGCCCCTGGGGACCCCCAGCGCCATAAACATGTTTGCGCCGGCAGCTTCGCCCGAAGCCACCCCGGAGCGCTTCCCCTGGCAGGGACCCCTGCGCTCCCTCCGAGCTCCAGGGCGACCACCAGGACACTACCTGATTGGCTGGGCACCCAGATAGCACAGCATCCTTCATTTGACCCCTTCCACTACAACCCCCACCCACGCGATCCTCAGGTCCATCCCAGCTTGTAGGTGGGCGGGAGCGATTTTTAGCTCCTTGCAACCTGGAAAATGCTGGTCTCGCGGCCGCGCCTGCGCAGGAAGCGTGGGTCCACTGCGCGGAGTGGGATATTGAGGGTGTAGGGAAAGAAAGGGAAGGTGGGGAACAATCCACTCGTCCAGGAGGGCGGGGATTCTGCGGCTGGGAAGTGTCCCCTGCTCCCAATTTGGGCAGCGCCTCTGAAGGGTTGTGCACACTACACTGACCTCAGAAAGGGGACCGACCAAGGTTTCGTCCCCAAATCTGCTAAGGGCCCGTGCCTGCTGAGCTTCGTTGGAGATGAGCTCTTCCCTTGCTGCTCAAGAGTTAAGAAGACGCCCCATGTGGGCCCAGATTCACGCTATACCTTCAACTTACCTGGGGTCCAGCTCCAGGCTTCCTTAGTTCACTGTTTCCGAGGTTAGAGAGGAGGGGGAGCTGATTAGCCAGTGCAGCAGGAAAAACAAAGGTCAGATGGCAGAAAGGACTTCCCAGGCATTCCGATGACGCTAAGACCAGACTTAGGTTGGAAAGCTCATTTGGTTTCATACAGAGCCCATCTGGCCCGATTTTGGCACCTAGGCCTCTCCGGAAGTCCTCCCCAAATTCCCTTCTTACAGAGTTGGGCTAGGAGAATGGGATCTGAGAGGAAGGACGAGCTGCAAAAAGTTAGACCAAACGCTGCAGCACCCTGAATGGGTACGCGCCGTCGGGTCCCCCACGCCCACCCAGAGAGGGAGGAGCGGGGCCTGCCGCTGTCTCCGCCCTCTCAATTGGCTCCGGCACTGGCCCATTGGTTCAGTGCCACGCAGAACCTCAGTCTCCCTCGCAGGACCCCACCTCCAGCCCAGCAACCATCACCACCACCACCACCACCCATCCTCCCAACCCCGCAGTACTTGGCCAGGGGACCGGCGCCTAGGGCTCCTTCCGACAGAGTTAACCCCTCCGGTGCCTGGATACATCCCATGCACTGGCTCCCGTCTTAGGAAATATCCCTGGAGGGTCCCCTTGGGGTTTCCAGTGTGTGGAAACAGCGTCCCGAGAGCGTGAGGAACCTTTCCTCCGCGCCATCCATCTGCTAATGTAGTGCAGAAGAGAGCCCGACTCTGGAGCTGGGGTTGGAGGTGGTGCCTATCTGCAGGGCGCCAAGGATCTCAACATCTGCAGCTCTTCTTTTCTTCTTCGACTCTTGAGTGCTCGGATACGCCACCGCAGAAGCTGAGTCCGAGGACTTCTTGGGTGGTAGAGACCCCTTCCCCCCAGCCCTTCTGCTCACCTTCCAAGGTCCACTTAACCCGAGTCTGGAGCCCTGGGATTCGTGACTGGAAAGTCCAGGTCTTGATTTTGTCTGGGCCTTTGCGAGGCTGCTGGAGCCGGGTCTCTGGGTTCCAGCAGCGACTCCTTTAGGCAATCGTGCAAAGACAGAGAGAAAACCTGGTCTGGATTACTGGTCACTCGTGGCTCGGAAGGCCTCCGTTCACCTTTGACCAGGCCACAGGTCTGTGCTTTGTACACAGGAGTGAGGGAATCCTTTGGCCATGCACCGTCATGCTGCATTACTACCCATTGTCATTCCTGTTCTGATGATTTAGTAGTTTTTTTTTGGCAAGGTTTCACCATGTAGTCCAGGCTGACCTGGAACTCACTATGGAGGCCAGGCTGGCTTTGAACTTGCAGTGATCCGAAGCTTCCTAAGTGCTGGGCTAACAGGCCTGTACCATCACACCTAGCTTGTCTCAGGCTGTGGACAGAACTGGCTGGAAGGTTCTGTGGAGACACAACCTTCTCCCATTGCTCTCCTTGGAAACTTCTGAGACCCTGTAACTGCTGATCTCTGCTGACTTTCTTAGCACTCCACAAACAGAAAATCTTTAAATGTGGAGGCATGCTTTTAAGGCTGACAATTATTACACTGTCGTTACCAGACAAAGGCCACTTGACCCACTGGAGCCACTTCAATCTGTCTTGACTTTCCCTAACTCTCTGGTCCCCGACTCCTCAAATCTAGCTGAGGATGGGGTGGCTCTGGCAGGTATGAAGGGAGTCATTCATTGACACACGCGCATGTATATTCCAACCTTCCATGCCTGGGATACTAAGCTCCTTCCTGCTGCCAAGACTTTACCCTTCAACTCCCTCTGTCTAGAAAGCTGTTTCCATACCATGGCTACCTCATCCTCCTGCAGCCCCCTTAGAGCCATGCCCAGAGACTCTGACTCTCTGTCCCCACCCAGCCCTTCTCCATCACAGCACCTGCTTTGTTTCTTCATAACACTCATGTTTAACATTAGCTCTTTCACTTCTACGTTAACTCAATCGGTGCATGTTTGCCCCTTTAAATGCTTGCCCCAAAGGGCAGGTTTGTTTGTTTGTTTGTTTGTTTGTTTTGTGGAACCAGGGATTGAACTCAGGCCCTTGCACTTGCCAGGCAAGCGCTTATTCTACTGAGAATTTTTTTCTTTTTTGTTTTTTGTCAGTACATCATTTACTTGACTATAATTTCCAAGTTGTAACAATAATTACAACTAGGTTAATATTTCACAAGATTTTAATGTCTGATAAGACCCGAGTATTGGTTAATTTCCATCTAAAATATCAATGCAGCTTTTATCAATGAAAATGCTTTATTCAAATACTTTATTCATCAAATATTGAAATACTTCATTCATTACCTAAAACAAATGAATTATTTTGAGTTTGAAGTAAAGAAAAAGGCCATGTTACAATATGAGCGGAACTAACTCGGGAGGTTGAGACAGGAGGATCGCTGAGAGTTCGAGACTGGCTTGGGGACTACAAAAGGAGCACAAGTCCAGCCCAAACTCAACAGCAAGGCCCTGTCTCAAAAAGAAAGAAAAAAAGAAAAGAAAAAGAGAAAGAGAAAGAAAGAACAAAACAGAACAGAACTAGTTTTCATTTAGTGGGAGCTGACATCAATATGTACTTTCGAATCCAACACCTGTCCCATGTGGCAAGCTTTCCAGCTGCGGGGTCTCCCAGGCCAAACCCTGTGCTGCCCTTGCTGCTCTTGCTTTGCTTTCCCCTTTCCTCTCTCGTTCTGCCTTCAGTCTTTTTCTCTGTCTCTGGTTCATCCATTCTGGGGACTGTCCATTCTGATCTAGAAGAATCATTTTGTTTCTCTTTATCTCAGTCTCCATTTTCACGTCATCTAAGTCTTTTTCGTCATTATTCGCCATGCATTCCATTTTCTCTTGATGCTGTTTGGGTACCACAACAGTTGCTATCTCCTGAATATCTTTCATTAAAACATCACAGTCTCCTTTGAGAATACTTTCAAGTCTGTTGAGCTCCTTTGGGGCATTCTTTTTTCTCTTTTCAGCACACATTTTTCCTTTCCACTTACTCCATAAACTTTTAGCCATGTTTTATCTGAGAAACGCTAGAGCATGCTCACGGCCAAGACCCACTGGACAAGTATTTTTGTTTGCCTTTTCACGGTTCACTGGACAGGATGTGGCATACCAGAGGTGCTCCAGAAATATATTTTCAAATAGACTTCTGGCTCTCTGGGCTTGGTTGGCTTATGCCTGTAGTCCCAACACTGGGGAGGCTGAGCGAAGAGGCCCACCATGAGTTCAAGGCTAGCCGGGGCTACATAGCGAGTCTGAGGTCAAGAGGGGCTACATAGCAAGAACCTGTCTCAAAAAAAAAAAAAAAAAAAAAAAAGAAAGAAAAAGAAAAAAGAAAAAAGAAAAAAAAAGCCTCCTGGTTCATTTGTACATATATGCAAATGAGGAAGCCAACTCATTAGCCTGTGGGCCCCTTCAGAGTACTTGATCCGTGTTGGTCCCTGGGGATCAACGCATGGCCAAAGTGAAGGTGACCCTGCTGATTTGGGACCATCCCCCATCGCCTCCGATTCTCAAGCGAGCAAGGTGGCTTTATGGGAAGCGATTACGGGCGCATGCTGATCTTCATTCTTCTCTCCATTTCCCTTTCAGAAGGATTTGCCACTACCCCGAAAAAGCAGCAGGTGAGCTAGCGGACGGCTGCTTGGGGTGGGCTCCGGGTGGTGCGAACAAACGCGCAGCAGCGCCCCCTCCCGGCGGCTGGGCTGCAGGGCGCGCGCTCCCCTCCTCTCCCTCCCCTCCCTTCTGGGTCCCCTCCCTCCCTGGCCGCTGCGGCTGCAGCCTCCGCCCCGCGCTCGCTCCCCGCGCTCGCTCCCCGCGTCGCCGCACCTGCCACCATGTCGCCGCCGCCGGGTCATGTCTGACTCGCTCTGGACCGCGCTTTCCAATTTCTCGATGCCCTCCTTCCCTGGCGGCAGCATGTTCCGTCGCACCAAGAGGTAGACCCGGGCCCAACTCCGATCCCCTAACCCTGCCCCTGCCCCCTCCCCGGGTGCTGCAGCAGGGCGGGGCCAGGATGCTTCCTGCGGTCGGGGTCGCGCGTGGACTCCCGCAAGGGCCAGGGCCCGAGGGTAGGGTGCGCGCGGGAAGGGGCGCCGCGTGGGGGGCACGGACGCCAAGCGGGGCTGCGGCGCCTTTGTCTGGGCGCTGCGGGTTCGGCGGCCCGGCCCAGAGGGGTGGGGGCCCGGCACCCTCGGAACAATAGCCGCAGCCCCCACGCTGGTGTCCAGGGCGCCGATCTGCTCCGTCACTGAGGTCGGGGAGGGAAGGGGCCGCAGTGCTGGGGGCTCCACTTCAGGAGCTGGGATCTGGCGAGCCCAAGGAAAAAGGTGGGCTTTTTGATGGCACCGACCTCCCCATGAACACAGCCTTACACTGAAAATAGTGGCACACAGCGTCGCATGGGACATGATGTCACATACACACACACACACACACACACACACACACCCCAGCCCTAGTGGCCCAGATACGCTGGCAGGCGCCTTGCACACCCAGCACTGCAGCCCGCTGCACGGTGGCCACGGGTCACAGCATTGCACACCCTGATTTGGGAACCAGCACTGCGTCTGGCTGAACTGTCACCACAGACACAGCTGTGCCATCCAAGTGCACACCATCAGTGTCAAGACACAGATGTGCTACTTAGGTGTTTAATCTGCGGTGTTGTACAGGCAGCAGAATAAACAAGAAACAGGCGAAGTCACACCTGATCATACACTGGGGAATCAGACATGGCTGCCCTCTCAGATCTGTCCAGGGTCACAGGGTTTAATGTCGCCCACAGACATGGGACCAGGTCTTCACACACTCAGTATGCTGCACGACACAGACCCACAGAGCAAAAATCATGCGTCATGAACATGCCACAGCACACGTAGTCAGGGACAAATCAAGCTCTGCACTGTCATACAAACATGCAAGTTGTGTAGCACACACCATCACCTTTGGATGCAGCCAGTGTCACACCGTAGACATCATGTTTGAACACACACCCTGCATGTCACTCTCAGGCCCAAGGACACGGATCTGGATCCCAAAGAGGAGGGGTCACCATGGCTCTGACACCAAGTGATCCTGCTCCACCGGGACACACATCGTCTACACTGGGGGCATCTTCCATGCAGGCTGTATGTGTGCCCCTTTCATACACAGCACGGTGAGGCCTCCTCTTCCACTCAGTCCTCGTGAGGTGCTTCCCAGCTCGCGTGGCTGAAAAGAGAACGAGGATCTGAGAGGGGAGGGTGACTCTTAGGCCGAGGAACTCACTGGGCCGCGGCCTGCTTGGTTTTCCTGCAGCTGCCGCACCAGTAACCGGAAAAGCCTCATCCTGACCAGCACTTCACCCACGCTTCCCCGACCCCATTCGCCGCTTCCGGGCCACTTGGGTGAGACAGTTGGGGCAGTAAATGAAGGTGTGGGCCAGGTTTGGGAGGCAGGGCTAAAACAAGGGGTGTGGCATGGGGGGGGCAGGAAGAGATAACCTGGATTGGACAGGGAAGATGTCACACACATGTGGGTGTGGTCAATAAGTAGAGGCTCAGAGGATCTGGATTGGATGGGCCAGGGCAGGGAGGAGGAGCCATAGGTGAAGGGCGGGCCCAGAGCCAAATGGGCGTGGCCTACCAAAATGTGGACTGGACCCAAGTAAGACTGCAGCTGGCCTGATGGAATTACCCTCCAACCTAGACCTAAAGCATCCTCTTTCCACTACAGGTAGCAGTCCCCTGGACAGCCCCCGCAACTTCTCCCCCAATACCCCTGCCCACTTCTCCTTTGCCTCTTCCCGAAGGTGAGTCACTCCCCGAGGGACCAGAGCTCTGTCTGGATCCTCCTCACCCATGGTCTGGGCGGCCATCTGTGCTAATTGCACCCGAGCTGGGACCTGAAGGGCCTGAGAGTAGCCCGTTCGTCCCCGCGGGGAAGAGATCCCAGACTTCAGGGCGGGACCTATAGCAAAGCAGGACTAGTCGCTGGCGGGCGGGGCCTTCTTTGCAGCTGAGAGAAGGCGCGTGCGCTCTGGGCTCGGGGTCTCTCGCCGGCCTCCTGTGCCCAGCCAGGCGTTTCCATAGCAACAGGACAGGGTAGCAGAGAGGAGAGGCGCAAGCGCAGGCAGCACGAAGCCCATCCAGGACGGTCCCTAAGGTGGTGGTGGGGGGGTGGCCAGAGCTATTTCTCAAGGTCCCAAGAGGAGGACTCTCAGGTTTCCTTGGAGGTTTTCTGAGTGCTCCTGGAATACCCGTCCAGGAATTTTTTTGGGGGTGGGCTTTGATGAAATTGGAGTAGGCAGAGAGGTACTCTACTCTAGTTTTGAGAAACTTCCTGGGCTTATTGCTGGGGTGGGCATAAGAATGAACACTCTTCATTCTAAAAATGGTGTTTAAACATCTGCTATGTTCTAGGAGCTGGGAATTCGGGGTGTCATGCACCCCGGCACCCCGTTTCTACCTGCTGCGTGGGCTGGGAGAGACAGGGCAGAGAATGGAATAGTGAGGGCTCCGGTGTTGCAGGGCCAAGGAGACAGACGACAGTCCCTGCGGAGGGACGAGCGAGGGTCCTTGCAAGCGTGGGATTTAGCTGAGGGGAAAGGGAGCTGTAGCCTGGCTCTAGGGTTTGTCCTGCTGTTTCCTCTGTGTGGTAAAAGAGCCAAGCCAGGACATGCTGGGCAGGAGGTAATAGGGTGTGTGTCTGCAAGGATGTGTGAGCGTGTGATATCGTGAGTGTGTCCCTGGGCACGTGCATCGGTGTGCATGAACCTGTGTGTGTCTGCAGATTTGTAAACGCGTGTGTGACTGAGACACCGTGGGCGTCTTTGTGTTCGTGTGACTGTGTGGCCTCGTGGGAGTTTGAATGTGTGACAGCAAGCAAGAGTCCTGAATGTGCGGCATGTGTGAGCTGGCGTGCGGGGGTATGTGTGCGTGCGTGTGTGAGCGCGACATCTGCATCCACGTGTGTGAGTTTTCCTTCTGAGCGGGCATCTCTGCGTGTTGGGTGAGTGAAGTCTGGAAGTGTGTGACTGCCAGTCTGTGGCTGTGACCACACTGCATACTCACAGAGGTGTTGTGGCTGTGAGGGTGTGTGCCCAGCGAGTGCTGATACAGGAAAGTGTGAAAGAGGATATCTTAGAGGAGGGGTCTTTCTTCTTAGGAAAGATCCTAGGGTTGGGGGCACTACTGGGGTCCCTGGGAGTGTCTTCCTTGGGTGGCTTCTCCAGTCCCTCAGGGCCCCTCTGAGGGCTTGAGTTAGGAGGGCACAGGAGTCTTGACCTTCCTCCAAGACCCTTTTGCTGGCCTGAAAGGTGACCTTTCTCCTTCTGGAGTTACAGCATAGTTACAGCATAGTGCTGTAACTCCCCACACCCTGCCCCAGGGCCATCCATGGCTGGTGACTTATCTCAGGCCCCAAGAAATGGTGGGAGCAGGATGGCCCTGCAGGCACTGAGTTTTGGGCTGGGTTCCAGGGCTGATGGACGCCGCTGGTCTCTGGCCTCACTCCCCTCCTCCGGCTATGGCACCAACACACCCAGCTCTACTGTCTCGGTGAGTGTGATAGGTGGGATGATGGCTGGGTAGGCAGGGATTGTGGGGGGTGTGCTTGAGGAGAGAACAGGCACCCACATGTCCCCACAAAAGCCCTGACTTCTGCCCTCAACATGTCTTCTTGGGCGTCCTGCTCATTTCCAGCTTGACAAAGGATGATGTTGTGGTCAGTGAGTCCAGCCCCTTGCCCACGTGTGTGCAGCAGGCCAGGGCCAGGTGGTGGGCTTTGCCTGGAGTCCATTTCCTCACCCTGTGAACCAGTGACAAGCTCTCCATCTGACCCCTTCTCTGCCCTCCTCTCTGGTTCCTACTTCCCTCCAGCAAGCAGGGATCGGGTGACTGTCACAGGGTGGGGTGACAGAGCTCAGCCACAAGGGGTCATTGAGAAAGGCTTCCTAGAGGTTGCACTGAAGCCAAGTCACAGGGACATCATGGAGTTGACAGGTGGAAGAGAAAGAAAAAGGGCTTGGGGTGGAGGAACAAAGGGCAGAAATCATTGAAGGACCCAGAAATCTTGCTGCACTTGAAGTTGAAAGTTGACTTGTGTGGCTAGAGCTTTGTGTGGGGGTGGGGTAAGGGTAGCACCGGGACCTGGTGGCTGGACCATGGAGGACCTATGGAATGACTGGACCTCACTTGGTTTTGTTTTTGTCTTGGTTTGGTTTTTCTCTTCTGAGATGGGATCTTGCTATGTAGCCCAGGATGGCCTTGAACCCTCAGCAATCCTTCTGCCTCGGCCTCCTGAATGCGGAGGTTGTATAGGCCTACATCACTATGCTCTACTACTTTATATTAATTTATATACAAATTTCAATAATTGTGATTTTGGGGGCCAGGGAGATGGCTTAGTAGAATAAGTGCTTCCCTGGCAAGCACAAGGACCTGAGTTCAATCCCCGGTTTTGAAAAAAAAAATTGTGATTTTGTAAGACATAGATAATGTACACTGAATTTTTTTTTGGTACCGGGAATTGAACTCAGGACCGGGGCCAGGGAGATAGCTCAGTAGAATAAGTGCTTGCCTGGCAAGCACAAGAGTCTGAGTTCAAACCCTAGTTCTGCCAAAAACAAAACAAAACAAAACAAAACAAAACAAAACAAAAAAACCCAAAAAACCTCAGGACTTTGCACTTGCCAGGTAGGCACTGTGCTGCTGAGCTATCTCCCCTGCACAATGTGCACTGAATTTTATGTGAGACAGTTGAAGTAGCACACACCTGCAATCAAAGCTACTCTGGAGGCTGAGGCAGGAGGATTGCAAATTCAAGGCCAGCCGAGAACAATGAGACCGCTTCAAAAAATATAAAATAAAATGGGATGGGGTGGAGCTCAGAGATACAGAGTTTGCCTAGTGTCCTTGGGGCTCTGGATGCAACCCTTAGAACTGAAGAGAGAGAGAGAGAGAGAGAGAGAGAGAGAGAGAGAGAGAGAGTGTTCCGGCAGGGCTGGTATGGCAGGTGGTACCAGGGATTGAACCATGGTTTCTGCACCACGGTTTCTGCACTTTGCTTAAGCTTACCTAAGCAGGCACTTTAGACCACTGAGCCCTGAATTTGAGACAAGGTCTCACTATGCATTTCAGGCTGGTCTTGAGCTTACTTTATAGCTCAGGCTGGTTTTGAATTCACATTGATCCTCCTGTTTTAGCCTCCTGAGTGCTGGGATTACAGGCATGCACCACCATGCCCAGTCACTGATGTTATATTTATTTATTTATTTATTTATTTATTTATTTGTGTGTGTGTGTGTGTGGCCAGCTCAGCCCACCAGGGGGTGGGGCTGGCTGGCATGTGGTGCTGGGGGATTGAACCGCGGTCCTTGTGCTTTGCCATGCTTGCTCCAGGTAGGTGCTTTAGACCACTGAGACATCTCATCAGCCCCCTGATGTTATATTTAAAAAGATCATCCTGGCCCAGTGTAATGGCACATGCCTATAATCCCAGCGCTCAAGCGGCTGAGGCAGGAAGAGTGCTGCAAGTTCAAGGCCAGCCGGGGGTACATAGCAAGACCCTGTCTCACAAAACCAAACCAAACAAATAATAAAGTAAAAAGATCATTCTGATTACAGGCAGTATCATGTGGATGTCAGTGTCCATGCTGCTGATGGCAGGTCTGTGTCTGTCCTAATGTGCCAGACCTGGTCACCCAGGGTCCAACCAGAGCCAAGGCTCTGTCCTTGAGGAGTAGACAGCAATAAAGGTGTAGCATGTCAGGAGATGAAGCAGGAAGACTCACCAGGATGACACAGGAGAAGTTGGGCACCCTGAGGTGGGCCTGGTTCCCCGGTTACTTGGGAGGCTGAGGCAGGATGATCACAAGTTTGTGGGAAGCCTGGGTAACTTAGCAAGATTATGTCTCAAGTTTCTTTTAAAAAAGAAGAAGCTGGAAAAGGAGAGAAAGGACAGAGGGAAGGAAGAAAGGGAGGAAGGAAGGAAGGAAGGAAGGAAGGAAGGAAGGAAGGAAGGAAGGAAGGCAGGCAGACAGGCAGGCAGAGAAGACGGTGGAGGAGCACCTATGCCCCCAGCAGGGCTGATGCAGGCAGAGAGACAGCCAGTGCAAAGGCCTCGAGGCAGGAGGCTGCCTTGCCCCAGGGTGCACCAGAAGGCCAGGGTGCAGAGCAATCAAGACAGAGTGGAAGCAGGTGACAGCAGAGTCATAAGGCAGGATTTGTGGGAGGGCCAGGAGAGAGGACTTCTACTGTTTACCCCAGGTAAGGTGGGAGCTGTGGATGGTTCCGCACAGAGGGAGCAAGTTGCCTCCAGTTTGTGGCTCCTCTGGCCACATCCATGTTCCTGTCACGGTCCCCATCTGTGGCCTGTCCTATCTGCCCATAGGGCCAGGAGTCCCACCCAGACCCCTAAACCACGAGGCCAGGACCCTGAGGCCCAGATGGTGGCTCTGCCTGGTGGTGCACCCTCCCTCAGCTCGGGCCCAAAGTCCCTGATGGCCGCGGGGGCTCTGACCTGCCCCGCCTGCCCCCCAGTCCTCCTGCTCCTCCCAGGAGCGCCTGCACCAGCTGCCCTACCAGCCCACGGTGGACGAGCTGCACTTCCTGTCCAAACACTTTGGCAGCACCGAGAGCATCACGGATGAGGATGGAGGCCGGCGCTCCCCCGCCGTGCGCCCCCGCTCCAGGAGCCTCAGGTGGGCTGGGCCCGGGGCCACGTTGGGAAGGGGGCTTATTTTGTTTGGTTTAGTCGGGGTTTTTTTTGAGACAGGGTCCTACTACATAGTCCACAGTATCCTGTACTACACTATGTAGTTAGTGTAGGCTGGCTTTACACTCGTGATCCTCCTGCCTCAGCCTCCCAGTGTTGGGGTGACAGGCATGCGCCAACATTCCTGGCTGAGGTCTGAGGATTGTGGATGCCCTTGCATCCAGAGGCCAGCTCAGAGGCGGCCGCTGGACTGGACCGAATTCTCTCCTTGCAGCCCTGGCCGCTCCCCCTCCTCCTACGATAATGAGATCGTCATGATGAACCATGTGTACAAGGAGCGGTTCCCCAAGGTGAGGCTGGCGCCCCCTGGTGGCAGTACCGCGCGATGCAGCTCTTGGCGCCCCCTGGTGGCCAAGGAGAGCAGCACAGCCTTCGAGTCCTCCCAGGCTGGGCAATCCAGGCCCTCCTCGGTTCTTCCAGGCCACCGCGCAGATGGAGGAGAAACTGCGCGACTTCGCCCGCGCCTATGAGCCTGACAGCGTGCTGCCGCTGGCCGACGGTGTGCTGAGCTTCATCCACCACCAGATCATCGAGCTGGCCCGGGACTGCCTGACCAAGTCCCGTGACGGGCTCATCACCACTGTGTACTTCTATGAGCTGCAGGAGAACCTGGAGAAGCTGCTACAGGACGTAAGTGCCAAGGTGCTGCATCTGCACCCCAAAGGAGGTCTAGCCCTGCCCCAGACAGAGGCTCCTACTACTGCCAGGCGTGGTGTGGAGCTGAGGATTGGCGGGGGACAAGACCGATGTGGTCCCTGGCTTAGGGCTGGGGGAGGCAAGGCTCTGACCTCCTTCTCCTTCAGCTCTTTACACAAATGCCCAGCACACAGTAGGTGCTCAATAGATGTTGGCTGAACGAATAGAGGGAAGTCAGGCGAGGTGGTGCATGTCTGCTGTCCCAGCACTAGGGAGGCTGAGCTAGGAGGATCACCATGAGTTTGAGGCCAGCCTGCTTCTGTAGGGAAACCTTGTTTCAAAAACAAGGGGGCTGGTGAGATGGCTCAGTGGTCTAAAGCACCTACTTAGAACAAGCTTAGCAAAGCACAGGGACCGTGGTTCAATCCCCCAGCACCACATGCCAGCCAGCCCCGCCCCCTGGTGGGCTGAGCTGGCCACACACACACACACACACACACACACACACACATAAATAAATAAATACATTTTTAAAAAACAACAAGGAGAGGAGAGATGGCTCAGTAGAATAAGTGTTTCTCTGGCAAGTGCAAGGGCCTGAGTTCAATCCCCGTTCCGAAAATAAATAAATAAATAAATAAGTGAGTGAAATAAATAATGTCCTTTTCAAGGCAGTGGTCATGGGCACTTACCGTGTGCTGGGCCCTGAGAACACAAGATGTCCTTGCCTGGAGAGGCCTGGGAAACATGGGCATCAAGGATCTGGAGCTATCTGTGGACACTTAGGACTGCTGAACAGAGGGACCAGGTTCCTCGGTGGAATGTCAGAGTTCTTTTGTGAAGTCCATCGAGGTCTTCCTGGGCATCTCACAGTGACACTAGGGCAGTGAGGACAAGCCAGAGAGACTGCTGGAGAGAACTGCGCTGAGTGGTGGGCATAGCGAGTGCAGAGGTCTCGCGGTAGGAAGAGAGCACCTGCCCTGCGGCTCGGGAGCCACAAGGTGGTGCTGTTGAGAGCAGGTGGAGCCAGAACTAGTGCAGGGGCCAGTGTGGGGCTTTGGGATCTGGGCTCAGCCCAGTCCTGTGGGTTAGCCGGTTAGTGTTGTGTTGAGCTGTGGTGTCACATCTGGGTTTCAGTCTGTATTCTGCCATTAGGAGCACAGGATTCAGAGTGCAGACTCCAGATGGTCAGGGTTTGCATGTCTTCCTGTGCAGCCTTTGGCATGCTATGAAACCCTTCTGTACCTGGGTTCTTTAAGAATGGGATTCAGGGCTGGTGAGATGGCTCAGTGGTCTAAAGCACCTACTTAGAACAAGCTCAGCAAAGCACAGGGACCGCGGTTCAATCCCCCAGCACCACATGCCAGCCAGCCCGCCCCCTGGTGGGCTGAGCTGCCCCCCCACACACAAATAAAAAAAAAAAAAAAGAATGGGATTCAGTGGTGAGCATTGTGGTGCACACTTGTAATCCCAGAACTTGCAAGGTTGAGGCAGGAGCATCATCACAACTTTGAGGCCAGCCTAGGCTACACAGTGAATTCAAGGCTAGCGTGAAGTGTGTAGTGAGAC
Organism: Octodon degus; assembly: GCF_000260255.1. Classification (NCBI taxonomy): domain Eukaryota; kingdom Metazoa; phylum Chordata; class Mammalia; order Rodentia; family Octodontidae; genus Octodon; species Octodon degus. The sequence goes on along the minus strand of NW_004524649.1, from coordinate 1,618,546 downwards.
CGTGCCTCAAAAGGGACAGACAGAGACAGAGACAGAGACAGAAACAGACACACACACACACACACACACACACACATGCACATACTCACACACACACACACACAGAGGCAGAGAGAGAGAAGATTCTGCTAGGTGTGGTGATGCACAACTATAATACAATCCAAGCTCTGGAGACTGAGGCAGGAGGATCTCTGTGAATTCAATGCTTATCTGGACATATGACAAAAGCCCATCTCAAAGAAACAAACAAACAAACAAACAAACACAGAACTGAAGCCAGGTTGACTTTGAATTTGCTTCAGTCCTCCTTCCTCAGCCTTCCCAGTGCTGGGCTTACCAATGTGCACCACCACACCTGGCTAGGGCTGTTTTAAAGATAAATTAAATGGAGGGCCTGTGAGATAGCTCAGCAGACTAAGTGCCTGCATAGGCAAGCGCAGGGACTGGAGTTTGATCGCGCCAGGTGATCGGGTGCGCTGAGCCGGCCACCAAGTCTAGGCGTGGGGGTGCACGTCTGTAATTCCAGCACTGGGGAGGCTGAAAACAAGAGGATCACTATGAGTCCAAGCTGCATAGTGAGACCCTGTACCAAATACATTAAAAAGAAAAAAAAGAAAGATAAATTGAACTGGTGACATTTATAAGGCTGTGTTTGCTACAACCCTTCTTCTTTTTTTTTTTTTT
>NW_004524649.1:1612462-1617612 GCF_000260255.1 Octodon degus | reverse complement strand
GCTGGGGGATTGAACCGCAGTCCCTGATGCTTTGCCAAGCTAGTTCCAAGTAGGTGCTTTAGACCACTGAGCCATCTCTCCAGCCCACAACCCTTCTTCTTTAGTGTCCTCATAGTTACTATGATTATTCTCTCTGTGGTCTGGGCCTCAGCTTTCTCATGTGTACAGTGGGATAGTACCACCAATTCATGCCCTGTGGCCTGGGGTGGGGCCTGGCTGGAGCTGGCAGCCGTGGTCCCATGCTTCTTGTCCCCACCACAGGCTTATGAGCGGTCTGAGAGCTTGGAGGTGGCCTTCGTCACACAGCTGGTGAAAAAGCTGCTCATCATTATCTCACGTCCTGCCAGGCTGCTTGAGTGCCTGGTAAGGTGGCCGGGCCAGCCAGGGGTGGCAGGGGGAACCCCAGAGCCCCAGGCAAGCGCGCCTTGTCCTGCCCCAGGAATTCAACCCGGAGGAGTTCTACCACCTGCTGGAGGCGGCTGAGGGCCATGCCAAGGAGGGCCACCTGGTCAAGACGGACATCCCGCGCTACATCATCCGTCAGCTGGGCCTCACCCGGGACCCCTTTCCAGGTGCAGCTAGGGCTCCTGGGGACGCAGGGGTGTGGCCAGGTGCCTGGGATCACTGTCCCTTCTCCCTAGATGTGGCCCACCTGGAGGAGCAGGACAGCGGGGGCTCAAACACGCCTGAGCAGGATGACCTCTCTGAGGTAAGGCCATGCTAGGTCTGCGCCCTGGGTCCTAGGTGGGCACTGACCACTGTCTGCCTCCAACCGAGTGGGCCTCACTTTCCATGTCAGTAAGATGAGCTTAATAATGGTTCATGCTGTCAGGTGTGGTGACGCATGCCTGTACCCGCAGCACTCAGGAGGCTGAGGCAGGAGGACTGTCATGTTCAAACCAGCCTGAATTACCTACTATATTTCCCTGAAAATAAGCCAGGGTCTTAGATTAATTTTTGCTCCAAAGGGCCGGCCAAATAGCTCAGCAGTTTAAAGCACCTTTAAGCAGGCGGAGAGACTGGGTTCGATCCCCGGACCTGCCATGCTGGCCTGTCCCCAGGGCACGCTGACACAGCAATTGAGACTGGACGTGGTGGCGTGCACCTGTAATCCCAGCTCTTGGGAGGCTGTAAACAGGTGGATCACTACATGTCTGATCTAGTAGTGAGACTGAACACCCTGTAGACCCTTCCCTAAAATAAAATAAATTTTTTTTTGCTCCAAAAGATGCAATAGGACTTCCTTTCAGGGGATGTCTCATTTTTTCATGTACAACAATCTACATTTATTATGCAAAAAAAATCTACATTTATATCATCTGCTTTGGAATATTGTCATGACTCTCGCAGACCCCAAATTCCGGCCTGACTTGCTGGCGACTCCATTTCCTGTGCAACCAGCAACCCCACCTCTCCTGAAATGTGCGGTTCTGTCCGTGTCACCTGCTCCCAGTGCAGCGACAGCACAGCGCTCCTGATTTTATCCCATGAATTCCTTGCCCAAGTCATGGCTTCTTGCAGGCCGGCTTCACAAAGCTTCCTTTTTGGGGGGCATCTTGGAGACATGCAGTTCAGGCTGGCCTTGAGCTCACTTTGCAGCCCAGGCTGGTCTCGAACTCTCAATGATCCTCCTGCCTCAGCCTCCGGAGTGCTGGAATTACAAGGATGCGCCACCACGCCCGGCTCAAACCTTCCATTAAATCAAATGTTAACTGAAAGCTTCCGAGAAAGGAGAAGCAACCCAAATGAGGTTAACTAAGAACGGAGGTCCACACGAAAGTGACAAAAGATCGCAGGCGCCGAATCCAGAGAACGATTCCCTGCTCCACACGAGAGCACTAAGCGTGCCCGTCACAGCCCTCGACGCTGACTCGAGGAGCTGGCAGGAGGCGCAGCGCGTGCGCTCCACACCCGGGCGCGGGGTGCCGGGGCGCTGCCGCTGCGCCTGCCGTCGTGCGCCTCACGCTCATTCGGGGGCCGCGGATGGTGCCCGCTCCGGTATTTATAAACACTTAACTGCAACCTATGCTATCATTTAAGAATTACTGTCAATAATTCACGCTTAATTAATATCATTGTTTTATAGTTCAGCATTCCATCTGGCTGATGATCTTAATGGGGGGCTGTTATGGGCTGAGGCCTACTTTCTGGGTGAGCACCCTTTAAAAAATGATGCGAGGGCTTATTTTCCAGTTAGATTTTATTTCTAGGGAAATGCAGTAGTGAGCCCAGGCACACACACACACACACACACCCCAAACAAAAACAATCTAAAGAAAGCAAATAATAGTATTTATTTATTTTTGTATGGGGGGGTCTACAGGGTGTTCAGGGTCTCACTACTAGATCAAACTCGTAGTGATCCGCCTATTTACAGCCTCCCAAGAGCTGGGATTACAGGCAAGCGCCACCAGCCAAGCCTCAATTGCTGTTTTTAACTCCCCTCCCCCACCCATCGGGCAGGCACGGCAGGTCGGAGGATCGAAACCCCCACCCCACCCCACCCCGAGCCTGCTTGCAGTCACTTTAACCTGCTGAGCTATTTGGCCGGCCCTGTTTTGGGTTTTTTGAGACTCACTATGTAGTACCAAAACAATCTTCCTCCCTCAGCCTCCCAAATGCTGGGATCTCGGGGTGCACCGCCACACCCTGCTTATTCAGTGCTTATTCAGTTGTCTCTGTCTCTGTCTCTCTCTCTCCCTTTTTCAGGCTTTCCTTTTTATTTTATTTTTTTAAATTTTATTTTATTTTGTGTGTGTGTGTGTGTGTGTGTGTGTGTGTGTGTGTGTCCAGCTCAGCCCACCAGGGGGCGGGGCTGGCTGACATGTGGTGCTGGGGGATTGAACCGCAATCCCTGTGCTTTGCCAAGCTTGTTCCAAGTAGGTGCTTTAGACCACTGAGCCATCTCTCCAGCCCCAAGGCTTTCCTTCTTTCCCTGGGTGTCTGGCACCCCACCGCGGGGAAATGCTACATTTTGTTTATCCATTTTTCCTTACACGAAGCAGGCCTCCTGCCTCTTACACCACAGTTAATGCCTACAGTGTCTTGGACCCAAAGACCCACGGAGCAAGAAGGCAGTTCGGCCTCCGGCCCTGTTGCCTGCAGTCACAGCAGACCCCACAGTCACAGGCCTGGTCCCAAGATTGCCCCCTGCCCCACCACAGCCCCACCATAGCCCCCTGTTGCCTCGGGTTTTCTCTGTGCTTCTGACCCACCAGCCATACACTGAAGTCCCCACCGCCTGCTTCTTGAGTGCGATTCATCTGCCTGAACGGCTCATCACAAAGGATGCCTAGCATAGTGGCACAGGGCTGTCACTCCTGCCCTCTGAGGCTGAGGCAGGAGGATCGCAAGTTTCAGCCCATCCTGGTCGATTTAGTAACTTAGTGAGATCCTATCTCGAAATAAAAAATAAAAAGGACTAAGGATGTGGCTCAGTGCAAAAATTCCAGGTTGCACCCTGCATTGTCAAACAAAGCAAGAGAGAAAGTATACAGCACGCAGCAGAGGGGGAGCCCGTCGTGTGGTGCACACCATTAAACCTAGCGAAGGGGAGGCCGAGGGAGGAGGATCGCCGTGAGTTCAAGGCCACTCTGAGTTACATAGTGAACGTGAAGCATCCTCCTGCCTTGTCCTTGAGAATGGTGGGATCACAGGCGTGCAGGATGGGCTAGTTTTAGTTCTTGGGCTGGGAGTGCCGGGCAGCAGCGGGCTCTTATGTAGCACAGGTGAGGCCCTGGCTTCCATCCCCAGCTTAAAAAAAAAAAAAAAAAAAAAAAAAAAAAAAGACCTAAAGACCTAGCTATTTTCTCTTTTCCTCCTTCTTATTCATTTTGGGGGTCCTGGGGGATAAACACTGGGCCTCCCATGAGCTATGCAAATGCTCACACTGAGTGACACTTCCAGACTCTTCTGGGCTTCTGAGGGGGATGCCAGCTCGTAATGGGTAACAGTGGCAACCCCCTCATAGTCCAACCACACTTTGGCAAACTTTCCAGAAATCTACTGGGGACACATGGGCTAAAGGCCACTGTGTTTTCAAAATCTGGACTCGGACCTAGGTGCGGTGGTCCACACTGTAATTGCAACACTCAGGAGGCTGAGGCAGGACGATTGCTGGGATTTAGAGGCCAGCTAGGGCTATATAGGATGTTCAAAGCCAGCCTGAACCATATAGGAAGACTCTGCCTCAAAAAATGAAAAACTGAGGTGTAAGTTTCTCTGTTTCTGCACATTTATAGGCCTGCGTGCATGTGCGCACACACACATGTACACACACACACACACACACACACACACACAGAGGTTTCCTTCATGCATATTTCAAAGAATCTCACTCCACAGCCCATCCGTTTAATATTTTCAATAGGTAATAAAATGACATCTCCCAAAATTCTTAAGATATTTATCTGTAAGAAAAAAAAAAGATTTTTTTGGTAATTTTTCTTCGTAAGATTCATTTTACTTTCATTCAATGAGGCTTGTTAATTGAGTGATTCAAAACTCCCATTTCCGTTTTCTCTTTTCTGCCTGATTGATCTACTTCCTGTGCAATCTTTGTTTTCAGGAATTTCTTGTGATTTTTTTTTTTTTTTTTTACCAGTTTTTGTGTCAGATATTTTTAGCCTACATCATGAGGAGCATACAAGTTCAACCTTTGTTATGCCTCACGGATATTTTTGCAGAATACCTGTGTGATTTCCCTCCCCCCCCCCTTTTTCTTTTGTGACGGTCTCACTGTGTTGTCCCAGCTGGCTTTGAACTCACTATGCAGCCCAGGCTGGCCTCAGAACACCCAGTGACCCTCCTGCCTAGTCTCCCGAGTGCTGGAATTGCAGCAGTGCACCACCACACCCGGATGCAATTCTTCTCTTTCCCCCTAGGAAAAAACAGAACAGTTTTCAGAAACGGTAGACAGCGAGCTCAGAGCGCGGTGATGCATGCCTGTAATCCAAGCACTCGAGGATGAGGCTGGAGAATCACAATTTCAAAGCCAGCCTGTGCTGCTCAGTTCAGGGCCAACCTGGGCTACATAGGAAGACCCTGTCTCAGAAACCAACCAAACAGGGGCCGGGGAGATGGCTCAGTGGAATAAGCGCTTCCCTGGCAAGCGCAAGGGCCTGAGTTCAATCCCTGGTTCCACAAAAAAA
>NW_004524649.1:1610617-1612362 GCF_000260255.1 Octodon degus | reverse complement strand
AAAAAAAAAAAAAAAAAAAAAAAAGAAAGAAAGAAAGAAAAGAAACCAAACAAACAAAATGCTACACAGCAAAAGATGTGACTTCTGCTTTTGATTCCAAGTGCTCTGTGTACCTCACATATGGTGCCATATTGTCTTTTTTTTTTCTTTTTGGGGGTCAGTTTTGTTTTGTTTTTGTTTTTGTTTTTTGACAGAACCAGGGTTTGAACTCAGGCCCTTGCGCTTGCCAGGGAAGCGCTTATTCCACTGAGCCACCTCCCCAGCCCCTGGGGGGGTCAGTATTGAAGACAGAAAGCACTTTACCAAGGAGCCATATTCTCAGAGTATTTTTTGAAAATTTCACTTTGAGATTGGGCCTTGTTGAGTTCTGTAGGCTGGCTTCAAACCTGCCATCCTCCTGCCTCACCCTCCCGAGTCCCTGGACAGCAGATAGGTGTCACCATGCCTGGCTTAAAAAATGAGCCTCCAGGTCTTTGAAGAACCACAGTATCTCCCCTTAATTTTTTGAATCATTGTTTTGAAAATAAATTATTATTATTTTATTTTTATTTTTATTTTTTGGTGGAACCAGGGATTGAACTCAGGCCCTTGCGCTTGCCAGGGAAGCACTTATTCCACTGAACCATCTCCCCGGCCCCAGAAATTATTATTTTTTAAAATAATTTCATTGAGAAAGAAGTAGCAATGAGACAGTTTCAAAACAGGTTAGTAGGACAGTTACAATAATTAATACATTGCATATTGCTGTCTTTGTAGTAGTTATTCATAGTACAAGATGCCGATAATGGAAAAGAAATTATTATTTTGGCTTTTTTTTTTTTCTTTTTGTAGTTGTGACAGGGTCTCACTATGTAGTTCAGGCTGGCCTGGAACGCACTGTGTAGCCCAGCCTGGCCTCAAACTCTAGGTGATCCTCCTGCCTCAGCCTCCAGAGTGCTGGGATTACAGGCGTGCACCACCATGTCTGGCTTGGCTTTTCTTTTTTCTTTTTTTCTTTCTTTCTTTCTTTCTTTCTTTCTTTCTTTCTTTCTTTCTTTCTTTCTTTCCTTTCTTTCTTTTTCTTTTTTTTTTTTTTCAGAACTGGGAATTGAACTCAGGCCCTTGCACTTGCCAGGCAAGCATTTATTCTACTGAACCATCTCCCCGGCCCCTGGCTTTTTTTTAGCAGTGCTAGAGATTGAATCCCAGGGGCTTAGTGGTAGGCTAGTGCCCCCCACGGGGCTATGCCCTCAGCCCTTTCTATTTTATTTTGAGACATCTCATTAAATCACCCGGACAGGCCTTGAATTTCAACCCTCCTGCCTCAGCCTCCCAAGTAGCGGGGATGATAGTCTGTTCTCTGTGACAGTGGCATACCAGTCCTCTATCTGAATGCTCCCTGTGTGTTTATTGGCACAGTGTCCTATGGATGGACATAGCTGGTTGGCAGTCTCGCCATGAGCCAGACTCTATATACATTTGTGTATCTGACATACACAAGAATGCCTTTCACGAGAGATGTGCTACTTATTTTTGCAGTACTAGTGGTTAGATGTAGAGCTGTTGTCCTGAGCTACATCCCTATCCTTCTTTATTTTTCATTTCTAGGCAGGGACTCACTAATCACTAAATTCCTGACACTGGAGTCAACCTTGTGATCCTCCTGCCTTGGCCTCCCAAGTACTGGGATTTTTTTTTTTTTTTAAAGTCTATTTGGGGCTGGAGAGATGGCTCAGTGGTCTAAAGCACCTACTTAGAACAAGCTT
>NW_004524649.1:1571423-1610390 GCF_000260255.1 Octodon degus | reverse complement strand
TCCTCCTGTTTTCAGCCTCCCCAGCACTGGGATTACAGGCATATGCCACCATGCCTGGACTCGATGGCCTGTTCAGCATCCCCCCCATGGGCGGGGCCAGCACTGCATGTGATGCAGGGGATCAAACTCTGATCCCTGTGTTTGCCTAAGCAGGCACTTAGACCACTATGCTACCTTGCTGGCCCATCAAGTGCTGGGATTTTGAGCAGGCACCATCACAGCCACTGAGATTATTTTCTTGTGTTTATGAACTCTAACTCTAGTTCACATACTTGGCCCATTTTTTTTCCTCTTCAGTTTTTAGGTTTCTTGTTATTGATTTCTGAGAACTCTTTATATATGTACACTCTAGAGTGATTATTTGCAGGGGTTTTTTGTTTGTTTTGCATTTAGTTTTTTTGAGACAGGATTTTGCTATGTAGTTCAGGCTGGCTATGAACTATGTAGCCCAGGTTGGCTTCAAACTTGTGTGGATCCTCTGACTTCAGCCTTCCAAGTTCTGGGATAACTGGCATGTGCAACCACGCCAGGCTCTTTAAATCCTAACTTTGTCATTTGCTCACTCTGGGACTTGAAGGCCCCATGCACCCTCTGTGGCTCAATTTCTCCATGTGTCAATTGGAGTAAGAGAAGTCGCTCTCCAATGATGGTAGCCTTTCTCTTCCCTGCAGGGTCGCAGCGGCACTTCCAAGGCCAAGAAGCCCCCAGGGGAGAACGACTTTGACACCATCAAGCTCATCAGCAACGGCGCCTACGGGTGAGCCACCCGGGGCTCTGGCGGGTGGGCAGGCTGGTGTCCCAGAGGTGACACTAGTCCTGTCCCCTCCGCAGGGCTGTGTACCTGGTGCGGCACCGTGACACGAGGCAGCGCTTTGCCATGAAGAAAATCAACAAGCAGAACCTGATCCTGAGAAACCAGATCCAGCAGGCCTTCGTGGAGCGCGACATCCTCACCTTTGCTGAGAACCCTTTTGTGGTTGGCATGTTCTGCTCCTTTGAGACGCGGCGTCACTTGTGCATGGTCATGGAGTACGTAGAAGGTGTGTGTTCGTGGGCTGCACGGTGACTGGCTGACTTGTGCTTGGGGACAGGGTCTCACCATGTAGCTCAGGTTGGCCTTGAACACAGGGAGATCCTCCTGCTTCAGCCTCCTAAGGTCTAGGATTACAGGCGTGGGCCACCATATCTAGCCCTGTCTGTCTCCCCCGACTTTTTTTGTTTTGTTTGCTTATACTGGAGACAGCATCTTGCTATGTATGGGTATTCCAGGCTGGCCTTGAACTCACTATGTATAGCCCAGGCTGGTCTTGAACTTGTGGTGATCCTGCAGCTTCAACCTCCTGAGCACTGGGATCACACGTGTGTGCCCCCAAGCCCATCTTGCCTTCCCTCTTTGTATCCATCCAGCAGCCACGGACCTGTTCAGCCACCAGCCCTGTTTATTTGCTTCTGTCTGCTTTCCGTTTCATTCAGTGTAGATGTACCCGTCCGAAGACTACTTAGCCCTCCAGCTAGCCCCCTTCCAGCTGTAGCTACCTACCTACCCCTGCAGATATGCACCGCCTCTTAAATTATTTTTTATTTATTTATTTATTTTCTGTATTTAGGACAGGGACTAAAGGATGTACAGGGTCTTACTACGTAGATCGGAGTCATAGTAATTCTCCTGTTTTCAGCCTTCCAAGCATTGACATTACAGGCGTGCACCACCATGCCCAGTCTCAATCTCAGTCTCAGCGCACCCTGGGGTCGGGGCCTGCAGGGCACACCGGGGATTGCACTCCAACCCCTGTGCTCTGCCTAAGCAGCTGTGTTAGTCCCCTGAGCTATCAGGCTGGCCCTTCTTTTTAAATTAATTAATTAATTAATTAATTATTAACTACTTTTTTTAGTTCTGGGGTTTGAACCCAGGCACTCATGCATGTTACAAAAGAGATCTGTCCATGAGTCCTGGCTCTGGCCCCCCCCCCCTTTTTTTCTTTTAGTCCAAATGCCTTCAGGGCAGGTTTGGCTGGCTTGAGTTGTGGGGATCGAACCACAGCAACCTGAGCCTGACTGCTTTGTTGAAGCAGCCACTTAAAGAGCTGAGCTAAGGGGCAGGCCCCCTGGCTCCTTTAAAATACATGTTTATTTACTTATTTATTTACTCTGAGACAAGATCTCATGTAGCTCAAAGGTAATACTCCTGCCTTAGCCTCTGGAGTGCTGGGATGACAGGGGTGGACCGTCACTTCTGGCTTTAAATTTTATTTTGAGATAGGTTGCCTCACTAAGTTGCTCCAGGCTGAGGGTGAATTCACAGTCCTCCTCTCTCCATTTCCTGAGTAGGTGGATCAGGCCTGCACCACTGCGCCTAGCTCCTATCCATATTTTTATTGATTCATCTATATTTTATTTTTTTCTAAATCTATGTTTTTGTTTTTGGTTTTTTTTTTTGGCAAACTTTATTAAATTTTGAATCATTATAGGGTACTGGTATCTCTTATTGCAGCCTAGACTCTCAGGATCAGAGGGGCGGTCAAGTGGCAGTGGTGAATTTGGGTATCTGGTCTCCCAAAAGTACCAGCCGTTCAACCCCTGATTCTTCAATGGCTGCCAGGCGGATCACCCCTCCACTGGAACCATCCCGCTCCATGGCCAAAGCAAGAGCATTGGCAGTGAACTGTAGACACTCCTCCTTGGTCATTCCTTTCCGATAGGTAGCATCAACACAGCCATAGATATATGAGCTCCCGGAACCTCCAATGGCAAAGGCCTGCCTTACCATCATACCTCCCATGGGAACTGAGTAGACCCGCCCTCCTTCTTGAGGGTCCCAGCCTGCGACGATGATTCCTGCCATCAGCTCTTCCCGGTATCGGTAACACATCTCCTTAAACAGGCTGGCTGCTGTGTGTACCAGTGGAGGCTCGTTCAACTCAATGCTGTGGAAACCAAGCTGATAAGTGACAGCATCTGCTACTGCCTGGGTATCAGCAGCTGAACCTGAGCGGCAGCAGAAAATTCGGTCATGAATAGGAGTCAGCTTGTCAGTCACTCGATTGGCGATGTAGGACCCAGTGGTTGTTCTGGACTCCGCCCCCAGAACCACGCCCCCGTCAAACTTCACAGCCATGATCGTGGTCCCTGTGGAGACTTCTCGGTTCTCCCAGTCTGGGGTGATGGCCTCTGGCCCCCAGGCGGGTGCAGGTCCCATTCCTCCAGCTTGTAGCACGGTAGCCACCGTTTTTCTCTTCTCTAAATCTATGTTTTAAGGGTTGGTAAGATAGCTCGGCTGACTAAGCGCCTGCTTAGGCAAGTACAGAAACTGGAGTTCGATTCCCTGCACCATATGGTAAGCTGGCCCTGCCCCTAGGTGCGCTGAGCCGACTGCCAAGACTGGGCATGGTGGCACACGCCTGTAATCCCAGCACAGGGAAGGCTGAAGACAGGAGGATCACTACCAGTCCGAGCTGCTTAGTGAGACTCTGGACCAAACACATAAAAAATAAAAAGTAAAACAAAACAAAATCTATATTTTAATATCCATCTCACTCATCTATTTATCTGTCTACTATGTTATCTATTGTCTGTCTCTGTCGTACTACCTATTCTGTCTTTATCTCTCTGTGTCCCCTTCTGTCCCCATCTGTCTGTCTCTCTGTAACAGGAATTGAACCCAAGACCTTCCTCTACGGAGCTACAGTCCCTTCTCACTTAGTTCCTTTTATTTTGAGGCTGAGTCTCAATAAGTCACTAAATTGCCCAAGCTAGGCTCAGAGTTTTGACTCTCCTGCCTCAGCCTTCTCGAGTTCTGGGATGACAGGTGTACGCCGCTATGCCCGGCTTCTATCTCTGTTGTGCTATTCCCTACCACCCATCGCTCTATTACTCCTATCCTCTGTTAACCACCTGTCTTTCTGTGACACTACCACCTGCCATTTATCCATTATAGATGGTCCCGCTAGTGTATTTCTACCACTGTCCTGCATTTACCATCTATTTATCTATCATAGCTAACTAGCTCCCCCAAGAACCCACAATTTGCCCACCAGTTTCTCGACTCATCCCTCTCTCCATCCATCTCCCTAGCAGCGACCTGTCTACCCCATCACACATACCTGTGTTTCCTAGGACACTCATGTGACACCACAGGGCACAGCTCTGCTACCTCCAAGCCTTAGCCAACCTGCAAGTCACTCAACAAACATCTCTCTTGTGGTCTCCCTTATGCCACCTTGTGCTTTAGACACTTTTTTTTTTTTTTTAAAGCAAAGAAAGATTTATTTAGCTCACAGTTAGTGCAGGTTTCTGTCCATACTCAGTCTCTGGCTCCAAAAGTTGGAGGATTTTTTTTTTTTTTTTGGCTAGTTGTGGCTGCCTTAAGGACGGGTGTGGTTTGGCTTGTGGGGCTGGGGAATCGAACTGTGGTCCTGTGCTCCTGACTGCATTTGCCCAAGTGGTGCTTTAAACAACTGAGCTATAGGGCAAATCCCCGAGGCACTGTTTACATTTGGGTCCTCACGGAGGACAGCAAGGACCTCGAGGCTGGAAGAGGCGGTGTGGATGTTATATCACCTGCCTGACAAGTGTAAGGCCGTGAGTTTGGTTCCCTGTACGACCAAAAGAAGGGGAAAGGAGGATGTAGAGAGGTTGGGCTGGCCAGGCAGGGCCCTTCAGAGTCCAGAGCATGCTGAATTTTATTCCACTTTTTTTTTTTTTTTATTTAGTTTTTGGTGGAACCGGAGACTGAACTCAGGCCCTTGCGCTTTCCATGCAAGCGCTTATTCTACTGAGCTATCTCCCTGGCCCCTGAATTTTATTCCAAACACAACAGAAGCCCCTGGAAGGTTTCAAGCCCTGTTGACATGCTCTGACTTATGTTTTAGGCAAATCCACTTGGCTGGGTGTGGTGGCACACACCTGCCATCCCAGCTACTTGGGAGCCCGAGACAGGAGGATCTCAAGTTCAAGACCAGCCTCAGGCACTTAGGGGGGCCCTGTCCGAAAAGAAAATTTTAAAAGGGCTTGGGGTGTAGCTTAGTGGTAGAACATCTGCCTCATATATATGTGGTCTAGGGCCTCATCCCTAGCACTGAAACCGGAAATCCATTTCCTGCCCCAGCAGGTCAGAAACAGGGAGACCAGGGTAGTGGAGATGATACCAGGCCAGGGATGAGACTGGAACTGAGAGATCTCTTGATGAGTGGTACACTCTGGAACACTGCCCTCAGGCCCTCCTGGGCATGGGCAAGCCCAGAAGTGTCACTCACCAGTCACCCCAGCTGGGTGTGGTAGTGCATGCCTAAAATCCCAGCACTGGGAAGGCCGAGGCAGGACAATCACTGCAAGTTTGAGGCCAGCCTGGTCTACATTGTGAGTTGAAGGCTAACCTGAATTGCCTAGCGAGACGCTGCCTCAAAAAAAACAACCCCCCATACGGGGCCAGTGAGATAGCTCAGCTGACTAAGCACCTGCCTAGGCAAGTACAGGGACTGGGACTCAATTCCTGGCACCATATGTCACATTGGTCCCACCCCCAGGCACACTGAGCCGGCCACCAAGACTGGACGTGGTGGCGCACATCTGTAATCCCAGCACTGGTGGTCTTGTGGGTTAGCTCAGTTGTTTAAAGCGCCTGCTTGGGCAAACTGAGTCAGGAACAGGGGACCAAGGTTCAATACCCCGCTCCACAAGTCACACCAGACCCTAAGGCAGCCTGAGCTAGCCAAAACAAAAAAAAAAACAAAAACAAAAAAAATCCTTCTGTAATCCCAATACTGGAGGGGCTAAAATCAGGAGGATCATTGAGTTGCAGCTGTGTAGTGAGACTCTGTACCAAATACCAAAAAAAAAAAAAAAAAAAAGTCACCATACCTGGATTCTCAGCGTAAATTGGGTATCAGAATTGGGGTTTGGCTAAATGCAGATTCCTGCCCCCTGCCCTCAGAGTCTGAAACCATCTAAATCAGACTTTTATTTATTTATGTATTTATTTTATTTTTCAGACTTTTTTTTTGGAACCAGGGATTGAACTCAGACCCTTGCGCTTGCCAGGGAAGCACTTATTCCACTGAGCCATCTCCCTGGCCAGACTTTTTTTTAAAAAAGGAAAGAAATTAAAAACTGTATTGATTCATGGGGTAAAAAAAAAAACAAAAAACAAAAACCAACAAAAAACCCCACTGTCACCTTCAGGAATGGCTGTATCTGGGTGCTTTAGTCCGGTATCAGGAACCTCTTATCTCCTGGAACTTTTCCCTTCCCTCCCGTGTTCGGGTTCCTTCCAGACAAGCTGATGTAGATTACAGATTCTATCTGTGACTTCAGCAATCTTTGTGATAAAAGAACAAAAATCCTGAGGGTTACTCCCTGGAATGGCCTGCTTTGCTGACCCAGGTGCTATACCTGGCAGGAGATCTAGCACTTGGAAGGGGGAACAGTTATTGGAGGGACCAGAGTATCAGGATTGGAACCGGCATGGGAGCTCAGTGGCAGAGTGCTTGTCGAGCACGCATAAGGCCCTAAATTCAATTCCTAGCACTGCAGAGACCAAACCAGCTGCGTACAACAGTAAGGTGGTGGACAGCTGTAATTTCAGCACTCTGAGAGGCTGAGGCAGGAGAGTTGCAAGTTTGAGCCCAGCCTGGGGTGTGACTTAGCAAGACCCTTTCCCACCCTGAAAGGAGAGGGAAAAGAGAGAACCCTGGGAGGCGGGTGAGATAGCTCAGTGGTCTAATGAGCCTGCTTAGGAGAGTGCAGAGAACAAGATGTCATCCCTGGCACCACACGCAGTGCCAGCCCTGCCCCCAAGGTAGACTGAGCCAGCAAAAAATAAAATAAAATAAAATAAAATAAAATAAAATAAAGCCTGGAAAAGGGCAACTCCCTGTGACAGCAAGGCTGAGAGAGGCCCTCCCTGGGCCTCAGTTTTCCCCATCTACAAATGGGTGCAATGGAAGGTGCTTACTGGTGCTTCGGTTTGTGTCCTATGGTCAACTCTGGTCCCAGGTTCTTCCCTTCTCATATGACCCTGTCACCTGGCCTGCAGGCGGCGACTGTGCCACCCTGCTGAAGAATATTGGGGCGCTGCCCGTGGAGATGGCGCGCATGTACTTCGCTGAGACGGTGCTGGCGCTTGAGTACCTGCACAACTACGGGATTGTGCACCGGGACCTCAAGCCTGACAAGTGAGCTTGCCCCTGCCCCTCCCCCGCTCCCTGCCTCTGGGCGCCCAAGCTGTGGCCTCGCCCCTGAGACCCACGCGTGTCTGCAGCCTGCTCATCACCTCCATGGGCCACATCAAGCTCACCGACTTTGGGCTGTCCAAAATGGGGCTCATGAGCCTGACCACCAACCTGTACGAAGGCCACATTGAAAAGGACGCCCGGGAGTTTCTGGACAAGCAGGTGTGTGGTGGGCGTGGAAGTCCCTAGGGTGGAGCCGCCCGGCAGAACCCCAGGGACCCACGTCCTGGGGGGGTGCGGCTGTTGCTGGAGGACCCCTGCGGCCAGGGCGCGGGCTGACCACCTGCCCCCAGGTGTGCGGGACCCCCGAGTACATCGCACCCGAGGTCATCCTGCGCCAGGGCTATGGCAAGCCGGTGGACTGGTGGGCCATGGGGATCATCCTCTACGAGTTCCTGGTGGGCTGCGTGCCCTTCTTTGGGGACACTCCGGAAGAGCTCTTCGGACAAGTCATCAGTGGTACGTGCCTCCTGCGTGGCTGGCTGGGCCCCGCAGCCCCCCAAGTCCCCCTCAGCTTCACGGTGCCTTGCAGATGACATCTTGTGGCCTGAGGGGGACGAGGCGCTGCCCGCAGATGCCCAGCTCCTGATATCCAGCCTCCTGCAGACCAACCCGCTGGTCCGGCTAGGGGCAGGTGAGGCCTGTGGGTTGCCAGCCGGGGAGGGTACCCTGGGGCAGAAGTCAGCAGCTGACAGGCGGCGGCCGTGTACTCTCACCGGGTCCCTTCTCTCCTAGGTGGCGCCTTTGAGGTCAAGCAGCACAGTTTCTTTCGAGACCTGGACTGGACCGGACTGCTGAGGCAGAAGGCCGAGTTCATCCCCCACCTGGAGTCGGAAGATGACACCAGCTACTTCGACAGTAAGTAGTGATGAATCTAGCTAGTGGAAGCTGGGAAGAAATCTGCGGGCACCTAGATGAAGTGGGGGTGGTCCTGGGGGTGGAGCACGTGGGCGTGGTCTGGCCTAGGGGCAGGGCTAGGATGAGAACTGGGTAAGAGCTAAAAGCTAGGTAAGAGCTGGGTGTGTGGCACTAGTGCTATCGTCTTAGCACTCTGGGAGGCTTATGACAGGAGTCCAAGTTCGAGCCCAGCCTAGGTGTCTTGTGAAACCCTGTCTCAAAATACAGAATTCAGGGCCAGCCAAATAGCTCAGTGAATTAAAGCCCCTGTAAGCAGGAGCAGGGGCTGGGGGTTGGATCCCCGGGCCTGCTGAGATGGCAACTAAGACTGGCTGTGATGGCACACGCCTGTAATTCCAGTTCTTGGGAGGCTGTAAACAGGCAGATCACTATGAGTCCGATCTAGTAGTGAGATCTTGAACACCCTGTAGACCCTCCCCTAAAATACAGAGAGTACAGAGAGTACAGAGAGAGAGAGACAGACAGACAGACAGACAGACAGAATTTTTAAAAAAAAGGGTTGGTGATGTAGACCAGTGGGAAGGCAGGCCCTGGAATCAATCCTCAATACCATGCGCACACAAACGCTCATGCACCTGAACCCAGAGGAACTGGGGTGAGTTAGGGGTGGAGCCTGAACAGGTCAAAGTCAAGCCTGGGCAGGACCAAGAAGAGGAGACAGGGCTTGGAGCAGTGTGGATGGAATCTAGAGGCGCAGCCTACCGGTAGTGGCGCTAGACAAAGGACTCTTTGGAGCAGGAGGCGGAGGTGTGGCTGAGCTGCAGGCCTGGCTGGACTGGGTCCTGCCTTGAGATGTGGTCTGTTGGGGCCCACAGTCATGGCCTGCGCCATTCCCCAGCCCGCTCGGACAGGTATCACCATGTGAACTCCTATGACGAGGATGACACTACAGAGGAGGAACCCGTGGAGATCCGCCAGTTCTCCTCCTGCTCCCCACGCTTCAGCAAGGTGGGGCCAGGCTGTGCTTGGGGTTGAAGTTGTGGGGAACAGATAGTGGTAACAGCACAGTTCCAAGGCCTGAGGTCTCATACTGGATAGATCATTACTGAGGAAGGGGAGTCAGGGATGGTGACACCTGAGGGTGACAGGATGAAGGTTTGAGGGACAAGGTCCTCAGCACTGAGAGGAGTAACCAGCCTGGAGGGTCATGCAGAGGAGGCCTACCCCAGCCTGTGACTAGGTCATGGCCTGGTAGAGCTGGGGAGTAGCCCAATACTCTGTAAAAGGGCTGGGGCTGGGGAGATATCTCAGCAGTATAAGCGCCTGCCTGACAAGAGCAAGGTCCCAAGTTCGATCCCTGGTACCGCACACACACAAAAAAGGGATGGGGATGTAGCTAGGGCAAAGGTTCTGGGTTAGATCCTGCATCAAGAAAATAAAAAGGATGAGTAATGGGGCAGAGATGAAAGAGGGTTGCTTTAAAGAGCTTTTGAGATGGACGCGGGGCCCAGCCTGGGAGTGGACAAGTGCAGTGTGATGATGGCACCTGGGGAAGATGGGCGGGGCTAGGTGGCTGGGCTAGGCCTGACTTGTAGGCGGGCCATGAGTTACCTGGGCGGAGCATGGTTTTGCCTGGTCCAGGGTCAGGAAACCGATTGGGTATCGAGCAAAGGCAGGACCTCTCTTGTAGGTGTACAGCAGCATGGAACAGCTGTCTCAGCACGAACCCAAGACTCCCGTAGCGGCAGCAGGGGGCAGTAAGCGGGAGCTGAGCACCAAGGGCCTGGAGGAGAAGGTGGCCGGCAAGCGGGAGGGGCTGGGCGGCCTGACCCTACGCGAGAAGACCTGGAGAGGGGGCTCCCCCGAGATGTGAGCAGGGTAGGGCGGGGCTGGGGCGGGGCCTTAGGGGCGTGTCTCCTCTGACCACGCCCCCTCCACAGTAAGCGCTTCTCAGCGTCCGAGGCCAGTTTCCTGGAGGGTGAGGCCAGCCCGCCGCTGGGTGCCCGTCGGCGGTTCTCTGCACTGCTGGAACCTAGCCGCTTCAATGCCCCGCAGGAGGATGAAGATGAGGTCCGGCTGCGCAGGCCGCCCCGGCCCGGTTCTGACCTCTCAGGCTCACTGGAGACGCGCGCGCCCAAAGAGGCGGCTCCAGGGGAAGGCGCCCCCAGCGCCGGGGACTCAGAGGCCAGTGAGTCTCTCCTCCTGCGCCTTTCCCAATTTCCCAGTGGCGACATATTCACCGCATAGTGAGGCTAGTGCTGTTTATAAAAGATCTCACATGCTATTGGCGCACAGACCCGAGACCTCATTAACATGACACCCCCCCAAAAAAAAAACACCACTCAGTGCCCTCCCAGAGCGGGACACGCACACAGAAGTCTTCCTCCTTTATATGAGAAGCGGTTCTGAATGCTCTGCTCAGATGCAACTCACAACCCAGTGGGGAAGGGCGTGCGTGGGACGAGCACTTCGGGCAAAATAAGCCCCTGGCTGTAGCCCAAACCCTAACCCAGCTACTCTTTTGCAGCTGAAAGCCCACGCCCAGGTGACCTTTGCCCACCGTCAAAGGAAGGGGACCCTTCTAGTCCTAGGGCCACCAATGACCTGGTTCTGCGCAGGGCGCGGCACCAGCAGCTGTCAGGGGACCCTGCAGTAGAAAAGCGGCCTTCTCGAACTGGGGGCAAAGTCATCAAGTCAGCTTCAGCCACAGCCTTGTCTGTCATGATTCCTGCAGGTAATGCTGAGCCCTGACTATCAAGTGAAGGAATGCCCAATTTTGTGCAAGGGCAGGCAAAAGAAAATGCTAGTTTTCCCAGTCCACAATGATTGATTCCCGGAAGGACCAGTGAGAATCTACTCTGGGACTTTCCCTTGGGAGAAGGGAAGAACAAATATTCTGGCATTGTTTCGGGTTGGTCCTGATATCTGACCATGGTTCTTTGTCTGCAGTGGACCCACATGGAAGTTCCCCCCTTGCTAGTCCAATGTCCCCACGATCTTTGTCCTCCAACCCGTCCTCACGGGACTCCTCCCCCAGCCGGGACTATTCCCCAGCTGTCAGTGGACTCCGCTCCCCCATCACCATCCAACGATCAGGCAAGAAGTACGGCTTCACACTTCGAGCCATCCGTGTCTACATGGGTGACTCCGATGTGTACAGTGTCCACCATATTGTTTGGGTAAGCGCCCCCAGATGGGTTTCGTGTCAAGGGTATGGAGCAGACAAGTACCTCAGGATGAGAGATGATTGAAAGCTGAATCTATGCAGTATGAGTGAAATCCTTCTGAGACTCCCTCTTTCACCAACCCTCAGTTTTTCATCTGCAAAATGGGGAGAAAAATGGCTATTTGGTAAATTGTCACGAAGATTCTGGTGCAGGCAAAGCCAGGTGTGTGGCACATAAGCTTGTTACCAATCCTGCTACCCTTGTCTCCAGCATGTGGAGGAAGGGGGTCCTGCCCAAGAAGCAGGGCTCTGTGCGGGGGACCTCATCACTCACGTGAACGGGGAACCTGTGCATGGTATGGTGCATCCTGAGGTTGTGGAGCTGATCCTCAAGGTGAGAGCAGAGAGGGTGCAATGGGTGGAAGGTGGCTGGTTTCCAGGCAGCCCCTTGCAAAGCATTCCTTTCCTTCTTCCCCCAGAGTGGCAACAAGGTGGCCGTGACCACCACACCTTTTGAAAATACTTCCATCCGCATTGGCCCCGCAAGGCGCAGCAGCTACAAGGCCAAAATGGCAAGGCGGAACAAGAGGCCCTCTGCCAAGGAAGGCCAGGAGAGGTGGGCGATCCAGGTGCTAAGCAGTGGGCGGGGCTAAGGTGACTGAGGTCCAGGGGAGGACCAGAGAAGGCAATGCCACTGAGACTGATGAGTTAAGAGGAACTGAAAATGTTAAGAAGTCAGGGCCAGGAGCTGTGCCGTCTTCTGAGCTAAGCAGAAAGCACTGTGGGCGGACCGGCAGCAGACATGGAGTCGTGGGAGGAAGGAGTCCAGTCACAGGTCTTGCCCTGTTAGATATGTTTGGATAGCCTGGGAGGGGCTAGCCTAAGAGATTTCTATCAGGAATGAGTGTGCCAGGCAAGACTGTGCCAACTGAAGTAGTCATGCTTGGGTTAAGAACAGGATGCATTCCAGTAAGTGTGATGTTATACTTTCTGCTTGATCAAACATCATAGAGTGAGTTTCACACCTCAAGTTTCACACCTTGTTTGGGTAAGCGCCCCCAGATGGGATTTGTATCAAGGGTATGGAGCAGACAAGTACCTCAGGATGAGAGATGATTGAAAGCTGATACACTTTCATGTGGCTATTGTGGCACAGTATATGTGGTCTTCCTTGAGCCAAATGGCGATGTGTGCTGCATGCCTGTAATTTATTTCCTTATGGATTGGAGGAGGTAGGAGAGGTGGATGGATGCAAAGAGTGTTTGGTTTTATATATTGTGTTGAGTGCTGGGGATGAAACCCAGGGCCTCCCACATGTGAGGCAAGCTCAGGCATTGTGCTACACCCCCAGCCTCAAGACTGTAGTTTTGCTCAGTGGGCTTGGGCTGGACACCAAGTGGCATTCTGAATGAGATGAGCCAGATAAGGCTGTCAAGTAAGTTAATCCTAAGAGGTGGGTTGTAGTAAAAGGAGGGGCCGGGGAAGTGGGGTGGCAGAGGACTTGGTTTTGTTTGGATTGGTGTTTCTAGCCTCAACTGGGCATGTCCAGTGGATGAAAGGAGTAAAGTGGGACTGCGTCCAGGGAAGAACTTTCTGCCTTGATTTATAGATTGTAGCTAAACTGGATGTGATGGAGATTCCTGTCATCTTAGCACTGGGGAGTCAGGAAGATCACTGTGAGTTCAAGGCCAGCCCAAACTACGTATCAGGACCCTGTCTCAAAAATAAAATAAAATAAAATAGGGGCCGAGGAGATGGCTCAGTAGAATAAGCACTTGCCTGGCAAACATATAGGGCTTGAGTTCAATCCCTGGTTCCATAAATAAATAAATAAATAAATAAAATAAATAAATTTAAAAGGGCCAGCCAGATAGCTCAGCGGATTAAAGCACCTGCTTAGGCAGAGCACAGCGGCTGGGGTTTGATCCCGACATGCTGTGCCAGCCCCGCCCCCGAGGCATGCTGAGACAGCGCTTGAGACTGGGTGCCGTGGTGCTCCCTGTAATCCCAGCGTTTGGGAGGCTGGAAACAGGAGGATCACTATGAGTCCTATCTACGTACTGAGACCCTGTAGACCCTGTCCTAAAAACATGAAATGAAGGAAGGAAGAAAGAAAGAAAAGTTGTAGCTGAAAGGGCCGTTACAGGTGCTGTCTTGCTGCCCAGAAGTGGGAGGAGCCGGGAGCTCTGGAGTTTGGTCAAGGGTAGGTGGCCATCTCTCTTCCCCAGCAAGAAGCGCAGTTCCCTTTTCCGGAAGATCACGAAGCAGTCGAACCTACTGCACACAAGCCGCTCACTGTCATCACTGAACCGCTCACTGTCGTCCAGCGACAGCCTCCCGGGCTCCCCTACGCATGGGTTGCCAGCGCGCTCGCCCACGCACAGCTATCGCTCCACACCGGACTCTGCCTACCTAGGTAGCTCTGCATGGGGCACCGTGTGGGGTGGGGTGGCAATTCCTGGGGACGTTCCTGAGCCGTGCGCCTCCTCTGGTCCGCAGGTGCCTCATCTCAGAGCAGCTCACCTGCCTCGAGCACGCCTAACTCACCGGCATCCTCTGCGTCCCACCACATCCGGCCCAGCACGCTGCACGGGTTGTCGCCCAAACTGCACCGCCAATATCGCTCTGCACGCTGCAAGTCTGCTGGCAACATCCCACTGTCGCCGCTGGCGCACACTCCGTCCCCGACGCAGGCGTCACCGCCCCCGCTGCCAGGCCATACTGTGGGCAGCTCACACACCACACAGAGCTTCCCGGCCAAGCTGCACTCGTCGCCGCCCGTCGTGCGTCCTCGCCCCAAGAGCGCAGAGCCTCCGCGCTCACCTCTGCTCAAGCGCGTGCAGTCGGCGGAGAAGCTGGGCGCCTCTCTGGGCGCCGACAAGAAGGGCGCACTGCGCAAGCACAGCCTAGAGGTGGGCCACCCCGACTTCCGCAAGGATTTCCACGGGGAGCTGGCGCTACACAGCCTTGCAGAGTCCGACGGCGAGACCCCGCCTACAGAGGGACCTGGCTCCACGCGGCAGGTAGCAGTACGCCGCCTGGGCCGCCAGGAGTCGCCCTTGAGTCTGGGCGCGGACCAGCTGCCTGTGGAAGGCACCTCTAGGCAGGGGACCTCGAGCAAGGACAGGGAGTCCCCTGGTGGTGGGGTCGAGGCCTGCACCCCACCCCGCACCACTACCCTTGGAACCCGGACCCTGGAGCGGGATGTGGGCTGCACGCGACACCAGAGTGTGCAGACAGAGGACGGCGCGGGTGGGATGGCCAGGGCTGTGGCTAAGGCAGCACTGAGCCCGGTACAGGAGCACGAGACTGGCCGGCGCAGCAGCTCAGGTGAGGCTGGCGCGCCCCCAGTGCCCATCGTAGTAGAGCCCACGCGGCCTGGGGTCAAAACCGTGGCACCCCAACCTCCAGACACGGACCCCAAGGCATTGCAGGAACCTGCAACCCATACAACGGTGGCACCCGAGGCCCCGCGGGGCCGGGAACGCTGGGTACTGGAAGTGGTGGAGGAGCGGACCACGCTGAGCGGGCCTCGCTCCAAGCCCACTTCCCCTAAGCTCTCCCCGGACCCCCAGGCCCCAACGCCATCCTCCACGAAGAATGCACCCAGCATCACTGCAGGGTCCCCAGTGCCACCCACTTCTCTTCTGGTCCCCAGCACCAAACCTGACGCAGGCCTCAGCTCTCGAGGCCCTGCTGAAGCTATGCCTCTAGTAGGCTTGACCAAAAAAGGGGTGCCCAGCTCCGCGCCCCCAGGCCCATAGCCAAGGAGCCCATTGGTCCTTCTGTACAGCCACCTGTATACATTGTACACATATAAATAAAGTGTGTCCATACTGTGGAGCTTTCCGGGCACACCTTCTTCCCTGGTAAGTTGAAGCATCAAGTGCACCTTTCTCTTTGCCCCTGGACTGGTTAGGAGAGGAGAAGTGGGTTCCCAGAAACCTGAACTTCTCATTTCTAACCTTTTTACCTGCTGCCCCAGGCCCTTAAGACCAACAGAGGAAGGCAAGTGTAGTGGTTGTAATGCCAACACTCTAGGAGGCTGAGGCAAGAGAATCTCAAATTTAAGCCCAGCCTGGGTATCTAATCAATTTAAGGAGGCCATGCCTTGAGGGGAGGGGGGAACCTGTATATATAGTTCAGTGTGATGGCCCTGGGTTTAGTTCCCAACACAACCCAAACAAAACATCCTACACCCACCTGAAGAAAGGTTAACAGCTTCATTCACCAATTTCCTTTTCTCTTCAATGATCTTTGAGTGGTACATATTTCCATTTTGCAGACAAATGGGCTGAATCGCAGACAGGATAAGGCACATAAGGTCATACAAGGAGGGAATGACTTGGAATTCAAACTTAAATCCAGGACTGGATACAGCTTACTGTACAGCACTGGCTTAGCATGCACAAACTCTGGGTTCTATCCCCAGCACCATAAGAAGAACAAACTCCAGTCAGTCTGGTTCTTGAGCCTTTGTTCTTTACTCTCCTGGCTTCTTGGCCCTGGGGTTGTCCATACATGGATTAAAAGTCTTCACCAGAGGCTGGAAGGCCTTCCAGATAGCCGGCAGCTGGGCACACAATGTGCCCCCACCCCGATGCTCCTCTCCGTGGTTCCGATTCATGTCACCTATGCAGGCCCACTGCTCCCTGGGGGCCACACACCACTTGGAGTGGTCCTCTGTGGAATGGAAGGTTGGTCCAGCAGGCCCAGGGAAGCTCGTCTGATTAACATTCAGAACTTTAAAGGGACCAGAACAGTTGGATGGCAGGGTACCTTGAGAATTTGGCCAGAATTGAACCTGCAGGTCTGCGCCAAGAGCTTCTGCCAACCAGCCAGCATACAGATCTGCAGAGGAAGAGAAGAGTACAGGCAGTGGCAGGGCAGGGCCCTTCATGAATGCCCTAGGCTGCATCCCTTCTCTAAGGGCAAAGGTCAGTTCTCAGCAACTCTTAGCCCAAGAATGGCAAGAAGAGCGCTTACCAAATCCTTTTTGTGCCTTGTTTCATTCCCAACAATCCTTTAAGTTTGGCCCTTCCACTTTTTAGATAAGTAAACTGAAGCTCAGGTTAAATCATATATCACACAGTCAGAAGCCAGGATGTGGGTCCAGCTGTGTCAGTTGTGTGCCTCTCGTGATTATGGTTTCTAAACAGACCTGGTCCCTGTCCCTGGCTTGCCCTAAGCCCCGGGCCCACCAGACAGCTCCTCCACAAAGGAAGAGCTTATCTATCATCACTCACCATCTCCAAACTTTCCAGCTTTGGCAAAGCTCTGGAATTTAATGCCTGCCTGTGATATGAGTGTTACACTGCTGTTCCAGGGTTCCTGGCGAATGTGTTGGCCTCTGGCCACATCCTTCAGGCCAGGGAATTTCTGGGCAAAGATGCCATCCAACTTGTGGTCAAAAACGAAGGGGAAGATGTAAGCCAGTTGTCTGCCTGGAGGACAAGTGCAAGAGGAGGCTCAAGACTGTGTCACTCCCAGTTCTCACCCACAGATCCAGGCCTCGCCTGGCCCCTAACTCAACTCACCAATCTTTGTGAACTCAGTGAGAGGAAAAGACACACAGATTAGGGTCTGCCCATAGGTTTGGGCATTGTGAGGCCAGGTGTATGCACCAGAAGATGGAAGTGGTGGGAAGCGCGGCACACTGTGGATCAGCCAGAAGCCCCCTTCTTGGTCCAGGAGCAGGATACCTGAAGCAGAAGAGGGAAGTAAGGGGGGTTGTTCGAGATAAACTCAAGAAAACAGGAACACCTTCAGTTTGTGGGGGCATGGACAAGGTACAGACAGGAAATACGCTCAGGCTGCTTGCTGAACCCCAGAGCAGGTTCCCACACTATGCAAATCAAAAATTACCTTGGAAGCCAGGCACAGTGGTGTGTGCCTTTCATCGCAGCACTCTGGAAAGCTAAGACAGGAAGATTCAAAGTTTGAGCCCAGGATGGGTTTAAGAAGACTTCGGGTTTTGTTGGTTTGGTTTTTGGCTTTTGGAGAGAGTGTCTCCCTATGTAGTTCATGCTGGCCTTGAAGTCACTATGTAGCCCAGACTGGCCTCAAACTCTTCTGGTTGATCCTGCCATGTGCACGACCACACTCAGTTTGGGACCACAAAGCCCTCTTGGAGCCCAAAATCAAGACCTCACCCTTCGCATGCCCATTGCTGGAAGTGTCCGGAGCCCACACCGGTTTGGGCGGCTGGTCATTGTACAGCAGAAAGGCGAGCTGGGGGCAATGGACGGCAATTGTGAAGGTCCCTCCGCGGCGGGGCACCCCAACTTCCCTCCCAGGTCCAGCTTGCCCCCCACCTGGCTGGCATTGGCCCGATACAGTGGCTGCAGGCTGCGGCCCACAGCACCCTCAGAGCTATTGATGGGCCCCGCGCCGTCGCGCCAGCCTCCCGAGCTACCGTCCAGGTAGCGGTAGCGCAGTCCCTTCCTCGCCTCATTTCCGGGGCCGCTCTGGGCCGGCAACTTGTAGATCACGAACCTGCAGGGTGGGAAGGCACGGGAGGCTGGAGGGGAGAGAAGAGCCAGCTTCCCCACGGGGCGTAGTGACTCAGGGGCTCCCCACCCCTGCCTGCAGTGCCCGCCCTCGCTCACCAGTCTACGGGCTGCCCGGAGTCCCCATAGCAGCGCAGTGCCCAGCCGGGGACCCACAGCAGTGCGCCTAGCAGCAGAGCCACCAGAGAGACCATGTCGCTGCGTGTAGGATCTTGTGTGTCTGGGTCACGCGAGCCAGTCACGAGCCCCAGACGCAGCAACTTCCTCAAAATAGCCCAGCAACCCAGACCCGCACGACAAGAGGTGACAACTAGCTTCAGGAATGGGGCAGTGATTTGCCCCTCAGCCTGCGGCACTGGAGGAGGGGCTTCCTTCCGGCCCCCAGGCCCCGCCCCTTCCAGGCCCAGCCTTTGCGGCAGCAGATTCCATGAGGAGTCATCCTGACCACGCCCCTTGTGGGCAAATCACGCCTCCGATTGGTCTTCTCGAGCCCCGCCTCCGTTCCGCCCCTTGGTGGCTAATAGAGATGCTTGCTCTTCCCTAGCTTTTTGATTTAGCATGTTTGAGGGCTTAGTTTCCTCTCTCTCTCTCTCTCTCTCTCTCTCTCTCTCTCTCTCTCTCTCTCTCTCTCTCTCTGTCTCTCAAGAGCCCTAGCTCTTGTTATCTTTTGCACTCTTAGTGGGCACTCCTTTACAGTTTGGACATCCTGGGCTTCCCCTGAACTGGGCAACCGGTCACTTTGCATTGTGTTTGAGCAAAGGGTGATGGGGCTTTGGGGTTGGGCTGGTTTTCTTTTGTTTTGTTCTGTTTGCAGTACTGGGGATTGAACCCAGTAGTTTTGCACTGAGTTATGTTCTCAGTACGTTTTTATTTTTTATTTTGAGATAGAGTATCGCTCAGTTGCTGCCTCACCCTCCAAGAGTGCTGGTATTGCAGGAGTGGTCAGCATAACAGGCTGGGGCTTAGTGCTCTTAAGTGGAGGGAGACTAATGAATGACCTTGAGTTCCGAGCTGGAGACCTAATGATTTTGAAGAAGTGGGGGAATGGGGTGTTTTCCTGAAGCAAGGGGTGTGTGGCTGAGCTGTAAGACATAAATTTGTCTGCCTGTTTCCGTATCAGAGTCCTCCCACCTGATAGCACCCAAAACCAAGTCATGACAACGCTGAAGCTTTATATAGGAAGGGCGTTTTGGGGGACCCATAACCATTGATGTGGAGCCTTTGCTGACTCAGGGTCTGGGAATGTCTCCTCCTCTCACCCTCTAAGGCTCTTGGTGCTAGTCTGAGGGTCCATCTGAGCCTGTTACTCTGGGATTCACTGTTACTGTCCGAGTTTCCTGCGTGGCTCCCGGTGGCAGGGGACATGTGGGGGTTTCCACTGCAGGGCCCCCAGGTCTGTTTCTGAGTCACCTCTGGATCTTGCAGTGGAGGAGGCCATTAGTTTGGATGAGTCCAAGTGAGGGTCTGTCCTTGGGAATCAGCCCTGCACCAATCTCTTCTCGTTCCGTCCTTGTCCCTGGCAGGATCCAGCCCCAGGACAGAGTCACAGGTGGCGCTTCATGTGCAGAGCCAGGTGGTCAGAGCGGGAGAAGGCGCGCGGGCAGAGCTTGCAGCGAAAGGGGCGCTGGCCCGTGTGTTTCCGGTAATGGCGAGTCAACTCATCAGAGCGCGCGAACCTCCAGCCGCAGCCGTCCCAGGAACAGGCATATGGCTTCTCCCCTGAGAGGCAAGGAGGTCCTGAGTGCCAGCAAGGAACGCACCACATCCCTAGGGTCCCTACATGTGCAACAGCCCACTACTCAGTCTTGGCCAGGACTAGGGGAGGCAAGGGGGCAGCATTCTGCACTAAGGTGCAGAATTTAAGGAGGCACTAGATCTCGGGCTGGGCCTACCCGGTGACCTGGACTATTGTTCCTCACACCCCCAACTGGGGCACATTTTCTCCTTTCCTGGGCCTACATGCATCTTCCGTACCTCTGACTGTCCCACTTCCTATACTCTAGTCCCTTACACATGCTTCTTTTTACTGCCCCACTCCTGCTTTCAGTCCAGCCCCGCTTTCAGCTCCTACTGAAAACCAGGGAGCTGAAAGCTGCTGCCCAACTTTGCCCCTGGCCTTGGTCTCAGAGCCCCCAATCATCTCTGGTTTCAGGCCCTGATTTCAGCCCTTTCTTTGGGGGGAGGGGAGACACGACTCTTTAAGTTGTTATGTTGCTCAGGATGGGCTTAAACTTCAGATTCCTGCTCTGGCCTCCCAGAGTGTGTATCTCCTATGTCCTCTGCTTGCCAACTCTGTCCTCCTACTCTTTAGTCCCGTATGGACGTCTAGGCCTCATTCTCCTTAACAAATGCGGCCATAGAAACAGATTCATCCGCTAGCCTCACTGCCAGGGCTCCAGCCACGCCTTCTCATTCTGGCCCCACCTCCATGCCAAGCTACCAAGCGCCTGGGCATACTCCTTCCTGGCTTCAGCGCCCTTGGCATTCCAAGCTTGCACCCTCTTTGAAGTCCCTCCTTTAGCTTGTCCCCTACGACACTCGTCCTGCTTTTTGCTCTTTCTTAGGCTCCGGTACTGAAATGCTCTGTCCGGATCTGCCTGCTGCATCGCTGTGCTGGGGTCTGGGTTTCCCCGCTAAACTTCGCGATTCTTACTGGCTCCCTTGGCCCCGCCCATTGCTCGGTGACGTCTGGACCCGCCCTCTGTCCGGTATTTTGCCCTTGGCCCCTCCCTTCTGGTCCCCGCGCGGGCCCCGCCCCCTCACCCGTGTGCGTGCGCAGATGCGCCTTCAGGTGGGAGCTTTTGGTATAACTCTTGCCGCAGCCCGGGTGCGCGCACGTGTGCGCTGCCTGCCTCTTTCGTGCCCACGAGCGCCGGCAGCGTTTCTGGGGGGCGCCTTCGGCGATCACGCTGGGGTCTCCTGAGGTTCCCACGAGTCTGGCCCCCACTGTTCCAGGTCCCAGACAGCCCAGGAAGGAGGGGGGTGCGGCGGGGCTGGGCGAGGGCGTTGGGAGCCCGCGGAAGAGCTGGAAGTGGCCCTGGTACTGGGGCGCCGGGTACAGTGGAGCGTACCCCGGCAGCAGCCCGTAGGGGGCGCTCGGGGCTGCGGGCAGTGCAAGCCCGGCGGGCGGGAAGAAGCCGCTCGCGGAGCTCGCTGCCTGCCCCGGGTACACGGGCTGCAGTGCTAGCGCCTTAGGCTCGGGGCTGGGACCCGGGGCCGCGAATGGGTCCGGGGCGCGCACCCAGCCCGCTGGCTCCTCGGGTCCCCCGAACCCCGGCACCAGGCCCGGGCCGTTCACATAGGCGCCCAGAGTCTCGGGGGGCGGAGGGTACTGCGCCCCGGTCGCCTCTCCAGGGCTCAGGGCGCAGGTCCGCGGCGCTCCTCCCGGGTCAGGGCTCGGGAAGCTGCTGAGGAAGAGATCCAGGTCCCAGGTGGGATCTGCGTCTCTGTCGTCATCCTCGTCTTCCCCCGGTGCGTCTTCCGACTCCGGGCTTACATGAAGGGGCGGCCCCATAGGATCCGGGGGACCCGGGCCCAGGTCCTGTGCCTCGTCTAGGCGCCACCACTGCGGGAGGGAGCACAGGCCTGAAGCGTTCGCAGATACCGGTGCGCTGCACCCACACCGTGCGGATCAGACACCCCGACGGCACTCTGGCCAGAGGTCGACCCAGAGGAATCTAGTTTGCCTGTCTCCCCACACTGTCCCCCTCCGCCTCCCCCAGCTCAAGACAGAGGTCGATCTAGCCTGGCTGGAGACAGGAGATAAGACTTCCATTATCTGGACCCACATTCAGGATGGGGGCAGAGATGGCTGGGGGGTGGGGTGGAACCCAGTCTTGACTCAGTTTCCCCCAGACCCTCCCCCTTTTTCTCATCTTCATATAAGATTTTTTCCTGAGCCCTGGATTTCTCCCAGGCCCCTTTACCATTTCCTTCAGATAGCTGGGACATCATCCACCTGAGCCTACACCTATCCGGAGGTTAGCAGAGAGCTCAGTTTTTCATTACAGAAATAGGCTACACTTAGAAGCTCAGATCCCTAGGCTACCCGCCCTTCAGACCACATTCAGATCCCTCACCTGCATGGAAGGGGGACCCCAAGGCAAGATGCAGGCCCAATACCAAACAAACTCTGGCTCCCTGGCCCACCTGGCTCCCGCCTGGCCGCACCTTAAGCAAGTCCTCCTGCGTGTCCGGGCAGGGCCCCAGGGTGGTCAGCGTGCTGATGGAGGGCAGGGCAGTCTCAGCGGTGGCCATGGCTGGCAGGTGCCTACCCGGGCCTCAGCCCTCTGCTCTCTTGGCTGCCTCGTGGGCTCTGAGGCTCAGCGGGCCCCTTGAAGGGCTCCTCTCTGCCCTCAGCTGATTGGCTACCGCCCCTGATAAGGCCCAGGCAAGGCGGGGGTCACCATTTCTGGGGAATAGACCTCAGCCTGTGTAGAGCTGGGCCTTAAAGACAGACCCTATATGCCAGGCCAACTCAAGATGTCAGGAATTGGCTGGTCCTGGGGCCAGGGGTCCAGGAACCCCCAAATAGAAGCAGAGTCCCCAAGGAAGCACAGGTTTGAGGGAGTCTTCTCTCAGTTTACCTTCCTGGAGAAGGGATGAGAGACAGAAGTGTTCTAGGAAGGAGCTATGGGACCCTATATCCCCTAAGTGAGGCTGTCCAGTTCTACCCCTCCTCAAAAGACAGCCATAACCGTGCTGATGGCGGGACTTGGCACAAACTCTCTGCAGTGCATTATCAGCCATGCCAGATGCTGGAGGCTGCTATCAGGTGAGGGCCCCAGAACAGCCAGAGCCCTGTCCCCTGGTGAGTGGGAGGGCTGGGGGTTGGGCCTGCACTTTCCTGTGGCTTTAACTTGCCTGCTCATGAACCCCCAGGGTCTGATCCCCTCAGTGGGAGGGCGCCTCTGCCAATCAGCCCACTGTTGCCTAGTGTAGGAGCTCCAGGGGACGCTGTGGGGTGAGGGGCTGAGGCTGGTGGCATTACAGCTGCTGCAGGTGATGGGGACAGGGTGACTATCAATCACCCAGGCAGAACCTGCCCTGCAAGAGACTCATACCCTGGCCCTAGCTACTGCTGGATTTGGGCCCCAGATGGGGAAGGACTTGAGGTTCTGGTAGACACTCCTCAACTTTGGAGGCCCGAGAGCACAGGTAGGAGACATGGACACATATCACAGATACGTAGGTCATAGCCATACACCGTCATGCAGCTAAGTGACACAAGTTGCCTGTCCCTCAGCCACACAGAGCACATGACTGCTGCATGTAAATAGTTGTCCCTTGGTACAGAGTTGTATCAGGACCCCAGTGAGTACTAAAACCCATCAATTCCTTGTATTAAATGGCACAATATTTGTGTAGAACCCATGAATATCTCCCTGTAGACTTTAAATCAACTTCAGTGTGCATGTGTGTGTGCGCGCGTGTGCGCACACGCACATGCGCACATGTGAGAATGTATGTGTGGTGCTGGGGACAGCCAGGGCCTTCACACTGAGCTACATCCCCAGCCGTTATTGAGGGACAGGATCTCGCTACATTGCCCAGGCACTTCCTGAACTTTCCATCCTCCTGCCTCCACCTTCTGAGTAGTAGGGATTACCACCACACCCAGCTCTCTAGAGTACTTATAAGACCTGATACACCATAAATGCTATGTAAATAGTTGTTATGCTGTATTGCTTAGCATAACGATATAATAGCCTTGAAACCCTGAGCACACAGAATTCATAATGACAGACAGTGCTGAAAAGGTCACACTATCTCACTGATACAGTTTGGCTACCAGGAATTTCATCTCCTGCAGACACCTCTCACAGAACCTTACAGCGCAGGCGTCTTACACAGCCTCAACCCGTTCCCCATGTAAGACGCAATCCAGAAGCAGCCAGGCTCAGACGCAAGGGAAGTCCTGGATATGTTCTCCTATAACTATTTTGTTGTTGTTTTGAAACAAAGTCCCGGTGTGTAGTTGAGAGTGGCCCTGAACTCACTCTGTAGCCCAGGCTGGCCTTGAACTCCTAGCAGCCCTCCTCCCTCAGCTCTCAAAATCCTGGGATTACAGGCATGTGCCACCGCATCCAGCCATCCTATGACTACTGAAGATGCGGTCACACAATCCCATCAACCACTGGGATATCCTCAGAGACTATAACATAAAATATGGCCACATGCTCATCCCAAGTATGCATACATGATCACGGAGCTGCGCACATAGATGTACATCATAAAATCACAACTCCACACAGCGCCGCGCAAAACTGAGTTATTACACGGGTCACACGGCCTGCTGCTGACACGGTATTGAATTAAGGCACATAATATAATCACGCAGATGCCATTGCTCACCCATAGAGGGCGCACCTCTCAAATTCCGACAATCCCATTTAAAGACATTCTGAAGATAGTGGAGGGCACACAGCTGCCCCTAACACCGGGACATCTCCACAGACACAGAGTTAGTGTGCTACACATGTCACATAAAAAGAGAAAAGAAAGTGTGCTGTGGGGAAAAGGAAGAGAAGGACAAAAAGTAGGGAGATTAGCCAGCTTCATGCAACCATTAGGATACCTCCAATTATTATTATTTTTTTTTCTTTTTGGTATTGGGGTCTGTACCCAGGGCTTTTACACTGCGCTTTCCCCCTAAGACATTTAAAAAAAAATTGAGACAGAAGCTTGCTAAATTTCCCAGCTTGATCTGAAACTTGCAATCTTCTCTGAGTTTCTGGAATTGCCGGCCTGTTCTACCACACCTGGCTCAAATTTTTTTTTCTTTCTTTCTTTTTTTTTTTTTTTTTTTTTGGTGGAACCGGGGATTGAACTCAGACTCTTGCACTTATCAGGGAAGCGCTTATTCTACTGAGCCATCTCCCCAGCCCCTCAAAAATAATTTTTAAAAATAAAAATGGAGGGCTGGAGAGATGGCTCAGTGGTCTAAAGCACCTACTTGAAACAAGCTTGGCAAAGCACAGGGACCGCGGTTCAATCCTCCAGCACCACATGCCAGTCAGCCCCGCCCCCTGGTGGGCTGAGCTGGCCACACACACACACACAATAAATAAATGTAATAAATAAAAATAAATAAATATTTAAAAAAAATTTAAAAAAAATAAAAAAATAAAAATGGAAAATAAATATTGAGGAGGATGTGGAGAAACTGGAACCCTCATACACTACTGATGGGAATTTAAAATGATGCAGCCTTGCTCTTCCTTGGCTCTGCCTATGGAGGTGGCAGCCACCTCCCTCTTGGCACCATGGCAGCCCTCAGACTCCTCATGAAGCCCAAGATGGTCAAAAAGAGGGCCAAGAAGTTCATCTGGCACCAGTCAGACTGATATGTCAAAATTAAGTGCAACTGGCGGAAACCCAGAGGCATCAACAACAGGGTGTGGAGGAGGTTCAAGGGCCAGATCTTGATGCCCAACATAGGTTATGGAAGTAACAAAAACACAAAGCACATGCTGCCCAGTGGCTTCTGGAAGTTCCTGGTGCACAGTGTAAGGAGCTGGAGGTGCTGCTGATGTGCAACAAGTCTTACTGTGCAGAGATGACTCACACCGTCTCCTCTAAGAACCACAAGGCCACTGTGGAAAGAGCAGCCCAGCTAGCCATCCAGGTCACCACTCCCAATGCCAGGCTGTGCAGTGAAGAAAACGAGTAGATTGCCTGTGTGCATGTTTATTTGTACTTCAGTAAAATCATAAAAAATGCAAAATAAATAAATAAAAATACAATGATGCAGCCACTAGGAAAAAACAATTTATTAGTTCCTTAAAAACTTAAAATGAGGGGCCAGGGAGATGGCTCAGTGAAATAAGCACTTCCCTGGCAAGCGCAAGGGCCTGAGTTCAATCCTCGGTTCCACCAAAAAAAAAAAAAAAAAAACCTTAAAATGAGACTGCTACTCTACTCCCAGGTGTATATTCCCAAAGCCAATGTGTTCAAATAAATTCAATAAAACCTTGTTTTGTAAGCATAATTCATCCAGGAAACATGCTTGTAATCCACAGTACTTGCACATCAAAGCAAATTTCCCCATAAGAAATAATCAAAACTCGCCAGGCATGCTGGCACATGCCAGTATTCAGGAGGTTGAGACAGGAGGATTGCTGTGAGTTTGAGACCAACCTGAGCTACATACACAGTGAGATCCTGTCTCAAAACAAGTACTCAGATGATTTGTGCCACAAACCAAAAATATTCATATAAAATTATTACAATGCTACAAAATAAGGCAAAAACAAAGGAAATACAAAACATAGAGAAGGGGCTGGCCAAATAGCTCAGCAGATTAAAGTGCCTGCAAGCAGGTGCAGGGGACAGGGATTTGGTCCTTAGGTCTGCCATGCTGGCCCCGCCCCCAGGGTACGCTGAGACCACAATTGAGACTGGGCGTGGTGGCTCACGCCTGTAATCTCAGCTCTTGGGAGGCTGTAAACAGGTGGGTCACTATGAGTTGATCTAGTAATGAGACCCTGAACACTCTGTAGACCCTTCCCTAAAAAAAAAAAAAAAAAAAAAAAAAAAAGAAAGAAAGAAAGAAAAAGAAAACCAATTAACCTGTACTTGAGTTTTAAAGTCTTCATGGCTTGTGTGAGACAGAGAGAGGAGCGGTATTGTACAAGACGGCTTTCACCATCACTAACAGAATCACTGCTTTCTATTGACTCAATTTTTTTTTCCTGAGCAGTCTTAGCAGGGAACCTATCCATCGACAATTCCTTTTGCTTCCTCTTGAGGATTTCACAAAAATATGACATTGCATTGTCATTAAACAGATTCTTTACCTGCGCCACTACAGCTTTATTCAAGTGGTGCTTTTCTGCACATTTTGCACCATTCCCACATTCATGTTTCTCTACTCTCAGTTGAAGTGAGAGATTCCCCTACCTTTTCCTCCTCCTCCTCCTCTGTAGACGAGATCTCCTCCACAACCTCTTGCTGTCAGGAAATGATCATCCAAAATCCCACCGTGAAGGAGGAGAGGGAAAGCACTCAGTTTAGTCGTGGTCATGTGACGTTCAGTGTCACTACGCCTATTGTAAGACATTGCTTGTTTATCAAGTTATAATTTATTAGCAGCCAAGCAAACCTAGGTGTGGTGGTGCACATGTGTAATCCCCGTACTCAAGAGGCTGAGACAAGAGAATCCTTATGAGTTTCAGGCCAGTCTGCACTACAAAGTGAGTTCGAGACCAGCATGAGCTGCACACTGAGACTCTTTCTTAAAAACCAAAGAAGTTTTATTAGAAATGTTTGGTTGTCTTGCAGAACAAGTTACTCCCAGTCCAAGGTATTACTATGCTTGTGCACCAATACTGTAGTTGTTCACAATTCCCAGGAAGTCCTCCAGTGAATGGGTGGGTAAATAAAATGTAACCCAGCTACGAAACGGACTAATATACAATTGTGACAAAGAACAAAGTGGGGAGGGTGCAGGCATTGCTCAGTGGTAGACCACTTGCCTAGCCTACCCAAGGGCCATCCCCACATCTCCAGTCTCTGTCTCTGTCTCTGTCTCTTTTTCTGTCTGTCTGTCTCTCTCTCTCTCTCTCTCTCTCTCTCTCTCTCTGTCTGTCTGTCTCTCTGTCTCTCTCTCTCTCTCTCTCTCACACACACACACACAGTATGTGTACAGTGAAGTACTGATAAATATAACAATATGAACTTTTTCTTTTTTTGTGGTACTAAGGATTGAACTCAGGATCTTGCCAGGCAAGCACTTATTCCACTGAGCTATCTCTCTGGCCCCTACAATATGAACTTCAAAAACATCCTCATCAAAGAATGAAGCCAGGGGCTGGAGAGATGGCTCAGTGGTCTAAAGCACCTACTTGGAACAAGCTTGGCAAAGCACAGGGACCGCGGTTCAATCCCCCAGCACCACATGCCAGCCAGCCGCGCCCCCTGGTGGGCTGAGCTGCCCCCCCCCACTAAATAAATGTTTAAAAAAAAATTAAAAAAAAAAAAAGAATGAAGCCAGTCACAAAAGATCACATATTGGGTTGGGCAGATAGCTCAGTAGTCTAAGAGCCTGCCTGGCAAGTGCAAGGATCTAGGTTCGATGTCGGTACCACATGCCATGAGGAACCCACGCCAGTCTGGCCACTGAAACTAGGCATGATGACATATGCCTGTAATCCCAGTGCTGGGGAGGCTAAGATAGGAGGATCACTAGGAGTTCAAGCTGTGTCGCCAGGTTCTGTACCAAATGAAAAGTAAGCAAGCAAGCAAACAAGCAGATAACATATTGTGGGATTCCATTTATGTGTTTAAAGGAGGTAATTCACAGAAAGGAAGTGGATTAGTGATTGCTAAGGGGGTTTGGGACTGGAGAATCGATGATAGTTACCGGGTCTCCTTTTGGAGTGACAGAAATGACCAGAAGTGACTAACCAGGCATGTCCCAGCACCTGGGAGGCTGAGGAGGGTCACTGGGACTTCAAGGCAAGCTTGAGCTGCATAGTTAGATCCTATCTCAAAAAAATAAAACAAGGTCAGGGAGATAGCTCAGTGGACTAAAGCACCTGCCGAGGCAGAGCATAACAGCCAGGGTTGGATCTCTGGCCTGCCGTGAGGGCCCTGCCCGCCAGGCACCCTGAGAAACTGGGCATGGTGGCGTGCGCCTGCAATTCCAGTGCTTGGGAGGCTGAAAACAGGAGGATCACTATGAGTCTAATCTACATAGTGAGTGAGATCCTGTAGACCCTGTCCTGATTACAGAAAACAACAACAACAACAACAACAACACAAAACTGAGTGTACTGAATACTACTGAACCATATGCAAATTTCACCCAAATAAAACAAACCAGCTAGAACCTGGAGTGGTTTTTTCCAGAGAAGAAAGCAGAAATCAGGATAAGGCATTATACAGCTATGCCTCGCTCTTCAAGGTGAGGAGGGCTTGGGGGAAGGGAGGAGGGTGCACCTCAGCCGGGAAATAAGTTTCCTGGGCGTATGTGGCCTGCAGGGGCCACAGACTCACGTGGGCAGGGCAGTCTGAGCTTCAAATTAGCTTGTCTAGTGTGCCTGTTGTCATTTCCCCTAAGACTCCAAGTTTCAGAGCCGGGGAGATGGCTCAGCAGAATAAGCGCTTGCCTAGCAAGCTTAAGGACCTGAGTTCAATCTCCAGTTCCGCAAAAAAAAAAGAAAAGAAAAGAAAGAAAAAAGACTCCTAGTTTCAGAGCACTACAACAAGAACACCAACTCCAGGGCGGGGAGCTTTGGGGAAAGACGGAAATGGAAAGAAAGAAGGAAATGGAAGGAAAGGGGCCACTAGCTTCAGGAGAAGTGACCAGAAGCACAGCAAGGCAGAATCCCAGATGTTTCTGGTGGTGATGCATGCCCGGCTGCGTGAAGATAGCTGGAAAGCTTTTTATTTTCCCCTCTAGTACTGGGACTTGACCCTAGGAGTGCTCTACATGGAGCTACATCCCCATCCTCCATCCCTCCCATTTTTGAGATTAGGAGTCTCGCTGTGTAGTTCAGGTTGACCTTTACCTCACTATGTAGCTCAAGCTGGCCTCAAACTCGCACCAATCCTCCTGCCTCAGCTTCCCAAGTGCTGGGATTACAGATGTGTGTCACCATGCCCTGGTTCTTTTTCAACTTTGAGATGGAATCATGCTAAACTGCCCAAGCTATTCCTGAACTTGTGATCCTCCTGCCTCAGCCTCTCAAGTAGCCGGGATTGTGCTGCTGCTCCTGGATGCGACCCTTTCATGTGGTTAGTAAGCATGAGAAGGTGTGACAGTCCAGAGATCACTCAGCCCCAAACATCTAGAGCTACGCAGGCCAGTGAGCACACTGAAGCCCAAGCACAGCTGCTCCGTCACACTCAGTGTGTACCAAATAACAACTCCACTCAGGGCTCATGTGGGTGGCAGAGAGGCCAGGTCTGGGCACGAGAAGAGCCAGATTTTGGTCTGTCCTCTGCTCTACCCTTACTGAGCAAGGCTCATTGCTCTTCCTCTCACGCTCATAAACCCAGGGCTATCTTGAGCTCCATGTTCAAGCCTTTCTTTTTTTAACATTTTAGATAAGTTCAGGCTGGACTTATACTCATTATATAGTTCACAGTGGACTCAAACTTGAAGCAATCCTCCTGCCTCAGCCTCCGGAGTGCTGGAATTACAGTCAGGTCATACTATACCACTCAGCCTAAGCGTGAACTTTTTTTTTTTTTTCTGGTACTGGTGATTGAACTCAAGACCTTGCGCTTGCCAGGCAGGTACTTATGCCACTGAGCTATCTCCCTGGCCCCTAAGCTTGAACTTTTGGTCCTTTTATCTCAGCCTCTCAGAATGCTGGGATGACAGATGTGTGCCACCACACCTAGCGACCTCCTGCTTTCTACATTTAACTCTCCCTCACTGGTAATCAGTGGGTCCTGGTGGATGTGTGACTTCTGGATGCAGAGACGATCAGTCCTAAGCTCCTAGATGTACATTTGCATGCACACATCATGCAAATACTCATAAAGAGATGTAGCTAAAGCAGAGCTGCTCACTAAGGTACAGACAGACATGCCTGGGCGCGCATGTGCGCGCGCACACACACACAACTGCACACAGGCAAATCACATTGATGTAAACAGATACAGAATCAGACATCTGCACAAACATCAAGTTATAATATCATGAAGGACTGAGGTATACCTCAACAGCAGAGTGTGTGCTTAGCTTGATCCCTGGTACACACTCATGAATACACCATGCACAGAATAACATTGTACCAGCCTGTAATCACACAGACCAAAAAAAGCCACAGGCAGCAGGGGCAGTATGTGCCTGTCATACCAGCACCCAGGAGGATGACTGACACAAGTTCCAATCCAGCCTGGGGAAAAAAGTGAGTTCAAGGGTAGTCTGAACTATGTGTTAATACTTTATCTGAAAAAAAAAAAAAAAAAAACTAAAATAAGGAGAAGGAAGAGGAGGGGAAGGGGCCAGCCAGGCTAGATAGCTCAGTGGCATAAGTACCTGGTGCCTGGCAAGCGCAAGGTCTTGAGTTCGATCACTGGTACTAGAGGAAAAAAAAATTCACGTTTAGGCTGAGTGGTGTAGTGCAACTGTAATCCAAGCACTCAGGAGGTTGATAACAGGAGGATCACTACCAGTCTGATCTATGTAGTGAGACCCTGTACGAAGCAGAAAACAAGAAAAAAGAGGAGGGGAGGAAGAAATTGCCACACTCACAGGACACAGTCCTAAATTCACACAGGCACGCAACCACCTCTAGTCAACAGAGACAAAAGCACAGCCACAACACACATATTCTTGCAAGCCACTCACACACAATCATATACATATACTGGCTGTCTCAGGCAGAGTTACAGGACCACAGACACACTTACATGGTGACATAAAACATGGGCACATTACAGAGGACAACTATTAACAGTAGCACACCTACACACAGTTATAATGAGAACCACAGAACACAACCAGTCACAGAACATGATAGAAACACAGAATCCCGATCACACACAAACACATAGTGCCAACATTATACAGCATTCCAAACCGAATCCCTCAAAACACAATGATGTAGGAGAAACCCAACGGAACACAAGATGCACACTGATCCACCATCCTAGTCTCAGAACTCACTGGCATAGGATCAGACGCACCTACAGAGACACAGTTACTTGGGCACAAACACGACACACACACACACACACACACACACACACACACACTCAGTCACACATACTACACGTGCTTCCAAGAAAGTGGCAGACAAGGGTGAGCTGCGATCGCACATTGGAGCCTCCAACCTCGCCCCACCCTCCGACTCAAGTGCAGATCTCAAGGTTCGGTGGCTTGGCTGGACTCTCGACTCTTTTAACTTTTGGATCCCTACCGGTGCCTCTTGTGTAACGAGCTAACCCGGAGCAGTCAGAGCCTCTTTTAAGGCCAATCCGAGCTGAAATACATCTAGCCAATCGGATTAACGCATTCGCTTGCCGCCCCTTTTCTGTTCAGCTTCTTAAAGGGGCTAAAGTGCCTCGGCCTCGGCCTGAATTCCTTCATTGGCTGGCTGTCATCGCCCTTTTAAATATTGAAGCACGGGGAGCTAAGGTTCTGAAAGGAACCAATGAGAAGCACATTCTGTCTCCGCTCCGCCCACCTCCGGCTGAGGTCAACGCCTTCCTTTTTGCACTGTGGACTTCGAGGTGCACCCAGGGCACCAGGTTAGGAAAGCTTGGGACCTGGACGCCTCGCGGGAGTCGCTTGGAACCTGACACTCCACCTGCTCCTCCAGGTCACTGGTCGCGGCACCCCATCCCCGCCTGCATGGCCCTGAGAAGCGTCACCACACGGTTGCTGCACCGCGGGCCCCACCTCTGCCTCTGGCATTCGCGGGGCTGGGCGGCGCACACAGGTCAGTGCGAGGAGTTGGGGAGGACAGCGGCTGGGGGATCTTCCGGCGTGACCTTCCCCTGATGTGTGTGTAGACCAGGGTGGAAAGATGCAGAGCCAGCCCGCCAGGTTTAAGGACCCCCGGGTCACGCCACGTGGCGCAGAAACCGACCGGCTGTGCCCAGATTGGGAAGCCAAGGGGCGGGGCTGGAAAAGGGTCGCCTTTGTACAGGCTGCGAGGCTCAGGGGGTGCTAGGCCTGGTAGCTTACGTGGGGTGGCCAGGGTGATTCAGCTCCCCACTTTGCCAGCCTCGCGTCCGGAGTTCGACTGGCGGGACCCGCTGGTACTGGAGGAGCAGCTGAAGGCGGACGAGATCCTCATCAGGGACTCCTTCCGCAACTACTGCCAGGAGCGACTCATGCCGCGAGTGCTGATGGCCAACCGCAACGAAGGTGCTGGCCAGTGGGGGGACGGGGCTCTCGCGGGCTGGGCTGGACCTGAACTCCGGCGTCCATCCCTTCCTCCGCAGTGTTTCACCGGGAAATCCTCACTGAAATGGGGGAATTGGGTGTACTGGGACCCACTATCAAAGGTAGGAGTGCGTTCCTCTCTATGCTCTGCAGATGCTTATGGAGTCCTCAAAAGCCCCTTCCTTTCCCTGACCCAGGGCCCGAGTCTGTAAAAGGGAGTTAGTCACTTCTCCCTCTGGAAGCTGCTTCGGGAACTTGGTGAATAAACTTTCCGCGGGGCAGCGCCCTGCCTTCCTCCTGTATGCCCCGTCCAGCTCTGCTTCTGTGCCCTCTGTGCTCCTGCAGGCTACGGCTGTGCTGCGGTCTCCTCGGTGGCGTATGGGCTTCTAACCCGAGAGCTGGAGCGGGTGGACAGTGGCTTCAGGTCCACGATGAGCGTGCAGTCTTCCCTTGTTATGCATCCTATCTATGCCTATGGGAGCGAGGAACAGCGGCAAAAATACTTACCTCGGCTGGGTGAGCAATCGATTGTCAATGTTTTTTTCTTCTTTTTTTG
This sequence comes from Octodon degus, assembly GCF_000260255.1. Taxonomy (NCBI): domain Eukaryota; kingdom Metazoa; phylum Chordata; class Mammalia; order Rodentia; family Octodontidae; genus Octodon; species Octodon degus. The sequence continues at coordinate 1,577,227 of NW_004524649.1, read as the reverse complement.
AGATGATCTTGCTACACAGTTCACACTGGTCTTGAACTTACTGTGTAACCCTGGCTGGCCTTAAACTCATAGCAATCTGCTGGGATTAGAGGCATGCACCACCACTTCTGGCTATGCACCTGTCCTTGGGTTGATCAGTTTTGAGGGGGTGAATAGGGTCCTTAACCTGGTAACCCTGTCTTGTGCTGTCAGCCAAGGGGGAGCTTGTGGGCTGCTTTGGCCTCACAGAGCCCAACCACGGGAGTGACCCTGGTGGCATGGAGACCAGGGCCCGCCACAACCCAGCAAACAAGAGCTACACCCTCAGTGGGACCAAGAGTTGGTAAGGAACTGGGTGGCAGGTGGGTGGTGGACGGGCAGGGCAGCAGCCAGAACCCTCACTGACTGCCCGCCCCCAGGATCACTAACTCGCCAGTGGCTGACCTGTTTGTAGTGTGGGCTCGGTGTGAGGATGCCCGCATTCGGGGCTTCCTGCTGGAGAAGGGGATGCGGGGCCTCTCGGCCCCCAAGATCGAGGGCAAGTTCTCCTTGCGGGCCTCGGCCACAGGAATGATTATCATGGACAATGTGGAGGTGCCGGAGGAGAATGTGCTGCCTAACGTGGCTGGCCTGGCGGTGAGTGTTGGCACTGGGGACCAACATCATTCTGCTGATTCACCTTTCCCAGGGAAAAGCTGTGATCATGGTGGTTCCGAGGTTCCAGCTTGCACTCGTAGGCCTCTTCCTGTCCTATGTACAGTGATCTGCAGATTCGGGGTGAGGTAGCACTGGGCAAATCCAAAGGGAGTAGACAGCTGGGTACTGTGGTGCAAGTACACAGCTGAGACTGTAGTCTCAGCTACTGAGTAGGCTGAGGCCAGAGGGTCACAAATTCTAGGCCAGCCTGTGCAACTCAGAGAGATCCTGATTCAAGATGATAAGTTACAAAGGCCTAGGATGGAGCTCAGTGGTAGAACGTCCCTGAGTTTGATCCCCACAAAAAAGAGACAGTAAGAAGCAGGCTCTGAGAAAGGTGTGGTACACCCAAGCTTTTTCTTCTTTTTTTCTATGTATTTAATGCAGGGTTTATAGGGTCTCACTACACAGATCAGACTGGCAGTGATCCTTCCTGTATGCGCCACCACATAGTCTCAGCCGCCCCTCATGTGCCCCCGGGGGGTGGGGCCAGCACAGCTGGTGGAGGATTGAACCGAACCCCTGCCCCTGCCTAAGCACACTCTTTAATCTGCTGAGGTACTTGGCTGGCCGTGCACGTGAGCTTTTGTGCCAGGTCCCTGTAAGAGTTAAATGGTTGTGTCTGGGGGGGGGGGCTTTCCCATTTCAGAGTAGTTGGTTCTATCCACGTACAGTGGTACATGCCTGTGATCCCAACTACCAAGGAAGCTGAGACAGGAGGATGGCAAGTTTGAGGCCAACCTGGGCAATTTAGTGAGATCCTGTCTTAGAATAAATAGAACTGGAGGTTTAGCTCAGTGTAGAGCATCTGTAGGTAGCTGTGGGTTTTATTTCCAGCACTTCAATGAAAAGGGGTTCTACAGTCCTTTCAGTGGCTCCTGGAGGGACTGAGCTCTGCTCCACTCTACAGGGCCCCTTTGGCTGCCTCAATAATGCCCGCTATGGCATCACATGGGGCGTGCTGGGAGCCGCTGAGTTCTGCCTGCACACAGCCCGGCAGTACACTCTGGACAGGTATGTGCGGGTCACTGCCCCAGGCCTAAGTCCCCTGCTCAGTGAAGTGGTCCGTGAAGTCTGTCTGAGCTGGGCCAGGACAGCTCTGAAGGCTTCCTGGGCAGCAGGACACTAAGCTGGGGGCTAGAAGGGAGTTGGTCTGCCTCTAGCCCCTTCCTGACTCCCCTCAGGATCCAGTTTGGTGGCCCCTTGGCCAAGAACCAACTAATCCAGAAGAAGCTGGCAGACATGCTGACTGAGATCACGCTGGGGCTCCAGGCCTGCCTGCGTCTGGGCCGCCTCAAGGATCAGGACAGGTTAGAACAAAGGCAGGGCAGGGGTGGGGGTTGTGCCACTGGGCCCTGTGCCCCAGGCATTAAGGTTCTACCTCCCTGTGGCCCTGGGACCCAGGCCTCAGTGGTCCTGGAGACTTGGTGGTGGCACTAAGGAGTGCCCCCAGCCTCAGCTGGGTTTGCTTAGGGTGTTGGGGACCCAGTGCTTGTTGTATGCATGTGCCACTCCCAGGGCCACCCCAGAGATGATCTCCCTGCTGAAGAGGAACAACTGTGGGAAAGCCCTGGACATTGCTCGCCAGGCCCGAGACATGCTGGGTGGCAACGGAATTTCGGACGAGTACCACGTGATCCGACACGCCATGAACCTAGAAGCAGTGAACACCTATGAAGGTGGGGCCAGGCCTGACTAGGGGCCTCATGCCTTAGTGTCTGGAGAAGGGGGCGGTGATCCAGCTGTCACCAAGTGGGGGTATGACCTGATGTTGCTCACCAAGCACTGTGCAGAGATCCCGTAAGGCCCCCCAGTGTCCACTATGTCAGAGGAGGGACAGCCTGTGAGGCATTCCCAAAGGATCTGACTCCCAGTGGGCTGGTGGGCACCGGGGAGTGACAGTGACTGATGGCAGCTCCATCCAGTTATATTCAAGACAAAAGAAAAGGACAACTGTATTGTGCATTCCTGGTAACTAGTAGTGATTCCCGCTGGGGCCTGGACCCCTGGTTTGGTGGGAATATAGACATGGAAAAGATAATCAAAATGCTGGGCACTGTGGCACACACCTATAATCCGAGCACTTGAGAGGTTGAGGCAGGAGCACTTCTGTGAGCTTGAGGCCAGTCTAAACTACATAATGGGCTCCTGTCTCAAAAAATAACAAAAACAAGGCTGAGGGCCAGCGAGATAGCTCAGTGGACTAAGCGCCTAGGTTATGCAAGAGCAAGGACTGGGGTTCGATTCCCAGCACCACATGCCATGCTGGCCCCATGCCCAGGTGCACTAAGCGGGACACTGACACCAGGTATGGTGGCACACACCTGTAATCCCAGTGCTGGGGAGGCCCAAAAAAGGATCACTACAAGTCCAAGCTCTATAGTGAAACCCTGTACCAAATACATTTTTAAAAAAGGCTGAGTGTGATGTTCCACACCTGTAATCCTAGTACTTGGAAGGCTGAGGCAGGAGGATAGCTGCAAGTTTGAGACCAGCCTGGGCTACATAATGAGTTCAAGGCCAGCCTGCACTACATAGTGAGACCCTGTCAGAAACAAACAAGAAGGGCTGGCCAGATAGTTCAGTGGACTAAAGCGCCTGCTTTGGCAGAGCACAGTGGCCAGTGTTTGATCTCCAGCATGCTGTGCTGGCCCTGCCCCCAGGATGCTCTGAGACAGTAATTGAGACTGGTGTGGTGTCGCATGCCTGTAATTCCAGAGCTTGGGAGGCTGAAAACAGGAGGATCATTACAAGTCCAATCTATGTAGTGAGACCTTGTAGACGCTGTCCTAAATTAAATAAATAAATAAATAAATAAATAAAGATAAATAAGTACAGCCAGGCGTGAAACAGTACTGTGGGAGTCTGAGGGAGGAGGATTGCAAAGTCAACCCCAGCCTGAACAGTTTAGTGAGATCCTGTCGCAAAATAAATTAAAAGCCTGAGGATACAGCTCAGTTCAGAGACCCTAGTTTCAGTCCCCTTTACAAAACAAATAAAAAAGCCACATGCAATCCAGGGAGCCATGTGGAGATCAGATTCCCAAGCAGAGAAACTTCTGGACAGAAAGAAAGCACAGGTGGTAGATAAATGTTTAATTCAATGTGCAGACTAAGGCTGGGCCCACAGTGGGGCCTACACCTGCTGCATCTTGGGGTTTGGCATCAGGAACTTTTTTTTGTTTTGTTTTGTTTTGCTTTGGCCCAATTGCATTATAAAACTATAGAACTACAAAAAGCAATCAGTGTGGCCTGAAGGTGGGTGCTCAGCCTTCTTTGGGTGGCTGTCACTAGGCGGTGAACCTCTCGGTCATTCGGTCAGCATTCCACATCTTTGTAGATCTGCTCTTCTAAAGTGGTGGCCTGTGGGACATGAAGATGGGCTTTAACAGCAAGTTATAAGCTGTGAAACTTGCAGGCTGACCTGTATAAATCTTGTCCAGGTACGGCTGACATCCATGCGCTGATCCTTGGACGGGCAATCACAGGAATTCAGGCATTCACAGCGGGCAAGTAAACCCATTTGGCACCATAGCTGCCTTCCGGAGAGATGCTTGCTGGACTCTGGCACTGCATGGTCTAGGCTGACCAGGAGGTGGTGGACAACCTGACTTCCGCAGTGGGAGTGAGGGACACCAACCAGTAAACATCAACATCTCTCTTTGGAAGGTGTTCAGATGCGCTCCTTGCAAAGAAGTGGGGAGGGGATTCCCTATCAAGGATTTCCCATCCACTGTTAGCTCAGCTCACCTTAACACAGAAGCCTCTCTGCTGAGAGAGTAGGCGACCTGTGTGGCTAAGTAGCCAGCTGCAAGGCTGGGTCACAGCTCACTGTGCCTTTAACTCTCTGTTCCAGGGTGGGATGCAGGAGAGGAAAAAATAAAGCACTTGCCTGTCTGACCTTGCAGTGTTGGGCTGCATGTTACTGGGAACCTTGAAAAAGGGTCTTGGGAGTTCTTCCTAGGAAAAATGAGTGTTCCTGGCTGAGCCCCTGGGATAGCGTGGTGGTGGTGGTGGTGCTATGTTTTCACACTAAAGTAGTAAGAAACTGTCTCATGTCTGAACCTTGAGCTGGGCCCCTCCTAGGTCCTGGGCTAACAGCACAGGCCATGGGGCTTAGGCTGTGGCAGAGGGGATAGCATCTGACGCAAGAGCCACTTTGCCATCATAGCTGACCACCCATCCATGGGAAATGACAGTGGTTTGACTCCTCTACTTGCATATACCTTGTGGTGAGGGATCATAGCCCTGTGAGTTGGGGGTCGCCTTGGAAATGGGGCCCCAGGCAGTGAGCCCCAACATCCTGCTTCATGTCCCAGCTTGTTCTCAGCTGAGCCATCACAAGCGCCCCCCCCCCCCCCGGAGTGTACCCCTGCCCTGCCCAGCCAGCGTGGCTCCTACCTCAGGCTGCAGGCACAGGTCCTTGTACACAGTCTCTACGGTGTGGCATGCTTCTTTGAGCTCTGTCTCCAAGTGGCCAATCTTTGTCATTTTCAGGGTGAATTCCTGCATCCTTTCCTGAATGATCTTGCTATGTTGGCTATAGACCTGGTACATCCTGTCCTCTAACTTCTCTGTCATATCTGAGACCTTACAAAGAGTAAGTGCTAGCAAATTAGAGGCATCACAAAAACAAAAAAATGAAGCATCACAGACATGGTCTAAGAGGATCTTTTAGATTGTTGTGGTTTATCTTGTGGAAATGGTACAAAGAATTCCAGTCACTGGAGGTATAAGTGCCTTTATGTTCACAAATTATTTTTTATTTTTTAATTCATGTATTTGTTATAGGTCTCACTATGCAGCTCAGACTCAGTGATTCTTCTGTTTCAACCTCCATAGCACTGGGATTACAGGCATGCGCAGGAGTGGTGGGTCTGGGGCAGGGCTGGCCAGACCACCCCCAAGGTATCTCCCCAGTTCCAAACTATTCTTTTTTTTTTTTTGTATTTTTTAGGGAAGGGTCTACAGGGTGTTCAGAGTCTCACTACTAGATCAGACTTGTAGTGATCCACCTGTTTACAACCTCCCAAGTTGAGATTATAGGCGTGTGGAGCCGGCATGACAGGCCCGGGAATCAAACTCCAGGCCCCTGCAACTGCTTGCAGTCGCTTTAATCTTCTGAGCTAT
>NW_004524649.1:1561516-1571211 GCF_000260255.1 Octodon degus | reverse complement strand
TTTTTTTTTGGCGGAACCAGGGATTAAACTCAGGCCCTTGCGCTTGCCAGGGAAGTACTTATTGTACTGAACCATCTCCCAGGCCCCGTTGACTATATTCTTATTCTTACTTATTTTTGGAAATAGGATCTCTCCATGTAGCCCAGACTGGTCTTGAATTTTTAGTGATCCTCCTTTCTCAGCCTCCTGAGTGCTGGGATTATAAGTGTGTGCCACCACGCCCAGCTTTTTTTTTTTTTTTCCTTCTGACTGTATACTCAAGAGGCACCAAGTATAGTCATTAATTCTTGAGTTGCCTATAACTAATATAAGCCTTGTTAAACAGAAACCCTATGTGTGCTGAGGGACCAACTGCTGGTCTCTGGAGGACACATGGCCATCAAAGGGCAGCACTATCAACCTGCTGTCACAGTACTTGCCCTGGAGGAAGGAAGAGGACTGGGCTCTGGCTGTGGATGGACTTGAGTGCCTAGGCCTGAATCCCTTATATGGCAAGCCTTTTTATCTCTTTGGTACCGGGAATTGAACTCAGGACCTTATACTTGCCAGGCAGGCACTTTTGCCACTGAGCTATATCCTCAGCCCAATTTAATTAACTTTTAAATTAGTACATTTTAGTGTTGAGGGTGTGACCCAAGGTCTCATGTGTTAGGTAAGCCACTCTACCACTGAGCTATAGCCCCAGCCCAAATTATTTATTTGTGAAGCTTAATGTATTTGCTGGTTTTACTATGCAGCACAGGTTGGCCTCTAACTCATGGTGGTCTATCTGTCTCAGCTTCCTGAGCACTGGGATTCCAGGTGTGCATCACACATCTGGGAAGCCGTGAATATTTGATCTTCCTGCTTTCACCTTCTAAGTCTTGGGACTAAAGGTGTGTGTCACCATGCCTGAACCATAGTTTGCTCATCTATGAAATGAATCCAGAGGGTGGGTGTGATGGTAAATGCATATAATCCTAGCACTCAAGAGGCTGAGGCAGGAGGATTGTTTCAAGTTTGAGACCAGCCTAGACTACAAAGTAAGCTCAAAGCCAGCCTCAACTGCATAGTGAGACCCTATCTCAAAAAGACAAAAAAGAGAAGAAGAAAAAAAGAAGTGAGTCCAGTTTTCTGAATGTTGAAAAGTGAAGTGAGATACTGTGTGAACTGCCTAGCACACTGCCTGGAACAGGCAGATGCCCAGCCACATCCCCTTTATAAGAAGAGCCCCCCTCAACCAGAGACTTTGTACCTTGATTTTTTTTTTTTTTTTTTTAAGGAGGAAAGGTATATGTCAGCTCACAGTTTGTAGAGGTTTCAGGTAACACAGGGCAGCAAGACAAAAAGCAGCAATTAACATAGCAGGGATTGGACTGGGGAGATGGCTCAGTAGACTAAGCACTTGCCTGGCAAGCACAAGGACCTGAGTTCAAATCCTGATTCCACAAAAAATAAATAAATAAATAAATAAATAAAAGCTCAAGATTTAAAAAAAAAAAAAAACATAGCAGGGATAGCTATACCTTGATCTTGAGGCTGTCCCTGAAGTTGGTCATGAGTGCGTGGTCCTTCTGTCTGTTCTCATTGATGTTTTCAATCAGGTCCTGGGCTCTCTTCTTTAAAATGTTGATGCTTGAGTCCAGAGAGGAAAAGTAGAGTCCTCCCTTCCCTTCCAGCACTGGCAGTTGGTGGCTAGCACTGGAGGTGGAGATACAAGGGCTAGAAATCTGACTTCTGAAAGTACAGGAAACAGACATCAGCACTAGACACTCCAAGAGTGGACACTGGGTGGGTGTGGGGGGGGTGGCCCAATGACCGATCTAGTGCTTAGCATGTGGCCCTGCCCTAGCTTCCAGCCCCAACACACAAAAAAGCAACTGAAAGAAAAAAAAAAAAAAAGCAACTGATCTCTGTGTGTGTGTGTGTGTGTGTGTGTGTGTGTGTGTGTGTGTGTGTAGGGGAGCTTGTACTGGGACTCAAACTCAGGACCTCACACTTGTCTGGCAAGTACTGTACCACTAAGCTATACTGCCTGGTCTGCAAGAGTGGCTGATCTGAACTGAGGGAGTTCTATGATAAAGCAATTTTCCTAAGTCACTTCATTCATGCCCTCAGATACGAGTATGCATCCCTCCCTCAGGTGTGTGTATGTGTGTGTGTGTTACTGGGGATTAAACCAGGGCCCTCACAATGAACTACATTTTAAATTTTTTTCAATTGTGAGACAGTGTCTCACTAAGATGCCCAGGCTGGGATACTTGTGATAACCCTGTTTCACCTTCCTAGAGTGTTGGAATTATAGGTATGTGCCACCATTCTTGACGCCCCATTTTATAATGAAGAAAACAAAGCTAGAGGCACAAACTAAAGATGCCCAAAATTCCAAAACAGAAAGAGCTATTTCACTGCAAGGCCCACTAATATTTTGTTACATCAACTTGCTTCTTTGGGATAGGCATGAAGAGGACAAGCTGAGTGGTGGCCAGTGCTTGTAATCCCAGCTACTCAGGATACTGATGTATGAGGTCAGCCAACCTGAGTAACTCAGCAAGACCTGGACTTGAGGGGCCAGGGAGATGGCTCAGCAGAATAAGCACTTCCCTGGCAAGCGCAAGGGCCTGAGTTCAATCCCTGGTTCTGCTAAAAACAAAAAAAACAAAACAACAACAAAAAAATGACCTGGACTTGAATAGTATGGTGCAGATGCTTTTTAAAATGACCTTCATGTCACCCGCTGCATACTTTCTACACTCAAAGGGTGATGGTCACAGCAGGCAGAGACCTAGGCTAGGTAGAGTACTTGTTGTCATCACCTGAAGTAAATGCTGTCATGAGTTAGATTTTAGGCTAGGGTTGTGGTTCAGCAGTATAGCACTTGTCTAGCATGCATAAGGCCCTGGGTTTGTACCTTAGCACTATAAAATATGTATTTATTTATTTATTTTTTGGCTGGCTCAGGCTGCCTTAAGGGTGGGTCTGGTGCAGCATGTGGACCTGGGGATCAAACTTCAGTCCCCTGTGCCTGATTGAGTTTGCCCAAGCAAGCGCTTTAAACAACTAAGCTAGCCAGCAAGCCCCCTAATTTCTATTTTTTTTTTTAATTTTATTTATTTATTTATTTGTGTGTGTGCAGCCAGCTCAGCCCACCAGAGGGCGGGGCTGGCTGGCATGTGGTGCTGGGAGATTGAACTGCAGTCCCTGTGCTTTGCTAAGCTTGTTCTAAGTAGGTGCTTTAGACCACTGAGCCATCTCACCAGCCCAAACCCACAGTCTTCTTTTTTTTTTTTTTTTTCGGAACCAGGGATCAAACTCAGGGATACATTCTGAGTGAAGTTTTTTCTTGAGGTGCTGGGGACGGAGCCCAGGCCCTGGCCCATGTTGTCAAGTGTTCACCACTGAGCTGCACCCTGGTCCCACGTGTTCATCATTGGAAAAAGGTTTTCTCCAGAAAACCTTTTCTTGGCTCTCAGTCTCTTGCTGGCCTTAGCTCTGCACGATGGCTCAGAATGTACATGCCGTGGAAGTCCTGGACTAGAAGCCTGCGCAGTTAGAGCTCTCCTCTGTAGGCAAGTTCCCAGGCCCCAGGCTGCGGCTGTGTCCTTATCCTGCATGTCTTGGCAGACCATTTCCTTGCCTCGGTGCCTCTGCACCTGCTCCCTGACTGGAGCTCTGAGCCCCACCCAGACCGCTGTAGTACTTGCTGTTTGCTTTGCTTAAAGCCATCAATGACTCCTGTGCATCTATACTGCTGTGTGTGTGCATGACCTTTCAGGCCCCCAAGCCCCACCAGGCTGTGTCTCCTCTTCCTCCGCACTCCCAACATCCAGCCAGTCCTATACCCTGTGCTGAATGACTGTCCTACCCGCTCCTCTTCCTCCTAGGCTCCACACAAAGAACACAAGTTCATCACCCTGCAAGGTGGACAGCTGTGCCTAGTGTGTCAGAACAGGAAAGCACCTCAAAAGAGACAGATGTGCTATAGCCCGGATATACCAGCCAGCTGGAAAAACATGTGAATAAATAGCGCATGGCTCCCTGAGCATTTCTGCAAACAGATATTTAGAGTGAGACAAAAATTTATTGAGGAACTTCTGCCTGCAGCAGTTCTTTCCCAGGGGTAAGCAAGGAGGGGAGGAGGCTAATTCAGAGCTGGGCACTGCTGCATTTCAGATGTTTGTACCATCTGGATACACATGGAGAGAATAGCTGAAACCAGTGTAGCAGCACACCTGCACATCCCGGCTACTTGGAAGGCTGGGGCATTTGGAGCCTAAGTTTGAGGACATCCTGGGCCACTTATCGAGACCCTGTCCCAAAAATGAAAAGAATGAAGGAGTAGCTCAGTGTTAGTGCTCAACTGGCATGTGCCAAGGCCCTGAGGCTCCATTCCCAGTGTACATACACACAGGAATAGCCATAAGCTGTGCACTGAGAATGGCATGGGAACAGAGCTGGGAGGCTGGGAGGACTGGAACATAACGGTGGCCTTGGGCTTCCCTGAGACCTCCAGAACTGTTACCCCATCTCGCAGCCCAAATCCAGGGCCTGCTCACTTAGGGTGGATTCAGCGCTTCTTCCCATCACTTCCTCCCCTGCACTCCACTCTCCCATCATGATCATATGCTTTCTCTTGTCCAATACTCCAGAATCTGAGTGTCACTGGAGGAAGCAGTGGCCCCGGGGACACAGTAGATTCCTGTTCTGCAGTGATGCAGGGGATCCTCAGGGCCTCCCTGTGCTCAGGTCACTGCTCTCTCTCACTCCTCGTGTGAGCCCTGCCAAAGCTTCAAATGCTCCATCCCTGTCTCCAGTTTGACTCCCCTCACCTAAACAGATAGGGAAGTAGTCAGGTCTGGAACACCTTCACTTGCCTGTGGGCATGAACAGCCTCTAGCTCAGCTGAAGAGTTGCCAGTCTTCTGGTTCCCTCTTCTCCGCCTTTTGATTTTACCTCGTCTCCTTCAGCTGGCTCTTTCCCCCTGGTGTGTACTATTCCTTTCCTCCCTTGCTCTCCCCCTCTAGTTCTTCTGCAGTGCTGGGGACGGAACCCAAGGTGTCACACATGCTACACTGAGCAGAACCCCATCCTGGCACACACTGTGTCATGCACAAAAATCCACCTCAAATCCAGGCCCCCTTAGCGTCCCTCTTTTTTTCCTATCACAGAAGGTTCAAGAAAGATCTCCCACTTTTCCTGGGCATATTTTTCTTCACTTCTCGGCTCACTGCAATGGGCTTCCTGGCCCAGTTTTCAAATGATGCTCATGCCAAGTTCCCCAATGACCTTGTGGTCAGAGCAGTGCACATCCCCACTACAATACCAGACCTCTCTTCTGCCCCAATCACAGGTAGCACCCCAGGCCCTGTGAGTGACATCTGCTTGCTCCCCTTGATGGCTTCACGCCCCATGTTTTGCTGTGAGCCTGAGTTTTCCTGCCTGCAGCCTCTGCATGCGGCACACAGCCTATCGTCTCTGGAGGCATTCTCATAGCCTGCCTACCTGACAGCACCCTCACCCAGCCCTGGTCCTCCAGAAAGTTCTGTGCTGGAGCAAGGGCACACAGCACTTCCAGTATCACTGTCCATGTCCTAGCCTCTCCCTAGACTCCTAGAGGCTGGGCTCCATCTGATCCATCCTCTGGCCTCTAGTATCTTCACCTCATGGAAGGACCAGGAAGTGTACATGACATAAATGAATGACTCAAGTGCTTTCATTACCACTCACACTTCAATGACACCCAAACTTACCATTCATAGCCCGTCCCTCTCGCACTCCCAATGACACACATCTACCTTCAGCAGTCATCTCTAAAAGTATCTCAAATTTTGCCTCTGCACACCAATAGCTGTTGCCCCCATGGCCTCCTTCCTTCCCACGAATGACACAAAAAGCCACCTGGTCTGCAAGCTGGATACCCAGCAATGTTTTCTCTGTCCCTTCACATCCTGTCACACTGCTCTCATTTTGACCTCCTTAATCTCTCTCCAATCTTTCATCCTTTGCAGGGCTACCCTTGTCACTTCTCACCTGAGTATGGTGATCTTTGAAACTACAACCTCATCTCCTCCTGCATGACAACCTCAGATAAAGCCCCAACAGCCGCAGATCAAATGTGAATCTGCTGGCCTAGGAGACAGGACCATCCAGGGATAGGGTCTCAGAGTTCCCTGCTGCCCCTCCCTCTCCAGTTATCTGGGACTGTCCATGGTTTCCCTGAACCCTGCAGTCTTCACTTGAACTGTTCCTTTCCACCTCCTTCACAATGGAGCAACATATGGAGCTCCTGTAGGGTACTGTGGCATGCTTCTGTAATTCCAGCACTTAGGCTGAGGTAGAACTGGATTGCTGCAAGTTAGAGGCCAGACTGCCCTATACAGGTTGTTCAAGGCCAGTCTGAACTACATAGCAAGGCCCTGTCTCAACAAACAAAAAATAAATTTGGAGCTACCCCTCATGCGCCCCACTATGCTTGGCTGTATCAGCTGTGGAGCTGCCCATTTATGCACAGTGGTCCCTGCTGGTGCACATGCAGGCCTGAGATCAGTATGTTCTGCTCAATTGTGCTTTCCAGTGCTCCAAAGGCTTCAGAAATGTTTGCCAAATATCTAAGCTTGCTCCAGCACAGACCCTTCTAAGTGGAACGGGCTCTAATAATCCTGCTGGAACACCTAAGCACACCCACAGTTTGCAGAGGCAAACTCCCAAGGAGTTGGGGATGCCAAAATTAAAGGCAATGATAGGCCCGGCCAAATAGCTCAGCAGATTAAAGTGCCTGCAAGCAGACACAGGGGCTTGGGGTTCACAGGGCCTGCTGTGCCGGCCCCACCCCTGGGTGCACTGAGACAGCAATTGAGACTGAACGTGGTGGCACATGCCTGTAATCCCAGCTCTTGAGAGGCTATAAACAAGTGGATCACTATGAGTCCAATCTAGTAGTGAGACCATGAACATCGTGTAGACCCTTCCCTAAAATACAAAAAAATAAAAATAAAAATAAAAAATAAAAGCAATGATATCACCAGGAGTTTTATTTGGTGTCATTGTTCACAACCTGCTTGAGTTGCTAGCTGCTGGGAGACACTGTAAGGTTCAAAGGCTGTAGCTGGAAAGGCTTTTTTTTTTTTGAGGGGGAGGGTGGGTCTTCTTGAGACAGGATTTCACTATGCAGTTCAGACTGGCCTTGAATTCACTTTTTATTCCAAGCTGGGCTCAAATTCACAGCAATACTCCTGCCTCAGCTTTCTGGAGTGTTGGGATTACAGACATGTACCATCATGCCTGGCACTGGAAGGAGTATAGCAGCTATACATATGGTGAAAAAATCACTTGAACTCAACTCATTCCAATTTTGTGATAGGACAAAGGCCTGTGTCAGATGTCTGGTGAGAGGTTCTTTAGTTTTCCAACCTCTCCTTTGGGGATTTGGTGCTTTCGATTTCATTTTTCTTAATACTCAGCAGCTGCATATTAATCAGAACGCTAATGAATCATAGGCTTCCCTGGGCCTGCATTCACCAATTAGCTTTAATGAACAAAATGGGCGGTCTCTTCTCCGCTGGCTTCCCAGCTCTCAGGCTGGCTTCTGGAGTGACGCCAGGGAATGGAAATGAACCTGACCCAGCACTCCTGGTGTGTGTGGCCTGTGTACGCACAGGTGTAAGATGGAGGTTGTGAACACATAGCCTCACTCATTTATTATATCTGTCCTTTCAAGGTGTCTCTCATTTGGCTTTGAGGATTAGGACCTAGCTCCCTAGCAGGGCCCAGGCTGGCAGGGGCTTGGGAAACAGGTCTAAGCAAAGAGCCCATCTGTTCACTCCAGGTAAAGCTGTGACTGGCAGGTGTGAGCAGCATTGCTACCCACTGCTGGGCCCTCCCTTCGTGGACTCAAACAGATACACAAGTAAACAATCCGCCAGCCACTTCTGACCATGCGGGTGTCACAGTCCCAGGAGAGGCAAGCTAATCAAACACATGAGGAGGAACACAACAGCACCCCTGATACTTGGGCACAGCCATGCTTTGCTGAAGTACTGCCAGGAGGGAGGTTTGAATTGAAACTGATGAGCCGCTTCCTCACCCTCTACTTTTCACCCCCGAAATATGTTAACATTTTAATCATGTTGCTGAGTGGCTGCTGCTGGATCTATTAACCAGCCCCCACACTGACTTTAATCCATCTGGTTTCTGGCCCAATGCTCTTGTGGCGCTCCTTAAAATCTCTAAATGATCTATCTGCAAAGTCTGTGTCTCTTTATCACACAGATTTGGGTCTAAGCATGTTGTCTGGAGCAAATTATCAGACCTCAGTCATTTCTTTCCTTTCTCTGGTCACTACCAGCCAGAAAAGAATTGGAAATCATTTCACCCTGCTTTCCCCCCAAGGACTTGAGGAGACAAGTAAGGCTGGCTTTGTATCTGGAGTCCTCAGGGCTGTCTCAAACCACTCCTCATTCCGTCCCTAGGCAGGCACGTCTATCCCACAGCTGAAGCCCAAAACAATGACTCCTCAGGCATCAAGTCCAGCCACTGCCAAATCCTGAGTTCTAGGTCGGAAAATCCAGTAATTTGGACATACTTACATGGATGGTCCCAGACACTTCAAAAACAATGAAGCAAGGGCAAAAAGAACTTTTGTTTTTGCCTCTGTTACAGAAACCAGTAACTATGGGAAACTACAAAGCCAGAAAGCAGGGGTCAGTGGCCTGCGGTAAGCCCTGAACAACAGGCTCTGGGGGAGAGAGGGAAGGCTGATTTGTAGTGTTGCCACCAGCCATGGGAGGAGGACCCTCACCATAGCCAGTGCCAACCAATCAACAGGAAGTCACTATGTGCCAGCTTGGGAAGAGGTGTATGCAACCAGCTCCTGCCAGCCAGCAGGAGCCCACTGCAGCAAACCATGGCAAGGCATCCCTATCATCCACTTCCTCAGCTTTTCTCTTTCTCTTGGCTGGATGCTAACCTATGTTGGAACCTCCAACTCCATCACTCCTCCCAGTCACTCTCCACAAAGCAGTCAAGTGTCTCTTTATGTCAAGAACCTGCGCGCCTCACTTCTGGGACTCGGGTACAATCATGCCTCCATATCCACCAGGGATTAGCTTCAAGACATTCCTGGATACCAAAATTTGCAGATTAAAGCTGGGTGTGGTGGTGCGCACCTCTAATTCCAGCATCTGGGGGATTTTTGAGAGTGAGGCCAGCCTGAGCTACATGGTGAGCTACTAGTGAGACTCTGTCTCAAAAAATAAGAAAATGATTGGTATACAGTTCAGTGAGAAGGCCATGGGTTCCATCCCCAGTACAGCAAATAAAAATAAAAAGTATGAGAGGATCTTTATAGGATCTACGCAATCACCATGCCTTTTCATGGAAAGGCTGGCATGGAGAAGATACAGACCTGAGAACCATGGTGTCCGCCCTAAGCCCCATGTACACAGAGGGAGGCCTGGCTATTGTGGATATACTGTCTCCTCTTCTGTGGTGTCAGCTCACTGTTTCTTGTCCAGCACCCAGCCTGGCACTGAGGATGTTCCCACCACCCTCGAACCGGTGCTAGAAGAAAGTCAGGCATGGGTGGTGGCGCATACCTCAATCCCATCACTTTAGGAGGCTGAGGCAGGAATATCTTGAGTTTGAGCCCAGCCTAGGAAACTTACAGAGAACCTGTCTCAAAATGAAAAACACAAGTGGTCTGCCAGTTAGCTCAGTTG
>NW_004524649.1:1548722-1561343 GCF_000260255.1 Octodon degus | reverse complement strand
AAAGAAAAGAAAAAAAAACACAAAAGGGCTGGGCGCAGGACCCACACCGGGCCAGTTCTCACCTGGCCGGGCCTCCGCCGGATTCCTCAGTGGTACGGCTGTCCTCAGAGACAGGCTGCTTCTCCTCCTGCGCCAAGGCTGGGGCCGCCTGGTCACTCAACTCTGCGCAGGGCAAGTCTGCCTGCGGGCATGTGGGGACAGGACAGGACTAGGACAGGGAACTCGCCAGGAGCCCCAGAGCGGCAGGGCTTCGCGGGGCCCGGCCCTCAGGGGTTGTCCGCACTTCAGTCAGTCAGTCAGTCAGTCAGTCAGTCAGTCAGGGTCGGTCTGTTAGGAAATCGAGGAGACGGGTGGGACGTGAGGGAGCCCAGACAGTATGGGAAGTGGTCAGGTTCACGACTGCGGGGAAAGCCGAGCATAGCAGCTGCTCCTTTCCCGTCCGCCCACTGCCCGCAATAAGGGACCGGCCCTGCGTACTTCGAGTCGCTCCATCTTTTCCCGCCTTTGAGGTCACGCCTTCTGCGCATGCGCCTGGCCCAGTCGCTGAAGCATCCCGTCCACGTGCTATGACGCGCGCTCCAGGCCCCGCCCCCACCGGGCCCCCGCCAGAGCCGAGCGGCAGGGCCAGGCGTTAAGTGACGGTTGAGAGGTCCAGCGGCTGCGCGCGCAGCCAGCACCACCCAGGACGAGGGTCCGCCTGCCTGTCGGTCTCCCGTGTGGACAGGCATTGTGCGCGTTCATTCTGTAGATCTCAGTCCAGCTGTTGTCTGGAGAAATGTTCCTGGTACAAAATGCTGATTTGGGCCCGAGGATTTGGCTCTGTGGCACAAGGGGCACAAGCGCCTTCCTGGCAAGCTCAAGTCCTGAGTTTGATCCTCAGTACCCCTCCCCAAATGCGGATTTTGCCGGGTGTTGGCGCACGCCTGTCATCCCAGCAGTTGGGAGGCTAGGCTGAGGCAGGAAGATGCTTGCAAGTTTGAGACCAGCCTGGGCTACCAAGTGAGCTCAAGGCCAGCCTAAACTGTGTAGCAAGACCCTGTCTTTAAAAAGCTGATTTTGTTGGTTTTCTGTTTTCTTTCTTTCTTTTTTGTATTTTAGGAAAAGTCTACAAGGTGTTCAGGGTCTCCATTGCGCCCAGTCTCAATTGCCATCTCAGCCCACCCTGGGGATGGGTCCGGCTGGGCAGGCCCTGGACACCACACCACTCCTGCTGGCAGGAGCTTTAATCTGCTGAGCTATTTGGCCAGCCCCTCATGTTTTCAAATGGTGTAAGCCCAGGCTGGCTTTGAACTCGGGAGCCTCCTGCCTCAGCCTCTGGAGGGCTCCCTCTCAGATTCCCGATTTCAACTGAAACTCTCCCTCCTAAAGGTGGCTGTGCACTCATTACTTTGAATTAATTGCTTGTACATTCCAAAAGTAGCACTTTGAAAGCAAAGTGAAATCTACAGTGTGGTGTCCTTTAGTAACAACAGTAACTATGTACGTGGCACGAACCAATTCAACAAAAATGAAAACAGAGCGGGGAGTGTGTACCGGTAGTCCATACCACTCTGGAAGCTGAGGCAAGAGGATCACTTGAGCTCAGTATTTTTTTTTTCCTAAATAACTCACATTCTCCATTCCATATAAACTTATTTATCGGGCTGGTGAGATGGCTCAGTGGTCTAAAGCACCTATTTAGAACAAGCTTAGCAAAGCACAAGGACAGCAGTTCGATCCCCCAGCACATGACAGCCAGCCACTCCCCCTGGTGGGCTGAGCTGGCCACACACCCACACACACACAAAATAAACTTTAAAAAAAAATATAAATAAATTTCTTTTATTTTTTGGTGGTACTAGGGATCGAACTCAGGATCTTGTGCTTGCCAGGCAAGCACTTATTGCACTGAGCTATCTCCTTAGCCCCTGAGCTCAGTATTTCTAATCCAGGCTGGGCAACATGTGGTGACTTCATTTTAAGAGGATGAAGGGCTGGCTTCTTGTGTGTGCGCCATCACCCTTGCCCAAGTATGTGCAAAGGTCCTATATCATAAATTCAGCAGGAGGCACTAGCCAGGAGGCCGCTTGGCAGCACAGCAGGGACTGGCTTAAGTAAAGTCAAACAGGCCCAGGCTGCTCAACACATGGTTTTCAGACTACTTCAATTGACCACAAAGGAAGTGGCGCTGTCAGAGTGTTCTTGTGAGGAAGACAGCAAGAATTCTTCACCTGTCCAACCTTTGTTGTTTTCTTTGAGACAGTTTTGTTACAGTTTAGGCTGCTCTTGAAAACTCATTATATAGTCACTTCTTGTTTTGTTTTTTTTTGGTGGAACCAGGGATTGAACTCAGGCCCTTGTGCTTGCCAGGGAAGCGCTTATTCCACTGAGCCATCTCCCTGGCCCCTTATATTGTCACTTGTGATCCTCCTGCCTCAGTCTCCTGGGTGCTGCGATGACAGCTGTGGGCCACCATGCCCACCTGGACCAACCCTTCTTCACCAGGCTGTGTCCCCAACCACACAACTAGAGCATATCTTGATGTGTACAAGGTGGAAAAGATGAAGTTTAAATCTGGACTCATGGGCAGGAGATATATCAGCGGACTAAGTACCTACTTGGGCAAGCACAGGGACCAGGGATCCCCAGTACTGCATGCCACGCCAGCCCCAGCCCCAGCCCCAGCACAACTTCCTCCATATTTCTAGCTGCCCCTGTTGCTTTTGTTACTCAAATCACAAACAGAGCTGCAGTTCCTGTCAGATCAGCATTAGATTTTCTTTTTTCAGTTTTTTGTTTGTACTTTTTTTGCTTTTGTTTTTTGCTGGTACCTGACTCCAGGTGTGGTAGCACATGCCTGTAATCCCAGCACTGGGAGGGCTGAGGACAGGAGGGCTGCCACAAGTCTGAGTTACTTGCCAGGCAGGTGCTCGGCTGTTGCGCTATATTCTCTGTTTCATTTCCGAGACAGGATACTACTGTGTATACTTCAGGTTGGCTTTGAACTTGCTATGTAGTCCAGACTGGCTTCAGCCTCAAACTCTGGGCAATTCTCCTGCCTCACCTTTAAATGCTGGGATCACAGATGTGCGTCACTACACCCAGCTCTTGCTTCACTGGTTTCGAATATAATTTTTAGGGGGGCTGGCTCAGGCTGACTTAAGGGCAGGTCTGGTAAGGCATGCTGAGGATCGAACCGTGGTCCCTTGTGCCTGACTGGGTTTGCCAGAGCAGGCACTTACACAAATGAGCTAACCCACAAGCTCCTTGAATATAATTTTTTAAAAAAAATCTTAAGCATGTGCAGGGCCCTAGGTTTGATCCCCAACACCCAAACAAACGAACCGTCCATAAAAACATGTCAGAGACAAAGCTCAGGTGAGCCACGGAGCCTTATCCTACTCATTCCTTTAGGTTCATAACTCCTAGAATTTCCTTTTCAACAGCAGTCCTCTAGCCTCTATTTCCACCAGCTAGCGGGGAGTCCAGGTTAAAGGAACCTCAAAAACCACTTGGGATCCCACCACTGCCACCAAAAAAAAAAAAAAACGAAAAAAACCTCCCCTCTACCAGGAGAGGGGGTCTGTGTTTCTGTTCCTTTCCTCTAGAAAAGGGCCTGAACCGGCTGTGGCAGTGCACACGTGCAATCCCAGCACTCTGGGAGGCCAAGGCAGGAAGATCCCAAATTTAAGCCCAGTCCAGGCAATTCAGTGGCATCCTGTCTCAAAATAAAATGGGCTGGAGGGTGTACTGCACTGTGAAGCTCTTGCTTCAATCCCCAGTGCTGCCACAGAAGGTCAGCGAGGGCAAGGAGGCAAGAAAAAAAGAGGGGGAGAAATGAAGGAAGGAAGGAAGGAGGGGGACTTGAAACCAACAGGTGGGTAGCAAAGGCTTCACAGAACCAGCACTTCTCAAGAGGTGAGAACCACAGCACACACCTTCAATCCCAGCACTAGGAGGCCAAGGCAGAAGGACTATCAGGAATTCAAGGCCAGCCTGGACTACTTAGCGTGAGGCCGTCTCAAAAACATAAATCAGAATTAGCCCTTGGGCGGGGGAGATGGCTCAGCAGAATAAGCACTTGCCTGGCAAGCGGAAGGGCCTGAGTTTAATCCCTGGTTCCGCAAAAAAAAAAAAAAAAAAAGAATTAGCCCTTGCTAGGAGGCTGGTTCTGAGGACCCCTGATCCCCAACTCACCACCCTGTATACCCAAGAACCCATCACCAATTTGTGTTCCATCAAACAGCTTGTGGAGCTGGGGGACCCTATAGGACTCCCAAAGAAAGGCAGCAGATGAGGGCAACTGCCCGCTTTATTATATCGCCTGCTTCCCCAGCCCTGGACCCTTGGTCCCGGGTGGGGGTAGCGGGCCTCACAGAGGCCTCATAAATACAAGGGGTCACCAGTGATGGTGGGGCAGCAGCCAGGATCAAGCTGCTGCCTGTGTCCTCTGGGGCCTGGGTTCCACGTCCAGGCGGCACAGGGGACTGTCGTAGACCATCTGTAGGTTCACTTTGTGGCCCACTAGCTCCCGGATGTTGTTGATGCCATACTTGATCATGGTCGGGCTAGGGAAGATTGGAGAACAGAGCTTAACCCCAGGTCAGGTCAAGCTTGTCCTACCTAAAACCGCTCCATAACTCTAAACCCTTTCTCCAAGAAAACCTGCAGGCCTGCTGACCTACGGGACCACTTAAAGCACCCCAAGGCCTCTGCCTGATACCCTCACAGGCACTCTGGTAGCACCTTCAGTCTGCACGGCGGCCACCTCTTCTACAAAACCCTCCCTAGCCACCTTAGACCTCATCTAGAGCCCCAGCCCATAAAGGTATCAAGGGGTGGCACTTCCTGCCACAGGTCTATCACCGAATCAGGGGACACACAGCAGGAGGGGAGTGGTAGGCCAGGAAGCACAACTTCCTCCATATTTCTAGCTGCCCCTGTTGCTTTTGTTACTCAAATCACAAACAGAGCTGCAGTTCCTGTCAGATCAGCATTAGATTTTCTTCTTTCAGTTTTTTGTTTGTTTGTACTTTTTTTGCTTTTGTTTTTTGTGGTACCAGGGATTGAACTCAGGACCTTGAGCTTGCCAGGCAAATGCTTATTCTATTGAGCCACCACCCTGGCCCATCTTTTTCAGTTTTTTGAGACAGGGCATTTTGAGTCCTAGGTTGAATTCTGATGTGTGGTAATCCTCCTGCCTTAGTCTCCTGTATGCTGGGATGACCAGCAGACAGGCATAGATTCTCATAGGAGCTTGAAGCTCCTGGAAGTGCCAGAATCTAGGGTGTGGCTACTTAGGCTAGTCTAAGTATCCTGTTAAACCACTGCACCCACCCGAGAAACTATCTCCCTGGGGCCAGAAGGGCAGCAGAGCAGACAAAGAACAAATGAATGAGTGAAGCTGGCAGCCAGAATTCCCTTTCCAGTAGAGTACTCACCGCTCCAGTGAGAGGCCCCAGGCAATAACAGATACGTTCTCAGGTAGTCCCATGGGCAGCAGCATCTCAGGGCGGAAAAGCCCAGAGTTTCCAACTTCCACCCACTTCTTCAGGCCTGCAGCAGGGACAGGCAGCGTGTGTAGGTGATTCTGGGTCCATGGTCTGGGGTGGGAGGCAAGGGTCTCGCCTGTGCTTGACACTCACCCTGGTGGTAACTGAACACCTCCATGCTGGGCTCTGTGTAGGGGTTGTAGGCTGGCTTGAAGCGAAGCTGGGTGATGCCTGTGGGAATGGGACGCGGGCAGTGAGAGAGCCCTCCCTATCCCACCCCCAGCCCTCCCTGGCCTGCCCAGGCCATCGCTCACCCAGCTTGCTGAAGAACTCACGCAGGACCCCCATGAGGTGGCCCAGGGTAAGTCCGTGGTCAGCCACCACACCCTCAATCTGGTGGAACTCAGCCAAGTGTGTGGCATCCAGTGTCTCATTCCGGAACACACGATCGATGGAGAAGTACTTGACAGGTGTAAAGGGCTTCTGGGGGGACAGCAGGGAGGGATCAGCAGGCCTGCAGGGCACCCCGGTCCCCTGCCCTGCCTGGCCATACCTTCTGTGCCAGGCGGTAGAGGGCGCGGGCGCTGGCTGCTGTGGTATGGGTGCGCAACACGTTCTTCCGGGCCTCATCCAGGCGCCAGCTGTACTTGTACCTTGGGAGGAAGGTGGAGGCTGTGATGCTGTTGGGGCCTCCTCTCCTCCCGCTCCACCTGAGACCTGAGCCTGCCTCACCCCTGAGAGCCATAGCCACCCTGTGCGTGGGTCCGCTTGACCCGGTGGACGTAGTCTGTGGGGAGCTGCAGGGCTTCTTTTGGATCTGCAAAGGGACAGAAAAGCCTGCATCAGGCAATCAGCACTGCTCTGTCTGGATAGTCCTGCAGTGCTGGGGTGGAGGTCATGGCCTCCAGCATGTTAGAAACCACAAAACCCCTAACCTGTAGTCTATAGACTGGCTTCCAACTCTGGTGTGGTGCACACAGCTGTAACCCCTCATTCCAGAGTCTGAGGCAGGAGGACCAATGCAAGGTCAAAGCCACCCTGGTCTACATGAGTTCAAGGCCAGCCTGGACTATGTAGTCAGACCCTGTCCTATCCCATCTCCCCCCATAAAGAAACTGCCTTTTGGGGCACAACCCTGGAAAACCTGAGATCTAGTGAATCATAGCCTCTGCACCAGCAAGCTATGTGGCCCAGAGCAAGTGCTCTTCCTTCTGCCTCAGTTTCTCCAACTGTAAAAAGCACACTATTTCCCGTGGTTGGTGGAAATGTTGTGTAACAGCACCGAGTGTAGGAAGGCTTAAGTGCTAAATTTCAGAACTAATTTTTAAAAAACTAAATGGAAGGGCTGGCAAGATAGCTCAGTGGACTAAGTGCATGCTTAGGCAAGTGTAGGGATCAGGGTTTGATCAAACCCCCGTCCCACGTCAGGCCAGCCCTGCCCCCTGCCCCTGGGGTGCACTGAGTCAGTGACCAAGTCTGGGCGTGGTAGTACAGGCCAGTAATCCCAGCACCGGGGAGGTTGAAAACAGGAGCTGTATAATGAGAACCCATGCCAAATATATATAAAAACTAAATGATTGTTTTTCTACAGATGTTGAGTGAGGACCTCACTGTGTAGCCCAGGTTGGCCTTGAACTTGCTGAGATCCGCTTGCCTCAGTGGTCCTAGTGTGGGGATCACAGCATAGAACGTGCCACCATACCCAGCTTTGAGAATTCTTTTTATTTCAGAAAATAATTCCACTCTGAGTTCCTCTATGACTTTCTGCAGTTGCTTATTTACTATCAACACTATTAATTCATACATTTGAGCTGAGGTAGTGTCCTCTGCACTTGTTCTGGGTGGGCTTGGGTTCTGACATTGCATTTTGCTCCTTCTCATTGTCATTTTGTGTAGCACTGTCTTCTGACTTTTGTTGTAGATCTTTGTTGCAGTTATAGCTTTAGCACCTACTGAAGTTCAGGTGCAGATCTACAAAGTTTGGATTTATCCAGCTGTGCCTGGCTTGGGTCTGGCTGCTGTGCTCAGTTTCTTCCTGTTGCTGCCCTTGGGGGTGAACCTGTTGTGCCCCTCTGGCAAGATGTTCTGCTCCTGGACTAGCTGGGTGGTTCTGTCCCCTACACTCTCTGCAGGGATTGCAGCTGAAGGGTTTCACCCCAGGCCTGAGCTGAGTCTGGAGGGGACAAGGTGGAGTAGGGGGGAGAGGCAGCTCTCCCACACACTCACCAGGCCTGGACTAGATCTGGGGGTTCCCAGAACAGGACAAAAATTCCTACTGGGCAGGCAGGGTGTGGGGAGGTACTACGGAGTGATGGGGGGCATCCCAAGAGGGTGAAAGAGGGTGTCACCTATGCTGCACCTGGGCTGGGACCAGGTCATGCCAGCACAGGGTAGCTGGAAGCTCTTCTACACACTCACCGGGCCTGGGCTAGGACTGGGTCTGGGGGTTCCTGGAACGCATCCAGCTTTGAATTGAATCCTATTGAACTGTGTGATGATTTTGTTAGTTTTAGTTCTGTCTGTTTTCTTTCTTTTTTTTTAAAAAACAGATCTTCATTTTGTAGTTCAGGCTAGCTATGAACTCACTGCATAGTGAGCCTGGCTTTGAACTTGTGTCAATCCTTCTACATCAGCCTCCAGAGTGCTGGGATTACAGGCACGCGCCCTGTACCCAGCTTGAGGTTGTCTGTTATTAATTAAATATAACAGATATTTAATTAGTGACTATACTGAAAATATTCAATTGCCTAGGAAAAACAAAACATAGGAAGTCTTAGATAGAGGACACTGACAAGTTGTGGTGTTATGATTTTTGTCAAGCCGTCCCCCAAGCCCCTTGTGGGCATAGGTGGGGCTTTTTCAGATGTGTCTAGATCTAGCGTGACCCTGGAATTGATTCATGGTACAATGCTAGGATCCACAGCGCTAGAGTTAAGGGCCTGAGTGTTGCCCCTGCCCCCACGTAGACAGACTAACATACAAGGGAGAGAAAGAGCTGTCACCATCCTTGTTGCTTTGCTACCTTCTGTCTGCCACGAACCGTTTCTCCTCTGTGATGTCTGCCTGCCTGCCAGGCCACGCAGCCTTGACGCCAGTTGATTATGGACTTAACCTCTACAAACTGTGCACTGAATAAACCTCTCCTTTAACTTTGCGTGTCAGGTATTTTGTCTCAGCAATGAGAAAAGTAACTAAGATACAGGGCTTTACAGTTCCTGACTGGCTCACATGCACCCAAGGTGTGGGCTTCCTGGCCAGGCAGATGACTACCACTGTGACAAGTGACTACCACTGTGACAAGTGTTGCATTTCTACTGCAACAAAGAGGAACAGAAACTGGGTGTTAGGGGCTTCATGAAACTCAGGGCAGCCTTAGTGTGGTCTTCACCTTTGCATACTGGAGATCGAACCCAGGGTTTTGTGCACAATGGACAAAGGCGCCTAACACTGAGCTACACCACAGCCCTTTTTGAGTCAGGGTGTCACTGAATTGCTCAGGCTGACTTCAAACTTTAAATCCTCCTGCCTCAGACTCCTAAGCAACTGGTGTTAACAACTACACCATGCTTTCATTTTTTTTTTTTTTTTTTTTGCGGAACCGGGGATTGAACTCAGGCTTGTGCTTGCCAGAGAAGCACTTATTCCACTGAGCCATCTCCCTGTCCCCCTCCCCCTTTTTTTGAGACACGCTCTCACCATATAGCCCAGGCTGGCCTCAAATATCTATGCAGTCCAGATTATCTTGGAACTCATGATCTTCCTGCCTCAGCCTCCCAAGCACCAGACCTACAGGCATCCACCACCATTCCCAGCTCTTGCCTGTTTCCTTTTGTGTGGTCCTGGGGATGAAAGCCAGGACCTCCCACATGCTGGCCAGGCGCTTTACTACCGATCCACACTCTTAGCCTAGCAGTGGCCTTAAAGATGTAGGACACAATGGTTCTCAATGGAAGGCACGGTAGGTGCAAACGCCCTGAGGTAGGCATAAGACAGCATGTTAGGGAAGAACAGAGGCTGGAACAGTGGAAGGAGACTCGGAGATTGGCAGCAGCAGCTCCCAGGCCCTGGCTGACCACACAGAGGGTGGAACTTATTTTAAGTGAGCACCCATCCCTTGAGGCTCTACAGTGAGGCTCGCAGGCCAGCTGTCTAGCCTCACCTTGCAGGAAGAAGGTGTCATGCTGGTCACGTGCAGGGTGCTGCTGTGGCTGGAAGAGTGCGTCAAAGTTCCAGAAGGAGCTCTCGATGAAGTTGTCGGTGGGCATCTCGGTGAACCTGGGGAGACACAGCCTGACTGCCTGCCTGCTCCCATGCTGCGCCCTCCCTGCCCTGGGCCTGAGCTCACCCCATTTCCAGGAAGATCTGGCGGAACTGGGAGCGGACCTTAAGCAGGGGGTGTAGGTGGCCACTGTCGGGGAGCACACCACGAGCCAAGAAGTTGTAGGGTTTGAAGGGCTGGTCCCGCCAGGAGCCACTGCAGGGATTCAAGGGGCAGGGATAGGTGAGGCATGAGTCCTCTTGCACCCCCACCTGTCCCTTCCCTGTCAGCTGCTGCTGCTACCTGGCGATCATCTCTGGGCTCAGTTCTGTCTCCTGCTTGGAGACACTGGTGCTGAAGGCACTACCCTTGCTCACCCAGTAGGTCTTCAGGGTCCTGAAGTCAGAAGCAGAAAGGGGCATGCTGTTACTTCCTCGGAGGTTAGCCTTTTGATGCTGATTCCACAGCCACCCACAATGCCACCTGCTTTATTTTCTTCCCAAAGTGGTCTCCTGAGATCCTCTTGTGTACCCACTGCCTAGCCTCTTGTGTTTGTCACAGTCATTCAACAAACATGTGGGATAGGTTGGGTTTGAACTTGTGATCCTCCTGCCTCAGCCTCCCAGAATGCAAGGATGGCCGGCATGCACCACCATACCCAGTTCAGGGAAGGCTTTTTAAAGTGACATATGAGCAAGGGTCTGGTGGCACATGCTGCCTTGAAAATCAATGAGAAGGGGCCAGGGAGATAGTTCAGTAGAATAGGTCCTCAGTTCAATCCCCAGTTCCGCAGAAAAGAAAAAAAAGACAAACCAATGAGAAGCCAGCCATGGGGACACACATCTATAATTCCAACACTCGAGAAACTAAGGTAGAAGGATCACCATGAATTCTTGGCCAGCCTGGGCTACATAGTGAGTTCAAGGCCAGCCTCAACTACATAGCAAGATCCTTTCTTAAAAACCAACCAACCAACCAACCAACTAACAACAAAACTCCAAGAAGACAGTTCTGGGAGGCCGAGGCAGAAGGCCCACATGTTTGAGCCTGCCTGGGCAACTTAGTGTCTCAAAAACAAAAAAGGGGGGGATATTGCTCAGTGCAAAGGCCCTGGGGTTGCCTGAGCCTGCCGAGCACACTTAATAACCAAGCACATAGTGCTGGAAGGAGACCGGCACTCTCTCTCAGCCCTCAGCTCAGGGGCATGCAGGGGCCAGGGCCGAGGGGCTGCCACTCACACTTCAGTCAACAGTTTCCTCTTCCGGAGCTCGCTCCTCTCCTTCTCACTCAGCTTTTCAGCCTGGGCCCCCTGGACCAGATGAAGCCGACGCTGCACCTCATCCTCCACCTTGTCCACCTGGCAGCATAGGCACAGTGAGGGGCTGTCTTCCTGCCCGGAGCCCGCCCACCCACCTGCCAGGACTCACCACTCGGAACACCCGAGGCCCATCAGCCGCACTCTTGTCTACACGGATCCACTTATTGGACATGGCCTTGCTAAAGCCCACTTTGCCGCTGGGCAGGTGCTGCAGGGGAACTGCAGTAAGCACAGCACAGGGCCACCACCATAACCCCACCCCAGCCCCCTGTACCTACCATGAGCTCACTCTGAGCCAGGCCCTCCAGGGGGATGCTGCGGAACACACGCACCTCATGGCTGCCCTCTCGGGCAATCTCCTCACCCTCAGTGGTCAGCTCCCAGCGCTTGGTGGAGCGAAGCTCAGCCTCGATGACCTAGGCAAAGCAGGGGAGAGGTGGGATGGGGTTTAGGGCAGGAACCCCTCACCATGATACTAAGCCAGAGACATGAAGTGCAGCCGGTGCATTTCAGCACTTTGCAGCCCAGTGCCCTGCCCTTGCTCAGCCTCCAGGTCCCTTGGGTCATTCAGGTATAATAATGATAAAAACAAGAACATTCCAGGGCTGGGTATGGTGTTTCACACCTGTCATCCCAGACTCAGGAGGCTGAGGCAGGAGGATCACCTCAAGTTCTAGGCCAGCCTAGGCGAGCACAAACAGCATGAACTATATGGTAAGACCTTGCCTCAAAAACCAAGTGCCGGGGAGATAGTTCAGAGGTCTAAGCACCTGACTAGCAAGCACAAGGACCCAGGTTTGATTCACGGTACTGCATGCTGTGCTGGCCCTGCGCTGAGTTGGCCACTGAAACCAGGCATGGTGATGGACGCCTGTAATCCCAGCGCTGGGAAGGCTGAGACAAGAGGATCACTATGAGTCTGAACTGTATAAAAAAAACCCGTATCAAACAAGTAAAAATAAATACTTAAATAAAATAGAGAAAACAAAACAAAACAAAAGGTACCAAGAGAGTTACAGGGCAGAGGACAATTTCTAGGGGGCTGGGGATTGACAAAGGACCTTTGTACTGAGCTACATCTTAAGTCTTTACTTTGAGACAAAGTCTTGTTAAATTGCCCAGACTGTGGTCCTCCTCAGCCCCAGCGACGTGGAGGTATGAGCCACCATGCATGTCCCTTCCTCACTTGTTTGGAGCAGGGATTTCAGTATGTTGCCCCAACTGGTCTAGAACGCCTGGGCTCAAGTAATCCTCTTGCTTCAGCCTCCCAAGCAGCAGAGGCTACAAGTAGGACATAGGACTCCCAGCTAGACAAACCATTCCTATGTCTTTGAAACTGTGACAGATTTTTCAACTCTTGCTTAGAGTGCCAGAGAAAGGCCACACATGAAGTCCATATTGCAAGCAGAAACCCAACGCTCCACAATGACGTCAGATTGATGGGGCTGAGATTCTACACCTCCTCTTTCCTTCTTCTTAATCTTTATGTATTTTGAGTTTCCTAGGAATGCCCTGTTATGTAGTCTGGTTATAAATAAATATCCATGAGGTTTTGGTTTTGCTGTCTTGTTTTT
>NW_004524649.1:1545523-1548542 GCF_000260255.1 Octodon degus | reverse complement strand
GGCATGTGGTGCTGGGGGATCGAACCGCGGTCCCTGATGCCTTGCCAAGCTTGTTCCAAGTAGGTGCTTTAGACCACTGAGCCATCTCTCCAGCCCCCCTATTTAATTTTTTCAAGACAGAGTCTCACCATGTACTTCAGGATGGCCTTAAACTCACTATGTACGACAGGCTAGCTTCAAACTCAAACTCACAGCTCAGCCTCCTCTATCCTGGCATTAAAGGTGCAGTGCACCACAAGCATCCATTACTATATCTGGGGAAAAAAAGGTGACAACAGTGTGACTACCCTAGGATCATGGCAAGGACTGGCTGACAGGTGCAGTCTTGCACAGCTAGGCCCAGGACTGGTGCTTGACAGATCACATGCTGGTCTGTGACTCCAGCTTTCAGCGGCACCCCAGCCCTCTGCACCCTACTCCCACGACTCCATCACCCAACGCCTGGTCCGTCTGAATGTGCCCCCTCTCTTCTCGGATGCCTTCCCAAACTAGATACCACACCCTCTGTCTCCTGGGATGTGACCCCCTTTGCCCCCAACCCTCACCTTCCCAAAGGTGCTGCAGAAACCCTGCGCACTTTCTGGCTCCACCCCCTACTATGGCTCCCCAGCATCCAAGTCAAAAGGCTACACAGGAAGCCTTGAATTTCAGCTGTGCTGCTCTGTCACCTGTCACCCTTCCTGCCTCTTAATGGGTACAGCTTTGCTCCACAGCATACAGCCTCGACTCACTTTCACCTCCACCTGCCCTCTCCCTGACTCCCAAGTGTAGCCAGCTATGCCCGCTGAGTTTCCCGTGTTTGCTCCATCACGCTGGTCACCTGCGCTCCTCTCTGAGAGATTAAAAGTTCTGGAAAGGCAGCAGATGTATCTTCTTCCACCAACACATACCTCCCCTGCCCCCATGAGACGTTATCGCTTGCGTCCATCCACGCAACCCTGCCTCACGCCTTTGCATTCTCCAAAGAATGTGGACCTGCTTGCAACGACATCAAATCAGCCCTGAGGGACCCTGACTTGCAAGCAAGTCTAGCAAGGAGGCTGGCATGGTGGCGTACGCTTGCAATATCAACAGCTGGGAAGCTGAGGCAGGAAGATCGCTGCGAGTTCGTGGCCAGCTTAGGTTACATAATGAGACCCCGTCTAGCATAAAACAAATCAGAACAGAACTGAACAAAATAAAACAAGACTGGCAAGAGGAGTGCAGAGGGTGGGACGGGGCGCCCGCATCACGTGCTCGGCTCACCTCGCCTAGAGCCTGCAGGCTCTTCACCGCGCCCACCACCGCCTGGTGCTCCACGCCTAGCTGGGTCGCCAGCTCCGCGCTGTCCAGGCCGCCATCTACCACCTCCAACCGCCGCAGCAATTGCTCCGCCACAGGACCACCCGCCATGGCTGCCCCTCACTCAGTGCGTCCGCCGAGTCGAGGCCTTAGCCCCGGAAACCGGAACCGGAACTGGCATCAGCGTCACCATCTTGAGTGTGACGGATTAAGTGCAGGCGCCGGACGTCGCCATTGGAGGTGTGGCAACTGAGCCTCCAGAGGTGCTAAAGCCTCGAACTTTACTTTCCCCTTTCTTCACCCGCGAGGTAAACTGATGAAACCAAGGTCAAAAAGTTTTGTTTCCAGTTCCATGCACCTATACCACCAGCAAGTTGTGTGACTTTGAACTTAATTCAACCTTTGGGCATGCCCAGCTCTGTCAACTAGTTTTAAATTTTCAAAGGGGGCTGGCAAGAGATCATTTTCCATCTCTAGAAGAGATGAGCTCACTTAGAAAGTTGCAATCAAGGTGTCCACTAGCTTGTGTGGGGTACCTCTTAAGTGCCCAGCCCAGTGCTAGGAATTTTATCTATTACTATTGTTTAGATCCCCCCCCCCAACCGGGAATTGAACTCAAACCCTTGCCCTTGCCAGGGAAGCGTTTATTCTACTGAGCCATCTCCCCGGCCCCTATTATTTGGATTTTTGAGACAGGGTCACACTATACAGTTCAGATTGGTTTCGAACTCACTATGCAGCCTAGGTTGGCTTTGAATGCAAGACAGCCCTCTGCCTCAGTCTCAGGAGTGCTGGAGTAATAGGCATGCACCACCACCCTGGCTAGAGCTTTAGCATTTCTTTCAATACTTTGTGTTGTAGCTACTCATATAACCTCTATTTCAGAAACGAGAAAACAGACTCAGAGGTGATATAACTTGCCCAGGGCTCTATAGGGAGTTGATAAAAATGGGATTTGAAATTATAGACCTTCCAGCTGGGTATGGTAGTGCACACCTGTCATTCTAGCACTCCTGAGGCTGAGGCTGAGGCAGGTGGATCACCATGAGTTCGAAGCCAGCCCTTGCTACTTAGTGAGTTCAAGGCCAGCCTGAGCTATACAGCCAGACCCTGTCTCAAAGCAAAGAAAGAAACATAGAAAGAAATTGTAAACATTTCCGACCCTTACTCCTCCTTTCACATGCATTCAGAAGATCATGAAGACAGTAATAATAGATCATTGTTATCTTATGGAAACATATCACATACATGATATAATTGAAAATTTTTCTATAGCAATTATGAAACAAGAGGGCTAGGGTATAGCTCATTGTAAAGTAGTAGCCTGGCACGTGCAAGGCCAGAGTTTGATACTTAGAAAGGGTGTGTGTGTGTGTGTGTGTGTGTGTGTGCATGCATGAAACTTATGGAACTTCACATAGTACATCCAAATTTATTTTAAAAATTTTTGTGTGGTACTGGGAATCGAACTTGGGACCTTGTGTTTGGCAAGCAGGTGCTTATGCCACTGAGCTGTCTCCCTGGCCCTTAAACTTTTCTAAAAAATATTTTTAAAAATCTAAGGCTTTGGGCGGCCGGGGAGATGGCTCAGTGGAATAAGCGCTTCCCTGGCAAGCGCAAGGGCCTGAGTTCAATCCCTGGTTCAAAAAAAAAAAAAAAAAAAAAATCTAGTGCTGGGGAGATAGCTCAGCAGACTAAAGCACCTGCTTAGGCAAGCTCCGGCAAGCACAGGGACCAC
>NW_004524649.1:1535361-1535839 GCF_000260255.1 Octodon degus | reverse complement strand
AGTGTTCAGGAGGGTACTATTTAATTTCCATGTGTTTGTGAAGTTCTTGTGGCTTCCTTTGCTATTGATTTCCAGTTTCATTGCACTATGGGCTGATAATGTGCATGGGATAATTTCAATATCTTTGCATTTAATGAGCTAGTATTGGTTTGTTTTGAAGAACATCCTGTGTGCAGCTGAGAATAATATATTCTGATGATGTAGGGTAGAACACTGTAGACATCTCAGTGCATATGTTCTAAAGTTTGGCTCACTTCTAATATTTCATTGTTCATCTTTTTGTCTAGTTGATCTTTTTGTGAGTGTGGGGTATGAAGATCTTCCAATACAATTGTGTTAACCGGGCATGATGGAGCATGCTTGTAATCCCAGCACTGGGGAAGTTGAGGCAAGGAGAATTGTCATAAATTTGAGACCAGCCTGGGCTACACTAACCTAACCCTAACCCTAAGTGAGCTCAAAACCATCCTGAACTGTA
>NW_004524649.1:1513987-1535261 GCF_000260255.1 Octodon degus | reverse complement strand
TCTAGTGCTGGGGAGATAGCTCAGCAGACTAAAGCACCTGCTTAGGCAAGCTCCGGCAAGCACAGGGACCACAGTTCAATTCCAGATGCCACATGCTACACCAAGCCCACCCCCAGGCAGGGCTGAGCCGGCCGAGTCTAGGCTTAGTGGCACACGCATGTAATCCCAGTGCTGGGGAGGCTGAAAGCAGGAGGATCACCACAAGTCTGAGCTCCGTAGTGAGACCCTTTAATGATTAAATACATTTAAAAAAAATCTACTTATTTATTTGGTACAGGGTCTCACTATGCAGCTTGGACTCATAATGATCCTCCTGTCTCAGCCTCCCTAGTGCTGGGATTGCAGGCCTGCACCACCAAATCCAGTTTCAGGGACCAGCCAGTTGTGCCCTGGTTTGTTCCAGGGCTGGCACGGCATGCAGTAGCAGGGATCGAACCCGGATCCTTGGGCTTGCTAGGCAGGCACTTAGACCACTGAACTATTTCCTCAGCCCCAAACTCTTAATGTAGTTTACTAATGAAGTATTTTGCCCTCTGTTTTATCATATCTTCAAAATCAATCTGATACACATTTTATTTTTTGAGACAGAGTCTCACTGTGCAGTTCAGGCTGTCCTTGAACTTATTATGTGACCCGCACTGGCCCAGAGCTAGCAGCAACTGTCCTCCCTCAGCCTCCTGAATACTAGGATTACAAGTGCGCACTGCCAGGGCTGGCCCTGATACATATTTTAACTTACAGCAGAATGCATTTGGGACCAAGTACATTTCAAAAGGCTGAGGATGGAGGATCGCTGTGAGTTGGAGACCAACCTGGGCTACAGTGAGTTCAAGACCAGCCTGAAGTGCATAGTGAGACCCTGTCTTGAAAGAAAGAAAGACTAATAGTAACATATGATATGAGCAGTGACAAATATGTTAGAAACAAAAATATTCTGGGTATTGTTATTTTGTAATATTGTGGATTGACCTCAGTTACAGTCCTCAGCTATTCCCCACTTTTTTTTTTTTTTTTTTTACTTTCTATTAATTACTTATGTATTTTCAGTCTTGTTTTGTAGTTCAGGCTGGCTTTGAACGCACTGTAGCCCAAGCTTGCCTCAAATTTTCACAGATCCTTTTTCTTTTCTTTCTTTTTTCTTTTTCTTTTTTTTTTTTTTTTCGGAACTGGGGATTGAACTCAGATCCTTGCATTTGCCAGTCAAGTGCTTATTCTACTGAGCCATCTCCCTGGCCCCTTTAAAAATTTATTATTATTATTATTATTATTATTATTATTTTTCCGGAACCCGGGATTGAACTCAGACCCTTGTGCTTGCCAGGGAAACACTTATTCCACTGAGCCATCTCCCCGGCCCCCACAGATCCTTTTTCCTCAGCCTGAATACTGGGTTAATAGGCATGTGCCACCACTTGGTTATTTTTATTTTTGAGGCAGGATCTCACTAATTTGCTAAATTCCCCAGCCTGAGGTAGAACTTGCAATCTTTCTGTCTCAGCCTCTGGAGAGCTGGGATTACAGGCATGCAGTACCACACCAGGCTACAAGTCAGTCAGAAACGTCCACCTGCCTTCCGGTCCTAAGGACCCTCTCGAGGTCGCTCAGGCTGGGCGGTGCTCAACACTGGGGTGAGGAGCAGGGCCTCGGCTTCCTCAGGAGCAATGTTTCTGGCCCTTCCGAGGGCGAATCGCTCCCTTCCCGTCCTTGGCCTGAATTCTCTCCTTTTGTAGGCTGCTCAGGTCCGGTATATATCTCCGAAGTTTGGAAAAACCTCTGCTCTCTGTCTTTCTTCTAGCAGGCCAGGGGCAGATCTGTCACTCTGCTCTGGCTTCAGAAGACTATGCAGATCCAGGGATCCTGTTCGTCTCTCTAGGGCCCTATCTCAACAACCATCTGTGCCTTTTCCTTTTTTCTCCAAACGGACCCCCTACACACCACCTATAGCCGTTTAATTGCAAAAGACAGGCGGTTTGTGGCGGACCACAAGGCAGGGATCCCCTTTCATTTACCGGCACTGGAGAGCCCGAGCACGGGGAATGACCCCAGAAGCTACAGCCTATTCTGGGCTTCCTCTTCTCTAAGCCAGGGTAGCCCTGCCAGCGGAGCTGGGGGTGCACGCCTGCCATCCGGCCCTTGGGAGCCCGAGGCAGGAGGGCTGCCCCGAGTTCGAGGACACTACCTAGTGGTTCTAGGTCAACCTGAACTACACAGCGACACCCTGTCACAAACCAAACCAGACACGACCCAGCCAAACCAAATGGCTTTCCTCTTGGTAGTGCTGGGTCAGATTCGGCCCTCCCGTTCTCCCGGGAGTACTGTGGATTTCAGAGAAACTAAGTGACTCGTCCTAGGTGGAACAGCAGCAGCCGGGCAGGCTTCTCGGGCTCCAGCGGGCAGGAGGAGGACGCTGGCGTTCTTCCCTTTGGCTTGCAGGGTTCTAGCCCAACGCGTAGGGCCCCCTGGATGGAGACAGAACACGTCCCCAAATGCAGAGTAGCCAGTGGCTAGGAAGGTCCTGCTCACCCCTCCGCGTAGAGCGCACGTAAGAAGACCAAGTGGGAACTAGGTCCTGATACAGAGCGGCAACACCGGCACCCGCGCGGCTTCTTTAAACACCCAGAAGGAGCTACCCTACAGTCGACGAGGGCGGGGCAGGGCTCAATTCTGGTCACATGATCTGGCCTGAGAGCTCAGGGCCCCCCACCCCACCAGTGGGCGTCCCACACAACGCGTGGTCGACTTTCATTGGCTGGAGGTACGGCCAATAGAAATCGGCCATCTGGGATCTCAGCGTTCTGAGCCACAGCCTAACATGCTGAACCAAGTGGACTCCAGTGGAATAGGACGTTGGCGGTGAAAGACCAATGAGAAGGCTCGAGAGGCGGGTTAAAGGGCCCAATGGTGTTCGGTTGAGAAGCGGGCTGATATAAAATTGCGCAGCCCGCGGCGGCGCCCGTCGGTGCTGCAGAACCGCTGCCAGAGGATCGTTTTAAAGGGCCCGCGCGCCGCCGCCCCCTCGGCCCGCCATGCTGCTACCCGTGCCGCTGCTGCTCGGCCTTCTTGGCCTGGCCGCCGCCGAGCCTGCCGTCTACTTCAAAGAGCAGTTTTTGGACGGAGGTAACGTCTGGCCCCGCCTGGAAGCTGCCTCGGCGATACAGGCACCCCCCCACGCCCCCGTCCAGATATGCCCTGTCCTCTGTAATTAGCGCTCTGAGGGCCAACACCCCGGGCTCTGGGGACGGGGAGCCGCGGGCGACTACTCTTCGGTGTCCCTGGGGACCGCGGAAGCGCAGCGGCCTCCCGCCTGGGAGTTGGCGTTTGCCTGAGGGTTTCAAATCCCCCGGGTGTCAGCGCAGGTGGGGTGAGGGTCGGAGATCTGGTGGTGCTCCCGCGGCTTCTCGGGGCTCCTGGCTCACCTGCTCCTCATCCTAGACGCCTGGACCAACCGCTGGATCGAATCCAAACACAAATCCGATTTCGGCAAATTCGTTCTGAGTTCCGGCAAGTTCTACGGGGATCAGGAGAAGGATAAAGGTAAGACTCAGGGGTGTCCCGATCCTGAAGGCCTTCCTGGCAGAGGGTGGGTGGGGTACTCGTTCCTCAAGAGCAGGAGAGGTGGAGGAAGGAAGTGGGGAGTCGTTAGTGTTCCCGGAGGCCTACTGTCCCTAGGGGTCAGAGCCCAGTGCTGACCACACTCCCGTCCCATCTCAGGCTTGCAGACAAGTCAGGATGCCCGCTTTTACGCCCTGTCGGCCAGATTCGAACCTTTCAGCAACAAGGGCCAGACGCTGGTGGTGCAGTTCACAGTGAAGCATGAACAGAACATCGACTGTGGGGGTGGCTATGTGAAGCTGTTTCCGGATAACCTGGACCAGAAGGACATGCACGGAGACTCGGAATACAACATCATGTTCGGTGAGGGGGGTGTGCAGTTATCCTAACCCTCCCAGTAGTTGCAGGATGCGGCTCTCCTATACTTTTTTTTGAGATGTGGTTTCACTTTGTAGTTCATGCTGGCATTGAACTCCTAGAGATCCCTCTGCCTCAGCCTTCCAAGTGCTGGGATTACAGGTCTACTATCATGCTTGGTCCTAAATATCTTCATAACCTGGGAAGGTCTTGAGACCATAGAACGCTCTAAAGTCATAGTTCCTGTTGAGAACGTGTAATAGAAATTGCTGGCATTATGGTGAAGATGTAAACTGTATCAATGGACCTAGATGTTTGCTGATTTTACGCAGGTGAATAGTGAATTCTAGTAGGCAGGTTTTTTTGTTTTGTTTTTCTTCAAATTGAGACTACCTGTAAAGACAGAATCAGAATCTGAGGCTCATCTTTAACCTTACAGATTGGAGTTTAAAAGTTTTAGGTTCTTAGGCAGGTAAGGTCTCTCAGCAGTTGGGCAGTCTTGACTCTTCATGGAATCTGCTTTCCACCCAGGCCCAGACATCTGTGGTCCTGGCACTAAGAAGGTTCATGTCATCTTCAACTACAATGGCAAGAATGTGCTGATCAACAAAGACATCCGGTGCAAGGTATGCCTGAGAAGGGCGTCTTTAGGTGGCTCTTAGAGGTAGCCCAGAGGGTAGCCTGGTGGGTGGGGCCACTCACTTGCCACCCTGTTCAGGATGATGAATTCACACACCTGTACACGCTGATTGTGCGGCCTGATAACACCTATGAAGTGAAGATTGACAACAGTCAAGTGGAGTCAGGCTCCTTGGAGGATGATTGGGACTTCCTGCCACCAAAGAAGATAAAGGATCCTGATGCTGCCAAGCCAGATGACTGGGATGAACGTGCTAAGATTGACGACCCCACAGACTCCAAGCCTGAGGTTGGTGCTTGGGCAGGGGCTCTCTCTGCCACCTTGGGGGAGAGTATGGAGCACTGCCAGGCCCCTCTCATCCTCTTTGCACCCTAGGACTGGGATAAACCTGAACACATCCCAGATCCTGATGCCAAGAAACCTGAGGACTGGGATGAAGAGATGGATGGAGAATGGGAACCACCAGTGATTCAGAACCCTGAGTACAAGGTGAGTCTGGGGACTGGATTGATCCCCAGCACCCCAAAACAGAAACTATATGAGCTTGGGGTCTGAGCAGGGGCTGGGTCTCACAGTGGGAAATGCACCACCTTTACTTCATTCTTTGACTCCTTGGCAGGGTGAGTGGAAGCCAAGGCAGATCGATAACCCAGATTACAAGGGCACCTGGATCCACCCAGAAATCGACAACCCCGAATACTCCCCGGATGCAAACATTTATGCTTACGATAACTTTGCCGTGCTGGGCCTAGATCTCTGGCAGGTGAGATGTGGGGAAGGATCTGGAGGGGAGTCATCAGGTGGTCTGACCACCCAAGGTAGGAGACAGGCGTAGGGCTTACCCCAGGCAGGTCTGACCCCGCCTTGGTACATTTTCTTTTTTTTTTTTTTAATTTTTCCTTTTTTTTTTTTTTTTTTTTATGGTCAGCTCAGCCCACCCCAGGGGCGGGGCTGGCATGGCATGTGGTGCTGGGGATGGAACCGAGGTCCCTGCATACTTGCCTAAGCTTGCCTAAGCAGGCCTTTAGACCACTGAGCTATCTCGCCAGCCCTGATTACATTTCCTGAGGCAGTCTTGTCTGTCATAAGGTGCCTCAGAGCACATTCTCTTCAAGGGTCTCCTTATTAAGTGTTGGGTTCTTTATCTTTTTTTTTTTTTTGGTGGAACCGGGGATTGAACTCAGGCTCTTGTGCTTGACAGGGAAGCACTTATTCCACTGAGCCATCTCCCCAGCCCCCCTTTTTTGTTTTTTGAGAAGTTCTCACCATGTTGTCCAGGATAGCCTTGAGCTCAACAAGATCATTTTGCCTCAGCCTCCCTTATACTGACAGGCCTGTGTCATCATGCCCCTGCCATATGTGGTTCTTGAAGTGCTTATGCAAGTCAGCTCATTTGACTACAGTTGGCTTCAACAGGAACCTGGTGGGAGCTGGGGTGTAGCTCAGTGGTGGATGTTTGTTCCCTTGGCGATCCTGGGATACTCAGGATAGCAAAATAAATTGCACTGGACTGAACTTCTGCGAAGGAAGTACTTTTTTAGCCAAGGTTTCTGGCACACACCTCAGTGTCTGGAAAATACCTGAATAAGGGAGCAAGTCCCCATTTTACAGGTGAGGACGCTGAAGTAAAGAGTAGTTGTCTAAAGCATGAAAGACAGGAGGTGGCTGGAGCCAAGGCGTGTCTTGAGCTGTAACAGCATATCTCCACTGCCCCCAGAGACCAGCAGTGAGCAGTATGTGGTGGTCACAAGAACACAGGCGGTGCCTTGTCCAAAGCTAGCACTATGGGTTATGGCCTCTGACTACCCCTCCTCTCCAATCACCCCCAGGTCAAATCTGGTACCATCTTTGACAACTTTCTCATCACCAATGATGAGGCATATGCAGAAGAGTTTGGGAACGAGACATGGGGTGTCACAAAGGTGAGGTGGGGTCCATAGCAGGGGGTGGGGTGGCAGGGCTGCAGTCAAGAGTCGGGTTCTGATCTGGGTAGCTCTGCTTGCAGGCTGCAGAGAAGAAGATGAAGGACAAACAGGATGAGGAGCAGAGACTTAAGGAAGAGGAAGAAGACAAGAAGCGCAAGGAAGAGGAGGAATCGGAAGACAAGGATGATGAGGAGGACAAAGATGAGGATGAAGAGGACGAGGAGGACAAGGAAGAAGAGGAGGAGGAAGATGCCACTGGCCAGGCCAAGGATGAGCTGTAGAGGCCACGACACCCCTCCAGGGCTGGACTGAGGCCTGTGCGCCCTGCTGCAGAGCTGGCTGCGCCAAATAATGTCTCTATGAGACTCGAACTTTTTTTTCCAGGCGGGTTCAGATTTGGGGTGGATTTTGATTTGTGTCCCCCGCCTTTTTTTTTTTTTTTTTTAAACAGTTCTGTCTCTGAATCTCCTTCAGCCCTCAGTCTCCTCTTGCCTTTTCTCTTTTAACCAACCTCTTTCTCCTTTCCAGAATCCCTTAGTTACCCTGAGGGCAAGGGTGTGGAGGAGAAGCCCTAGGCTTGAGATTCCATCTGCTCTCCTTCCTGGAGCCCAGAGAGGGGCAGCAGAAAGGGGTGGCTTCTTCAGCCCCCCAGCACTGAGGAAAAATGGGGCACTCCCCATCCCTTTTTCTCCCCTGCCTCTTGACTGGGCCATTTCTGGGTGGGGCAGCGGATTCCAGTTTGGCTCACAGTGAGAATGTAAGAACTACAAACAAAATTTCTATTAAATTAAGTTTTGTGTCTCCCCGCTTTGTCGTCCTGTGAGGGGTAGACGTCACAGAGCCAAAGGTGGCCAGGGGGCAGATCTGCAGGAAGTCCCTCTTCCTGGCTGCAGAAAGGAGGACCTGGTACTCCTTAAGAGAGCAGTGGTACTATGGCCCCCAAACTAGTAGAATGACTTGTGATTCCTACCCACCATCTAGGCATGAGTCTGCTGATCCCTTGTTATTTTACACTGCATGTACTCCACAGCCAGCAGTCCTGATCTACTAAGGAGCAAGTCTATAGGGTAATTGTGACATTAACATACCAGCAGTGGCTGTTTCTTTTACAAGGGGCTGAGCTCAGCATGATGTGTACCCTGACCCTGGACCCA
Organism: Octodon degus; assembly: GCF_000260255.1. Taxonomy (NCBI): domain Eukaryota; kingdom Metazoa; phylum Chordata; class Mammalia; order Rodentia; family Octodontidae; genus Octodon; species Octodon degus. The sequence goes on along the minus strand of NW_004524649.1, from coordinate 1,527,633 downwards.
TGGTCTTTAGGCAAAATTGGAATTTGGGAGGCAAGGGCTGGGGTGTTGAGTCCCTGGTTTCATCCCTAGTTCTGCAAGAGAAAGGTTGTGGTAAGGGAGGTGGGTGAACCAACAGGTACGGTGGCCTCTGGTGTAAGAAGGAACCTGATCAAATGTGCAAAAAAGCAGGCACTAGAGGGGGCAAGGGGTGAGGAGTCCGTCTTGGTCAGTGCCTGGGAGGGGCTGGAGGCCTCTAGTGGTTTGTTCAGGACTTGGGGATGTCCTTAGTCCCTAGTCATCCTACTTCCAGTAGTTTGTGTACTAAGTGGGGGACCAACCTCTCACCTCTATCCAGGTGCCTGAAGCACTCTGCAACTGCCCACTCAGTCTACTCCCCCCCCCCCCCAACCAGGGATTGAACTCAGGCCCTTGTGCTTGCCAGGGAAGCATTTATTCCACTGAGCCATTTCCCTGGTCCCTACTCAGTCTACTCTTGATGCCTGCTCCCTGGGGTCCTCTTCCTACCCTAGTCCCTCAAGCCTGGTTTGGTGGATTCAGGGAAGGTTCGTGGAGAGAATTCTGTACTCTATAGGTTGGACTGGGCTGGGGATGTAGCTCGGCACAGCATCTGCCTGGCAAGAGCAAAGTACTGCATTCAATTACTAGTGTAAAAAAAGTCAATATAGGTTGGGCTTAAGCCACATTTTCCTTAAATTCCGTACTTCATTAGGCAGTGGAATAAACTGGCGGGAGCAGCAGAAGTGGGAAGTCAAGAACAGAAACTGAAGAGTCATACCAAAAATCCAGATCCCCATCTACATGTGTGAACCAAACTATTAAATAGCCTGTGGTTTGGCTTGCAAACTCCCTGTCTCCTTCCACATTCCAAATGTTTAGTTTTTCTGTTGGGACTCCATAATGCAGCTCAGGGTGACCTTTAAACTCTGATCTGCCTCAGCTACCTGAGTGCTGTGATTACAAATGTATACCACCATACCCAGCATTTTTAAAATTTAAGAGGAGAATATTTATTGGGGGAAAGAAAGGGGCTGGGGAGATGGCTCAGTAGAATAAGCACTTCCCTGGCAAGCACAAAGGCCTGAGTTCAATCCCTGGTTCCACAAAAAAAAAAAAAAAAAAAGCTCCTGTCCATGCCCAGCATTTTAGTAATTTTCAGGGTTTAAGCTAAAATAGTAAAGCAGAATAAAACTCATTTGGAAGATAACCCACGAACAAAGATTTTCCAAGAGGTGCAAATATCCATTGCAAGTTAATGAAAAACCACTCAATGTCATCCAACATTTGAGGGTGACAGTGGGGACATCAGAGCCATTTTGCAGCCATATGACATCACCGCTAGCGGCCATGACGTCATTCTGGAGCAACCTGAAGAGAGCGCACCGAAGATGGGCCGCTTCTACAACGCTGCACACAAGTCAATCTGCGCATGCCTGGCCAAAGGAGCCTTGAGCGCATGCCCACGAGGGCTGGGGGTCACGTGGGCTGGCAGTCGGCGCGCGCGCGCGCCACTTGACCCGGAAACACTTGGCTTGCGGCGCGGCTGGGCGCTAAGATGGCGGCGGCGTGAGTTGCATGTTGTCTGAACATCCAGGGGCCGCCGCGTTGCTCGGGCCCCGCCATGGCCGTCACCATCACGCTCAAAACTCTGCAGCAGCAGACGTTCAAGATCCGCATGGAGCCTGACGAGACGGTGCGGGCCGGGCCCGAGCCCGGGGGCGGGAGCGACGGGTATCGGGGGTGGGTTGGGGGCGGGGAGGCCGGGATCCCACGGGAGGGGCGCGGAGGACGGCGCGGTTGGGTCCTGCCCACTCCCCCCACCGGCGCGGCTCCGGGACCCCTACCACGTGAGCCCTGGCCTGGTCCTCCAGATATCTCGTACGCTGCTCGCGGACTGCCTCGGGCGAGTCCCACCCCGGGCGCCTGGCCTGCCGGCTCGGGTGTCAGCGCCTCGCAGGGCGCGGCGCCGCTGTCCGCGCGCCCTCCTGTGCTGCGCGGGCGTCCCCGGAGGCCGGCGACTGCCAGTCTGGTAGTGATGACCCAGGATTCCGAACTGTGACAACTATTCTGATAATAAATGGTCTGTGATCGTAGTTTCGGTGGCTCATGTCTGTCGGCCGTTTATTTTTGCCTGTGCGTTCGGCACTTTCTGTGCCACTGTCCCAAAAGACACTGACTTCCACGCTCCAGGACAGGCCAGCGCTGCACGCTGACCGCGCTTCCAGCCCGCGCCCATTTTTTGTAGAAAAGGAAACATTTCTTTTTTTGATCAGTTTATTTGACTTTCGGCACGTTAATCACTGTGTGTCTCGTTTTCTCGTAGCAAGTCTAGTGTTTATATTAATGCTGATATTACGACACTTACAAGGTGTGGTACAGCTGAGGTTAGTGGTACACATCTTCAGCCCAGCTACTCGGTAGGCTAAGGCAAGAGGGTCAAAAGTTCAAGACCAACCTGAATAACATAAGATCTCTCAAAAGAAGTCGGGAGTGTAACTCTGGTAGAATGACCTTGAGTTCAAGCCCCAGTTTCTCAAAAAGCACAATACCATAATCAATAGCATTAACAGTATGCATTGTTCACCCTTTTTAAGTACCCAGTACTCTTTATTGTCCCAGGTCAGCATCATAAATGAGAGACCTCCTATCTGCCCCTTTAATCTTTTTGCTTGTTTTTTGAGACAGGGTTTCCCTATATAATCGAGGCTGGCTTTCAATGCGTGGTCTTCCTCCTGCCTCAGCCTCCCAAGTGCTGGGATTACAGGTGTGCGCCACTATTCCTGGCTTATTCAGTTTTTTGGTTTTGGTTTCGGTTTCTTTTCTGTTTTATTTCAGTATAGTTTATGCCATTTAGAAACATGTTTGTTATTCTTTTCAAATTAGCTACTTCACATGAGCAGGAACTTATTTTTGTTCCACGGTGGGAATTTTGCATAAAATGGCTTTAGTGCCTAAACTAGCACCTGGGATGTAATAGGTGTTCGGTAAATACCATAGATTGGGCAGTGGTTGCAGGAGCCTCTCTTCCAAGAGGCTTACAAAATCTCTCTAAGCCAGAAGGGAAGAGAGACTTGGGGTTCACAGAGGCTCTCTGGGCTCCTCCAGGTAAAGGTATTGAAGGAGAAGATCGAAGCGGAGAAGGGCCGTGATGCTTTCCCAGTGGCTGGACAGAAGCTCATCTATGCTGGCAAGATCCTGAGCGATGATGTCCCCATCAGGGACTATCGTATTGATGAGAAGAACTTCGTGGTTGTCATGGTGACCAAGGTGGGTGATTAGTGGGGGAGCTGGCAAAGAGCCTGCATGCCCAAGAGAGATTAGCCAAACACAGGGCAGGGCCACATTAGGGCAGGATGTTGGGGCTTGATAGTGCTGACGCTGGCCCCCTTTTTTCTTTCTGTCACAGGCCAAAGCTGGCCAGGGTACCCTAGCACCTCCAGAGGTCTCACCCACTGCTGCTGTCCCAGAGCCCTCCACACCCTTCCAGCTGACCCCTGCCTCAAGCATGTCCCATCCATCACCTGCCACCAGAGAAGAAAAGAGTCCATCGGAAGAGTCAGCACCTACAACATCACCAGAATCTGTGTCAGGGTAAGGCAGGAGCAGCAGTTCTCCTGGGGCCCTGTCTTCCCTGTACCTTACGTGCCTACCTATGTAGTCCCTCATACTTGGGGGGAGGGTAGGCCACCAGAAGCCACGGTCCAATTTCTCTCTCTTGAATTTGCAGCTCTGTTCCCTCTTCAGGTAGCAGTGGGCGAGAGGAGGATGCAGCCTCCACACTAGGTGGGTGGGTGTTCTCTGCGGTAGAGGTGACTGGGCACCTGGCATCATCTGGGCCTTATCTGGGCATGGGAGGGTATGGGTGCTGCCTGCCCTGTTTTTGGTGACGCAGATTCTGGTGCTCCCTTCATAGTGACTGGCTCTGAGTATGAGACAATGCTGACAGAGATCATGTCCATGGGCTATGATCGGGAGCGTGTCGTGGCTGCCTTGAGAGCCAGCTACAACAACCCACACCGGGCTGTGGAGTATCTGCTCACGGTGAGGTGGGGCTACTATCTCTCAGAGCGGTGCATCATGGAGGCAGCTGCCAAGGGCCCTGGGAGGGGGCTGCTGTCACTCAAGGCTTCCCTTGGGAAGCGGGCAAGAGTGGTGGGTGGCCCCTGGTTGGCAAGGCAGCTGGAGGGAGGTCTGTATGGGAGAACTAAAGAGGATTTCTGACAGGGAATTCCGGGAAGCCCTGAGCCTGAACACAGTTCCGTCCAGGAGAGCCCCACGACTGAGCAACCAGCCACAGAAGCAGGTGGGTGGGCAAGGTATCGTGCCCACAGGGCATCTCCTGGGGCCAGGCCCTGGGTCCCTATGTGGTTTCTGATTGCACCCCTTCCTGCTGCCAGCAGGAGAAAACCCCCTGGAGTTCCTTCGGGACCAGCCCCAGTTCCAGAACATGAGGCAGGTGATCCAGCAGAACCCAGCCCTGCTGCCCGCGCTGCTCCAGCAGCTGGGCCAGGAGAATCCTCAGCTGTTGCAGGTGCGGCCCAGGCAGGGGGAGTGGGGCAGGTGCCTGTGGTTAAGGGGCTACTGTAAATGTGGATGGCAGGGTGAAAGGGAAATAGTCTTCTGGGCTCTTTGCTGGTGGAATGAGCATATGGGCCAAGCAGCATAGCAGGTCCCTCTGGGTCCTCTAAGCTGCCTCAGGACCTGCCAGCTTCTGCTCTCCCTTCTTAATCCCTTCTGCAGCCTCCTCTCTTGTTTTTCAGAGGGTTTTTTTGTTTGGTTTTTTAATATATTTGGTACAGGGTTTTGCTACGCTGCAAACAGTCCTGTTTTCAGCCTCCCCAGTGCTGGGGTTACATGTGCCACCATGCTTGGTCTTGGGTGGCCAGCTCAGCATGCCCAGGGGGCAGGGCTGGCACCGCATGAGGTGCTGGGGATCAAACCACAGTCCTTGCACTTGCCTAAACAGGTGCTTAGTCCACTGAGTTATCTCACCAGCCCTTTTTCAGGTATTTCTGAGATAAGGTCTCCTTGGATAGTCCAGGCTGGCCCTGAACTCCCTTCTTAACCCAGGCTGGGCATTAAACTTAAGATCTTCCTGCCTCAGCTTACTGAATACTGGACTTAGAGACTTGCGCCATTAGGACCAGGTCACAGCTGTTTTTCATCTGGACTCAGTCCTCCTGGGGCCTTCAGTCTGTGGTGACCTGAAGCCTGGTAGCCAGCCCAGACTTCTGCATGCTGCTCTCCCATGGCTGACTTAACATCTACAAGTGACAGTTTCTAGACTTCTGAGACAGGACAGACCCTCTCCATGCTCACTTCTGCTAGGGCCCTCTCTGTCTTCCACGTGGCCCAGCCCTGCCCTCATGGCTGCCACTTCTAATTCCCACTGGCACCCTTATTGCCCCTTGAAGGCCTTTAATTCCACTGCCACCTGGTCCTTTGTCCACTAGACATCAGATTCAGAGGGACCACTTTATTGTATTGAGAAACAAATAGCAATGAGATAGTTTCCAAAACACATTAGTAGGACAGTTAAAATAATACATTGCCTATTGTCTTCATAGTAGTTATTCATAGTATAAGATGCAGATATATCTTGTCTAAACACTATTAATATAGCACTTCTTTTTTTAATGTGGAAATTGGCAGATGTGTAAAGAGTACAGTTGCTCCAGCATCTCCAGACTCCCTGTACTCAGATGAGTGACTTTGGAAGGGACACACAGGTGCAGCTCAGTGGTGAGCACTTGCCCAGCTTGCCAAGGCCCTGGCTTCCACCCCCAGCACCAGAACATTCCCAGGATGGGCTCCATGGTGCAGGCCCACAAACGTAGCACTGAGGAGGCTGAGTAATTTCCACATGCTTGAGGCCAGCCGGAGCAATGTAGTTTAAGCTGCCTTCGAACTACACAGTGAGACCCTGCCTCAAAAACAGGACTTCCCAGATCTTGGCTATTATAGCTTCCTTTCCTCATGATAGCCTGCCCTGCTTTCCAGGGTATACTTTCATCTTGCTTTTTTCTCTTTAGCCCAAGTTTGCTCTGCAGAGTCAGTTTTTCTCCCTCTACTTTTATTTTTTCAAATAAACTTTGCCGGTGCTAAAAAAATAATTCACAAATTCTCAGATCTCATCATCCCTGTTGAACTGTCACTGCTATGGCTTCTTATTACATTGGAAGAAACTGCTGGCCCCCAGTTTTCCTCTCATTCACCTCCCGCCGCCCTGCCCATCTGAGGCTGAGACTTGCTGTGTGACCCACCCTCGAGCCTTTGTACCTCCTGCTTATGCTGCGTGCATTCTATAGACCACAGGCCCCAGCCACATTGGATGCAGTGATTTTTCTAGCTGCAGCTGTGCTGTTGTCTGCTCCCTGTATTTGTCTACTAGCATCCCTGGAGCATCAGCCTCACCAGGACAGGGCTGGTTCCCCACCCTTTGTTGCTTTCAGTGTCCACTGACTGAAAAAGCAAGGTGTGTTGGAGTCTAGGGAGGGGGACCGAGGCCAGGCCTCCGCAACCCTCCTCTCCTACAGCAAATTAGCCGGCACCAGGAGCAGTTTATCCAGATGTTGAATGAACCCCCTGGGGAGCTGGCGGACATCTCCGATGCGGAGGGGGAGGTGGGCGCCATAGGTGAGGACGCCCCACAGATGAACTACATCCAGGTGACACCGCAGGAGAAGGAGGCTATCGAGAGGGTAAGCAGCCAAGGGTCTGGCTGGGGCTGGGGCCGGGGCCGGGGCTACCCTGCCTGGAGGCCCTCACCCAGTTCCTCATGCTCACAGTGCATCTCCCTGCAGTTGAAGGCCTTGGGCTTCCCCGAGAGCCTGGTGATCCAGGCCTACTTCGCATGTGAAAAGAACGAGAACCTGGCTGCCAACTTCCTCCTGAGTCAGAACTTTGATGACGAGTGACACTGGGAAGCCAGGCCGCCCACTGCCCCCACCTTGCCCTATTCCACAAAAGTTTTATAAAAGAAAAAAATATATATATTCATCTTTATTTAAGAAGTGAAAAAAGTCAAAAACCTTTTAAAAAAAAATAATAACCCAGCTCCCCACCTTCTTCAAGTAGCCCCCATTCCTTCCTGGTCCAGAGGACCCAGACCAGACAGCTGTCCCCATCCTCCCTGCCCAGCCTGCTCAGAGTCGCTGGCAGGGCCAAGAGGCGACAGATGGGCTCCTCTTGGCCTCTGTCCCAGCTCCCTTAACCAGATGGAGAGGCGGCTGTTCATTCCCCACCCCACTGTCCTCCAAGATGAGGGGAAGCTGGAGCCCCAAACTTTGATCCTCCATCAGAGTGGCCAGATTCTTTCCATCTGGGGCAACTTGCAAGGCCCCCTCCCTAATACGGCCTTTCTTGGCCTCCAGCGGGCCAAGTGTGACATCAGCTCTAGAGGCCATAGCTGTCCCTGTCTCAGAACAGAACCGTGTCTCTGATAAAGGTTTTAAAGTGAATAAAGTTTTAAAAATGAGCCCTAATGGTTCGTGCCATGCCGGCTTGCCTGGGCCTGGGGAAGTAGGGCTCTGGAGGTGGAGGAATGGGGTAGGGGTTCCTGCCCTAGTCAGCATGGGACGGAGCACTTCTCCCAGCCCCCCATCACCATCACCATAGTCTGCCTGGCTGCGCCTCCCCCTGGTAATTGGCTAATTACTGGAGATTAATGTTGGTAAACAGAAGCCTTCTTCTCTGCTGCCATCTGCTCCTCTATTATCTGCCCAGCACATCCCTTCCTCCCCTGAAGCCCCAGTTAGTCGGCATGGTATGGCCCAGGGTCCCTGTTCAAACACAGCCGCTGGCTGGGAAGCCCCTCCAGCCCCAGGTGTTGGGGAAGGAGCCAGGGGACCTGGGGAGGCACCTGGAGAAAGGATGAAGAGTCCTGTGGGGAGGGGGCTGCTGGGCAGCTGGTTTTATTGGGAAAGGACAAAGCTCAGGAGCTGGCTGCCTCAGAGGCTGCTGCGTTCTGGGCTGCGCTGGTGGCCATGGCAGCAGCCCGGGCCTCTTTCTTCTGCCTCTGTTTTTCCTCCTTGAGGCGCTTGCGCTGCTGCTTCTCCAGGTCCTGCAGCAGCTCCTGGAAGCGTGTGCTCCGCGGGTCCACGTGGTAGCCCAGGCGTTCCTGGGCCTCTGCCTGTAGGCGAGCCCTGCGTTCCTTGTCTGCCTGTACCTTCTCCCAGCGCTCTCGCTGCTGCTGCCGCCAGTTCTCAATCATCTGCGGCATCTTGGCCATGCGCTCAGCAATGAGCTGCTCCCTGTGAGGAGGGATGGTAGACAGACCTGGGATGCCCTGGAATGCCACCCATCCACCTAAAACCTGCCCCAGGCCCCGTGACCGAAGACCCATTGCCACTGACTAGCAGGAAAAGTATTTGACCAAGGCAAAAAAAAAAAAAAAAAAAATGCTCTGCTGTAATCCCAGTGCAGGACGAGGTCAGCCTGATAAGTAACTGAGCTGTTCCCTGAGCCAACCAGAGCTACTATTCTGGAATAACTCATTCCTCGAGCCAGGCTTCACAGATCAGCTACTGTACATTCTACAGACAACAAAGGACATTGTAGTTCTGGCCCACATCTAGGCACAGAAATGAAGGCACGGAACAAGACTGGAAGTCAGACATAGTGGCACACACCTATGACCCAGCACTTAGGCTGAGACAGAGGCAGGAGGATCACTGCAAGATTGAGGCCAGTCTGGGATACATAGCTGGACCTTATCTCTAAAACAAAAATAAGCCAGGTTGGCCACTTCCCCAAAGCCTTTAGTTTGTAGTACCAATCACAGCCAAATTTTTTTTTTTTTTTTGCTGAACCGGGGATTGAACTCAGGCCTTTGTACTTGCCAGGGAAGCACTTATTCCACTGAGCTATCTCCCTGGCCCCAACAGTTACATTTTAAGAATTAGAAAGGGAGAGGCCAGGGAGATGGCTCAGTCAAATAAGCACTTCCCTGGCAAGCGCAAGGATCTGAGTTCAATCCCCGGTTCTGCAAAAAAAAAAAAAAGGAAACATGATTAAGGCACCATTCAAGGGTCACTGGGCAAAGCTGTTCACAGTCACTCTGGACATCTGGCCACACAGCCTGTCTCCCCACCCTTAAGCTGAGTCTGCTGGCCTGGATGTAGGTCGGTGCAGCATCTGCCTACTGTGTGTGAGCCAGTTACATCTTTAGGCTAAAAGGTGATCCCTGCTGTTCTCAAGGCTGCCAGGGGACAAGGTTAAACACTTGATCTCCTTTACCTTTAAGAAGATGTCCCTGGTCCTGCCTCCACTCTTCTTCGGTTTTTGTTTTGATCTCTAATTGCAGGTCCAATCACGTTCCTCACTGTCCATTCATCCAAGTCACAGTGACACTGATGGCTGTTACTTTTTTTGTGGGACTGGGGATTGAACTCAGGCCCTTGCACTTATTCTACTAAGCCATCTCCCCAGCCCCTCTGGCTTTTTAAGAAATTTATTTATTTGTGTGTGTGGCCAGCTCAGCCCACCAGGGGGCGGGGCGCGCTGGCATATGATGCTGGGGGATTGAACCGCGGTCCCTGTGCTTTGCTAAGCTTGCTCTAAGTAGGTGCTTTAGACCACTGAGCCATCTCACCAGCCCCTGGCCAGGTCCTGAACACTGTTTAACGTCAGGATCTCTGCATGCCCATCCCTGAGAAGCTTCCATGATGTCACCTTATCCAAAGATCTAGTTAAGTATCATCCCTTTACGGAGCCCTAAAACATTCTCTGGTATGCTCTTCAGTCAGGGGTTGGTTTGTTTTGGGGCAAGGTCTCAGTATATAGCTCAGGCTAGGCTCGAACTCGAGAGTACTGGGATGACAGGCTTGTGCCACCAAGCCTGGTTACCCAATTTTCTGGTTTTAATGTCCTGTCGTTTGAGACTTATCTTGCCTGTTTTGTTCCCTGCTGTGTCCTTGTGGCCTGGGACAGGGGGCACCTGTGGCAGGGCTTTCCAACTGTAGACATCGCGCCGGTGTGAGATGCACTACCGCGGGTTTCCCGGGATGGCGAGTTCCCCGGGGGTGCGCAGGTGGCTGAGCTAGCTGTGCTAGGCCCGCCCTCAGACTTAACCGCACACACACCTTTCTCGATGCTTTTGCTCCTTCGCCAACTCTTTTGCCCGCAGCGACTCCTGCATGGTCGCCAGGCTCGGGTGCCATTCTCGCTCCTCTGCCTCTAGTTCGCGGAGCTGCTCCGTCGTCGGCCACAACAAGCTGGGGGCTACCTTGGAGGCAGTGCCGTGCCGCGCGAACTGCTTGGCGGCATAGCGCGGACCTAGCTGCCAGCGTGGGGTCAGTGGGTCCTTGGAGTCCGGCCACCAGGGGCCCGGTGATCGGCGTGGAGGTGGCGGCGCTCGGTAACCGCGCGAGCATGGGCTCAGAGCCGCAGACAGCCCCAGCAAGCCGCGAGCCCGCTGCACGGACGCCGCCATCTTGGCTTCGGGGTCCTCGCTGGCGGCTGAGTTGTCTGCGGCGCTGCCTGAGCACAAATGCGAGGCAGGGTCAGGGCATCCTGCGCGTGATTTAATGGGGGTGGGGAGCGGTGTGTGTGTTACCTCGATTACAGCAGCGCGTTCTGCTCAAGTAGTTGTTTATTAAAATAGTGTAGCATTTAGTGTTTTAAACATACCGAATCTTAATTATTTTTTTGCCATACTGAGTTAGAAACCAAGAGTTTTACACAAGTTTTGCAAGCGCTCTACCACTGAGCTAGTCCCAGCCCTGAACTTTGTCATTAATCTTAAGGGGACTTCCTACATATTGCTTTATATTTAAATATTTACAATTTAGATTTATTTATTTATTTAATTTATTTTTTTTTAAGTGGATTAATCAGTTTCTATTTTTTAAGATAATTTCACACAATGTCACTTCTGGGCCAGTGATGAAATTATACTTGCCACCCACAGGCTATTCCAAAGCAAGCTGTTGTGTTTTTTTGGGATGCTGGGGATTGAACTCAGGGCTTCCTGCATACTAAGCACATACATTAGCACTGAGCCACCCTCAGCCCCATACAGACACTGAACTGTACAAGAAGTTTGGAGTTAACTAGCAACAAGTCTGAAAATTTGGTTACGTATATAGGTACAAAGCTGGTTCATCAAATCCCTGTTCTGACCCTCAACCCAATGCATTTCAACTAAGGCATCATCCACTTCCTTCTTGACATTTATCAAACACTTAAATAGGTACTGTGCACCTCCTCCTTGGAGATGCTTCCCCTTGTCAGCCTCGGGGCTGCTGAACTGCTCAGATGCCTCTCGGTCCTGGGCGCCATTGCTAGAGCCCTTACAACTTTCTATAACCTCTGTCCCTCCCTTTCCCTCACTCATTTCATCCTCCAGGGGTTCTGGGGCTTCCTCCTGGGACAATGACTCCTGGCTTGGGCAGTGGCCCCCAACAGTGGCAGACTCGTCTTCCTGTGGAGCAGGGCCACACAGGGTACTCTCCTGGGGGGCCAGGGCCACATCTTGGCTACTGCCCGACTCTTTGGGGGTGGCCTTCTTCTCCTCCAAGGCCTGGATGACATCCTCAGGAGCTCGAGGCACCTCTCTCAGCTGTCTCACTCATTCTCTTTTCTTCCTCCTTAAGTGAATCCAGAAGTTTTCTATGGCTGTCAGGAAAAGGCTAACTTCCTCTTTTCCACAGGGAACTCGTTTATGCTGGACCTTCAGATCCGTGAGAATTTTTTCTATCCATGTTGTCACGCCCACAATGCCTTCCGCTGTCTCAGAGCCCAAAAATGATGCTTTGAGAGATAACTCTTTCATCACAGACTCCAGCACTACAAACGTAATGGGCTTCCTTGGCTTCTCTAATTTTCTTCGTTTACTTGGTGGTGATGGTACTGTGACATTATCATAAAAACTCCAAGCTAAGGCCCATCTCATGGTCCGACCTTGACAGAACTCGGTAAAGGTGACTTTAGGAACCCCTTGGATGCGAAGCTCTTCCTTCAGAGGAGCCAGGCTGCACTTCTTTCCTAGCATGCAGCTGTACCACCTTAATCTTTTTTTAAGTTGTAAACTGTCGTGGATGATCCTTTTAACAAACTCTAATTCACCACCTTCTGCCATGATTTCTGTGATACCTCCTGTATTTACAGAACTAGGTGGAGGTCTTCGAGAATTTCTAGAGTTTACTCCCTTTGCTTCCAATTGGTTGGCAAAAAAAGGAGGGTTGCACATGCAAAAGTCATAGATTATTTCAGATTCTTCTTTAAGAGCATCCATTAGGAGTGTCTTCTGTGGTACTTTTACCACTTTTATGAGATCAGATAAGTTATTTTGTTCCACATTTTTCTTAGCATAGTTGAAACACATATCATCCACTTCTGTTGCAAGAAAATACCAGCCATTTAAGGTTGCTCCAAGTAAGGGATAGATGCAAGATGCCCCAGTACCTATATCAATTCCTCTTTGAAGTGGAGTTTTGTCAGCATCCTGGTGACCAATGAGATCTTCTACCCAATGGATATAGTTGAGTCTCAAAGGAACTGTGGGAATTAGTCTCTCCAATGGAATATCAATAGAAAGTCCAAAGTCTTCCCTTAAGAGAGTACAAGTCAAAGCTCTGACTGCTTCAGGGTCTTTAAAATTGAGACTCACTCTTCCATTCAGATTTATTTGAACATGTTGCTTAAAGTCTGGATATTTGGATGCCAAATACGCAAAGTCAGGAGGTTTGTCCTTGTATCTATTTCTTGCATGCATTGACTTACTCAGAGCCATCTCCTAGGCGGATGCTTTTGCCTGATGACACGTCTGGCGTGGGCCTGTGCAGTCTCAAATTTTTACGCCACCCGCAGCGCAAAGTTCCTAGACATGCCTACAATTTAGATTTAGAAGGGTTAAATTTTTAACAATTATTATTCTTTTTTTTTCTGGAACCAGGGATTGAACTCAGGGCCTTGTGCTTGCCAGGCAAATGCCTATTCTACTGAGCTATCTCCCCTGCCCCACTTAAATGTTATTGAAAGCAGTAATTTATTTAACCTTTCAAATAATCAATTCTTCCACTCATTGATTCTTTTTTTTTTTTTTTTTTTTTTTTTGCAGAACTGGGGATTGAACTCAGGCCCTTGCACTTGCCAGAGAAGTGCTGATTCCACTGAGCCATCTCCCAGGATTCATTGATTCTTTATATTGTTTTCTTAGTCTCCAATCCGTTGATTTCTGCTCTGATTTTTTTGTCCTGTTCTGATATTTATCATTTCTTCCCTCATAGGGGTTTTTTACTTATCCTGCTATTTTTGTTCTAGAAGCTTGAGGTTCACCATTAATTTGTTCACTTACAATTGCTCTGTTTTCTTAACATGGGTATTCACTGTTATAAATTTCCCTCTTAGTGCCGGGGAGATGGCTCAGTGGAATAAGCGCTTCCCTGGCAAGTGCAAGGGCCTGAGTTCAACCGGGGGGTTCCGCCAAAAAAAGAAAAAAGAAAAGTTTGCAAAAAAAAAAAAAATTTCCCTCTTAGAACTACATTCAGGGCTGGTGTGATGGCTCAGTGGTCTAAAGCACCTACTTAAAACAAACTAAGCTAAGCAAAGCACAGGGACCTCGGTTCAATCCCCCAGCACCACATGCCAGCCAGCCTCGCCCCCTGATGGGCTGAGCTGGCCACACACACACACACACACACACACAC
>NW_004524649.1:1512348-1512872 GCF_000260255.1 Octodon degus | reverse complement strand
TCTTGTACAGCAAATAACCACTAGGAAGAGAGTATGCAATGTGTTAATTATTGAAACTGTCATGCCAATTTGATTTGAAGCTGTCACATTGCTATTTGTCTCTCAATAAAATTATGGGAAAAAAAAAACCTGTCTCAAAAAAAGCCAAAATACAATTATGTTAGTGTTTATTTGATTTTTCATGTCCGTTATTTGTTTTATATAGTGTACATATATTTTTATGATTTTTTTGTCCTCTTCCATTGTGACCTTCTTTGTTTCTCTTATTTATTTATTTATTCATTTATTTATTTTTGGTATTTTAGGGAAGGGTATACAGTGTGTTCAGGGTCTAACTACTAGATCGGACTTGTAGTGATCTGCCTGTTTACAGCCTCCCAAGAGCTGGGATTCCAGGTGCGTGCCACCACGCCCAGTCTCCATTGCTGACTCAGTGCGCCCTGGGGGTGGGGCCAGCACAGAAGGCCTGGGGATTGAACCCCTAGCCCCTGTGTCTTCTTTGTTTCTCTTATTCAGTCTTGGCT
>NW_004524649.1:1507892-1511562 GCF_000260255.1 Octodon degus | reverse complement strand
CTGCTGAGCTATCTCACCGGCCTCTTGATGTTTATTTTTTTTGCGCCGAACCGGGGATTGAACTCAGGCCCTTGTGCTTGCCAGGGAAGCACTTATTCCACTGAGCCATCTCCCCAGCCTTGCTGGGATTACAGGGATGTGTCAGTACACCTAGCTTATTATTGGATCTTGATTCTTGATCTATTCTTCTAGTCTGTCTTTTGATTGATACATGGAGGCCATTAACATTGACTTATCCTTGTTGTGTTATTTTTCTGTTTTAGGCTCCCCCTCTGTTTTTTTTTTTTAAACTTCCTTTTGTTCAATTGTTTTCCTTGCCTGGTGGGTTTCTTCTGTTGGAGTTCATGGAGTTGTAGTCTATGTTATTCCTTTCTACAGTGTCCTTCAAAACATTTCAGAGGGCTGGTTTGGTGGTCATAAATTTCCTCAGATGTTCTTTGTCACTGCAAGTATCTTATTTCTGCATTAGTGAAAATACATCAATATGAGTTGAAGAGGGCTGGTCAAATAGCTCAGCAGATTTAAAGCGCCTGCTTAGGCAGACTCAGGGGCTGGGAGTTTGGTCCTTGGGCCTGCCCTGCCATGCCAGCCCTGCTCCAAGGGTGTGCTGAGATGGCAACTGAGACTGGCATGGTGGTGTACACCTATAATCCCAGCTCTTAGGAGGCTGAACATAGGCGGATCACTATGAATCCGATCTGCACAGTGAGACCCTGTAGACCCTTACTAAAAAAAAATTTTTTTTAAATGACTTGAAGATTGTTTTTTAGGACTTCAAATATTCTACTCCAATCTCTCCTTGACTTGAGAGTTAGCACTGAGCAGTCAGCTGTGATTCTCACGGACTTTCTTTTACAGGTGATGTTCATATCCCTGAGAACTTTTAAGATTCTAATCTTGTGTTGAATTTTTGGAATCTTGATTATGAAATGCCTGGCCGTGGATTTTTTTTTAAAATGTGGCTAATTTCAGTTCTATATGCTTCACTTATGTGTATGTCAGTGTCTTTTTTTCCTACCAGGGAAGTTTTCTGCCTTGACATCCATGAACAGTGTGTGTGTGTGTGTGTGTGTGTGTGTGTGTGTGTATAGTTTTTTTTTTTAATCATTTGTACATCTCCTGCTTTTTCCATAGTGGGAATCAAAGTCAGGACCTTGTACTTGCCAGGCAGGCACTTACACTGCTGAGCTATGGCCCAACCTTTCTACTTTTTCATTGACTCCAGTCAATCTTCTTTGCCTTATCTAGAAGCTGCTGTATTGATTTTTCATGGTTCCTTGCTATTGTTTGTTTCTGATACAGGGATTGAAACTCATGACCTTGTGCTTACCAGGCAGGTGCTGTGCTACTGAGCTATATCCCTGGCCCTCCCTTGCTATATTTAAGGAATCTTTCTTTTCATGATTCTAATTGCAAACCTGTCTTCTGTATCTGAGTTCCTGTTCTCACATTGGCATAATCTACTGTGGATATTTCAGGGGAATTTTTATTCTCCTGGATATCTGTTGTAATCTGCCTTATGGCTTCCATTGCAAGATCCTACATCTTCAACTTTTGGGGGATGAGAAGTTGCTGCCTGTTGGTTCAACCCCTGGTTCTTTAGCACTGTGCCTCAGTATTTTCTTTTTAATTTTATTTATTTATTCAGTGTGTGTGTGTGTGTGTGTGTGTGTGGCCAGCTCAGCCCACCAGGGGGCGGGCTGGCTGGCATGTGGTGCTGGGGGATCGAACCGCGGTCCCTGTGCTTTGCTAAGCTTGTTCTAAGTAGGTGCTTTAGACCACTGAGCCATCTCACCAGCCCTTCCTCAGTATTTTCTGTGACCCTTAGTCAATCTTAGTCTTGGAACACCAGGAAGAGTAGCAGTTTAGAACAATTTTTTTTTCTATCAGTAATAATGATAGCAGCAATCACAGCCTAGAAAATGACAAACTGAGGTAACCACTAATTTGCCATCTTTAACCATATGAACTAGACTTGTCATTATGTAACAAAATCTAAAACAGACCAGAAAATCATATGCAGTATATGTCTTTACTATGTCAGTTTTAGGACTGGGGAGATAGCTCCGCAGTCTAAGTGCCTGCCTGCCAAGTGCAAGGACCCAGGTTCAATCCCTGGCATTGCATGCCATGCTGCCAGTCACCAAAACTGGGTGTAGTGGCACATACCTGTAATCCCAATGCTGAGGAGGATGAGACAGAAGGATCAATCACTATGAGTCCAAGCTGTGTAGTGAAACGCTACACCAAATAAATAAATAAATAAATGATAAAAATTTTTCATCCTTAAGGGTTGTCATCATTAATTTAAATATGCTTTATTTTTATACTTTTAATTTTGTTTTCTCAGTATCTTTTAGTACATATTAATTTAGAAAATGTTTCTTTGTGGAATTTTCACATATTAATATAATCTCATCATATCCATCCACCTGTTGTCTTCCTTTATACCCCTCCCCCAAGCCCTTTCCAGTTGTCCAGTAGTTTTTCTTCTATAGTAGTGGGAAAAACATGAGAGTTTTACCTTTCTCAGCCTTACTTCACTGAAATGATGATCTCTAGTTCCATCCTTTTTTTATCCTTTTTTTTTTTTTTTGGCGGGACCCGGGATTGAACTCAGGCCCCTGCGCTTGCCAGGGAAGAGCTTATTCCACTGAGCCATGTCCCTGGCCCCTATAAGGATTTTTTTTTTCTCCTCCGAATGTCTTCAGGGCAGGTTTGGCTGGCCGGAGTGTTGTGGGGATCCAACTACAGCAACCTGAGGCTGACAGCTTTGTGTAAGCAGCCACTTAAAGAACTGAGCTAGGGCCAGGCCCCCCATTCTTCTTTTTTTTTTAAATTTTTTTATTATTATTATTTTTAATGTATGTGTGTGTGTGTGTGTATGTGTGGCCAGCTCAGCCCACCAGGGGGCGGGGCTGGCTGGCATGTGGTGCTGGGGGATTGAACCGCGGTTCCTGTGCTTTGCTAAGCTTGTTCTAAGTAGGTGCTTTAGACCACTGAGCCATCTCACCAGCCCCCCATTCTTCTTTTTTAAAAATAATTGTTAAATGTATTTTTAGTATAGGGTCTATAGGATCTACAGGGTCTCACTATACAGATCAGACTCCTAGTGATCCTACTGTTTTCAGCCTCCCAAGCACTGGGATTACAGGCGCATGCCACCCAGCCATTCATTCTTCTGTGTTGATATTATTGCTTTTATATGGATAAATCATACTTGATTATGAATACAAACTGCCTTTCGCGGGCACCCAGGCTGTACTGTGAACGGTGCCACAGTATACGTGGGTATTCCGGGGTGGCTGCAGTATGCTGACGTGGCCTCACATATGCACCAAGGAGTGGTGTGGTCATTTATGATGTCATAAAGGGGCCAGCTGTCCGCATCGCAGCACACAGACTGGGCGGTCCCCAGAATCTCTTTAATGATTCCAGAAGCTTCTCTGGCTAGAGACTGGTGCCACATCTGTCAGGCAATGCTGACATCTCATCAAAAATGATATTTCCGTGCTCGCTTCGGCAGCACATATACTAAAATTGGAACGATACAGAGAAGATTAGCATGGCCCCTGCGCAAGGATGACACGCAAATTCGTGAAGCGTTCCATATTTTTTTCAAGCACAACTTATCGGAATTTATGGGATACGATGAAAGCAGTTCTCAGAG
>NW_004524649.1:1490528-1491575 GCF_000260255.1 Octodon degus | reverse complement strand
TGTATTATTTGTTGAAACTGTACTTTCGATTTGATTTGAAACTGTCTCATTGCTATATGTTTATCAATAAAACTTTGAAAAGAAAAAAATGATATTTCCACTGTGTTTAATACTTTTCTGCTTCTTTCATAACAGCTTCTTGAGGGCTGTGATGAGCAGGGCAGAGGCAGAAGGCACCGCCTCAGTGTGAGCCTGTCCATTCTGCGTGGTCAGTTTTGACGTAATCCTCAGCCATCACCAGTTGCCTTGGCGATGTCATCATCCACTTTTTTGGGAGACAGACCCATGGGACCAATCATGGGGACCAGGGCAGATGTGGCACTGACTTCACCACAGATACACCTCAGGTACAGGACTTTGCTCTCACTGGGGTGGAACTTGGACAGTGTGCGGGAGATGGACCCAGATTTGGGGTGACCAAAGAAAGTTGCAACTTAGCCTCCTCCCAGCCAAAAGCCAAAGGACAATTTTGGAGTTTTTGTTTCTTTAAGACGGGTGCTCATTCAGCCTGGCCTTGAACTCATTACGTAACCCTGTCTGGCCTTGAGCTCACAGCAATCCTCCTGCGTCAGCTTCTAAATGCTGGGATTGCAAGCTTGCACTCCCCACCTTGTTATTGTCACTATCATTATTTTGGTTTTTTGAGACAGGCTCTCACTATGCAGTGAAGGCCAGCCTTGAGCCCACTGTGTAGTCCAGACTCACCTCAGGTTCAAGATTCTCCTTCTTCACACTTTCAAGTACTAGGTTTGCAGATTGTGCCACCCAGCCTGAAATCTTTAACTGTATTTTTCCTACTATCTTACCTGGATATTTCTTTTAAATATTTAAATTTACATTTAAAATTGTATGAGCTGGGGCCGGGGAGATGGCTCAGTGGAGTAAGCAGTTCCCTGGCAAGTGCAAGGACCTGAGTTCAATCCCCGGTTCCGCAAAAAAAAAAAAAATTTAAAAAATAAAAAATAGGGCTGGAGAGATGGCTCAGTGGTCTAAAGCACCTACTTAGAACAAGTTCAGCGAAGCACAGGGACCACGGTTCAATCCCCC
>NW_004524649.1:1482829-1490198 GCF_000260255.1 Octodon degus | reverse complement strand
GGCCACACACACACACACACACACACACACACACACACATAAATAAAAATTAAAAAAATAAAAAAACACTCTGGGAGGCTGAGGCAGGAAGATTCAAAGTTTGAGCTCAGTGTGGGTACGTCACTGACTTTATTGAAAACCTGTCTCAGAATACGAAGTAAAAAGGATGGGGTCGCCCCAGGCTCAGCGCCCAGTACCTGTGGATACAAAACTAAATATCTGAAATACATGCTTTTTACTTGTCATATCACGTCCGCATCCTGTACAACAGTTAACCACTAGGGAGAATGTATGCAGTGTGTTACTTATTGAAACTGCCCTACCAATTTGGTTTGAAACTCTCTCATTGCTATTTGTTTCTCAATAAAATTATGGAAAAAAAAATTTATTTGTCAAAACACAATTGGTAAAAAAAAAAAATAAAAAAAATAAAAAATAAAATAAAAAACACAATTGGTGGCAAGTACAAATGCCTGAGTTCAATCCCCAGTTCCGCAAAAAAAAAACCAAAAAAACAAAAAAACCCCACAATTGGGTGCAGCGGCCTGGGAGGGATCACTGCGAGGCCCAGCAGCACAGGGACAGCGTGGCGACTGGTGGCAGCTCACCACATGTTCCACAGAAGCAGCGGAGCGGATTAAAGGTTCCCAACACAAATGCTTGATGTTTAAGGTGACAGACACGTCAGTGACTCTGGTCTGAGCCTTACACAATGTGCATGTGTAATCAAGTGTCACACCGTCCCCACAAGTGTGTACAGTTATGTCGCAATTCCAAATCAAAAGGAGAAGCCTAGATACAGCTCAGCGGTAGATCCCTTACTAGGCCAGCACAGGCGCTGAGCTCTGTACCTCCAAAGAAGAAAAAATTAAGAAGGAAGGGAAAAATATCTCCCAAATCTTATCTTTTCTGAATGAATACCTTTTTGTGTGTGTGTGTGTGTGTAACCGGGGATCGAATGAGTACATTTATAGGAAAACTGCTCAGTGTGGTGGCGCCCGCCTGCATTCCCAGCAGCAGGGAGGCTGAAACAGGAGGAGCGGAGCAAGTTTGAGGCCAGCCTAAGCTATGCAGTGAGCGATCAGGTCTGAACTACGGAAGGAGACAGACTCCGAAACACCAAGCCAGATCAAACCAACTTCTGCAAAACAAAAACAAAGATAATGGAACATGTATAGGAACATTAATATGCAGGCAACGAAGGGGTATTTATTTATTTTTGTTTTTGAGACAAGGTCTTGCTATGTAGTTTAGGCTAACTTGAATTTACTATGTAGCCCAGGCTGGCCTCGAAATCACAGCAGTCCTCCTGCCTCAGCCTCTCAAGTACTGGGATTACAGTCATGTGCCACCAGGCCTGGCGCAAGCATGAGGATTGTAATTGGCAGATTCAGACACTGAGTGAACTAGAGGCAAAGATGAAAATATTAAATGTTCATGCTTATGAGTTGCTTTTTATATTTTTTATTTATACTGACTCCAGTGTCTAAAATAATTCACATAAAAAGCAAGAGTCAGAGAGATGACACAAATTGTTTTCATGTGAGTTTAAAACCGGAGATGGAAAAAAAAGTTAAACAGGAGATGGGGCTGGGTGTGGTGGCACATACCTGTAATCCTAGCACTCAGAAGGCTGAGGCAAGAGGATGGCTGTGAGTTCAAGTCTAATCTGGGCTACATAGTGAGTTCAGGACTAGCCTGAACTTCATAGTAAAACCATGTCTAAACAAACCAAAACCCAAAACAATATGAGATAGGAAGCTATAAACATGTCCTGCAAGGTGTCCGCAGGCCTCCAGCAGGTACTAAAGCTATGGACAGAGTTGTATTAGCAACTTTCCTGTTGCTGTGACAAAGTACCTGACAACTGAAACTTAAAGGCGGAGAGAGCTTTTGGCAAAGGGTTTCGGTGGGGCCAGTCCATGGTGCGTGGCTGCAAGGCAGGACCGATGTGGGAGAAGGGCCTGATGGAGAAGAGCACTCAACTCATGGCGGCCCGAAAGCAGAGGCAAGGGAAGGAAGGCAGGCCTTCCCAGTCAGGCCCCAGTGACCCATCCCTCCTGGGCAGGCCTCACCACCAAGGGAGACGTGGGGGGACATGTTAGTTCTAAACCACAACAGCTCTGAGCCCCACATACCTGACAGCTGAGGTGGCTAGGGAGTGGATGACTGCCAAGTAGTATACACAGCATGGGTAGATGGGGCAAAGAAGAGATCTGAGCAAGCAATTTAGTTATGAATTAAGTATATCTGGAATTTTCTAACTGCATTGACTTTGGTGAACCGAAATCAGCCTAATAGATGGAGGCTCCTGTATTTCCAAGAAAGTAATCACAGTGGCTGTGTCTGGCAGAAATGTGGACCCAGGCTGTTAGGGGAAGGCAGATTATTCTTGCGGGGGGTTGAAGCAGGTTCTCATTATGCAGCTAAGCTGGTCTGAATTCAGTATGTAGCTCAGGTTGGCCTTGAACTTACAAATGATCCTTGTGCCTCCACTTCCAGATTGCTGGGATTATAGGTGTGTGCCACCATGGCCAGCTTTTTTTTTTTTTTTCCTTTTTTGAGACAGGATCTCACTATGTAGCTCAAGCCTCACCCTTGCAGCAATCCTGCTTCAGCCTCCTGAGTGCTAGGATTACAAGTGTGTATTGCGGCTGCTTACTCCTTTTTTGTTTCTTTGGTGGTTTGTTTCTTTCCATCTTTGTTTTTTTTTTTCTTCTATCCCCTCCTCCTTCCATTTTTCCTCCTTTCCTCCCTCCTTCCCTGTCTCTCTCTCTCTTTTTCTTTACTGTCTTTGTCTCCCAGGCTGGTGATGGAACCCATGGCTTTGTCATTTAGGGCCAGTGTTCCACCCCTGAGCCACACATCCAGCCCCTAAAACAATGTTTTTGTTTTGTTTTTGCAGTACCAGGGATCAAACGCAGGATCTTGTGCTTGCCAGGCAGGCGCTTATGCCCTTGAGCTATCTCTCTAGCCCTAAAACAATATTTAAAGTCTAAAGTGCTTCTCTTTCCTCCCATCTGACCGTTTCCATGCCCCTCTTCAGCAGGAAAGTCTGCCACTCTTTTCAATATGCAATTCAAGGAAACAACTATGCATTCTTATTTTTTCTCGCCTCAAACGTTAGTATGGTGCACACTGTGTTCTGAGTTTCTGGAGCACCCCACAGTGACCCCTCCTCTGCCCAACACTACCTCCTAGCAGCACACCCATAGACACACACTCACGCTCATCCTGGCGCCGTCAGCCACATCCCCGGCGCGAGGTCTGAGCACAGGAGGCGTTGGGGGGCATCCAGATGCACCATGGAGGTGCTAGGGATTGGGCCCAGGGCCTTCACACTGAGCTACACCCTTTTTTTAAATTTTTGAGTGGGTCTCACTATTTTGTCCAGGTAGGACCTGAACTTCTGATCCTCCCACCTCCACCTCTGGAGTAGCTGGGGTTACAGGTGCAACCTTAGACCTGGAAGCCTCTGCGCTTTAAATCCCTGGGCTCAAGGGGTGTGCAGGAGGAGACAAAGGAAGGAACTGAGGGGGCCGGTGAGGTAGGTCAGCGGACTAAAATGCCTGCTTAGGCAAGTTTAGGCAAGCGCAGGGACTGTGCTTCAATTCCACTGTCCACATGCATGCCAGCCACATCCCAGGGTGGGCTGAACAGGCCACTGAATCCACACGTGGTGGCCCACACCTGTAATCCCAGCAGTGGGGAGGCTGAAAACAGGAGGATCACTGTGAGGCTGAGCTGTGTAGTGAGACTCTGCAACGACCAAATACATTTAAAAAGAAAAGAAAAGGAAAGAAAAAAAAGGAACTGAGGTGTATTATGTCTGTGCCGACTCCCCACAAGGAATGTAGACATGTGCCGCAAACACGGACTAATAAAAGAGCTTGCATGCTCTGCTGCTGGTCGCTGCAGGCCACTGTCCAGGGAAGGACGAGGAATAAAGCTTGTGCATGTTCAGTGTGACTGCAGTGAGTGGGACACAGCCTGGGGCTGGGGGAGGCCAGGGGGGCACTTGTGGGTACAAAGGCACCCCGGAGCTCTGTGGTGCTATGGGAGCCTCTGTGCCTGGGGAGTTTGGAAGGCAGCTGTGAGCTGCTGTGGCTGGAGGGAGCAAGAAGGGCGAGGGAAGCCGGCACATGCCTCCCATCCCAGCACTGGGGGCTGAGGCAGGAGGATTGCAAATTTCAGCCCAGCCTTGACAATTTAGTCACTCAGCAAGGACCTGTCTCAAAAAATGAAATGGCCTGGGGATGTAGCTCAGTGGGCAGCACCTGGGTTCCATCACCAGGACTGCCAAACGTGGGTGTGTGCGTGTGTATGCAGATAGAAAGGTGGCAAGACGGTTGGGCACATCTTGCAGGGCCTGGTGGGAGCCAGGAAGGGTCTCAGCTTGGAGGAACGGGGTCTGACTCAGGCGCTAGTGGCGTGAGGGACTGAAGGGGCTGCAACTGCGCAGATCCAGGTGGCAGAAGGGGAGCTCAGGCCAGTGGGGGGCGCAGTGGCAGTGAGGAGTGGAAAGATCTGGTCCTCGGTCGATTGCTTTGTTTTTGGCTTTTTGAGATGGGGTCTCCTTTATGCAGTCCACGCTGGCCTTGAATTCATTATGGAGCCCAGGCTGGTCTCAAACTCGCAGCGATCCTCCTGCCTTAGCCTCCCAAGTGCTGGAGGGACAGAGGTACGCCACCATGGCCGGCTCCGGGTGGATTGCGACACACGGCCCAGGCCCTTGGAAGCGAAGTGAGTTGGGGGCGGGAGAGCAAGAGGCCGAGGATACTCGGTTGAGGGAAGCTTTATAACCCCGGTAGGGCGGAGCAGGGCTAGGTGACAGGGACTCTGGGAGAGTCGGGAACAGGGGTCCCGGGCGCCGCCGCCAGAGGGCGCGCGTGCAGCTCGGGCCGCGGGAAAGAGCTGTGCGGTCGCTTCCCACGCCCGCTGCGCACCCGGGTGCGAGGTGCGCGCCGCACAGGTGCGAGGCCCGGGCGCTGCCGTCCCGCCCGCCCCGCCGCGCCGTTCCCAGCGCCGTCTGCGCCCATCCGGCCTCTGCAACACTGTCACCTGCAGGGAGGCCTTCTCCGACCCCCCCTGGGGATAGAGGCCCCCGCCTCCCCCCCACAAGGCTCATTTCACAGCAATATCTTTTTTTCTCTGTTTTTGAATTTTGTTTTGTACTGTTTGTGATATAAAGGATGGAACCCAGGGAATGTTCAGCTATATCCCTAGTATTTTTAAATTTTTTCTTTGGAGACAGTATCTTGGAAGTTGCCCAGGATGACCTCAAACTGAATCTTACCTCAGCCACCAGGGTTGCTGGGATTACAGGTGTGTGCCTCCACGTGCAGCTTCATAAATCCTTCCCTCCTTCCGTCCTTCCCTCCTTCCATCCTTCCGTCCTTCTGTCCTTCCTTCTTCCTTCCCTTTCTTGCCTGAATGCAAGGCCTTGAAGATGCTAGGCAGGTCCCCTACCATTGAGCTATATTACACTGGGGAGATGGCTCAGTGGAATAAGTGCTTGCCTGGTAAGTGCAAGGGCCTGAGTTCAATCCCCAGTTCCGTAAAGATTTTGAAGTTGTCTAACGTAGGTTTTATTGCCTGGTTTCTGCATTACAGGGCAGGCTGACCCCGTTTCGATCTCAGCCCGGTCTCCTCAAGGCTGAGAATGATGCCTAGTCTGTAACACCTGCTCAGAAACAATTGTGCCAACCACACTAGGCCAGCGCTCTCCACTGACCAACACTGCACCTGTTTTATTTTATTTTGAGACAGGATCTTGCTAAGTTGCCCAAGCTGGCCTCCAACTTGCCATCTTCCTGGCTCGGCCTCCGGAGTGCTTGGGATGACGGATGAGTGGTGCCTGAGGTTCAGTTTGGATTCCAGGCCTCCACTGTGGCTGGGAGGGGCCGAGACAAGGAGTGACTGGCTCACTGTCTCTGCCACTGGACCCACAGGAAGTGACACAGGAGAGGTGCAGGCTGTGCCCTTTGTTCAGGTGAGGGGTGGAGCGGGAGAGGGCACAGCTTGTATTCTTTGGGGGTTGCTGGGGAGTTGAACCCAGGGTTTTACAAATACTAAGCAAGAGCTGTACCATTGAACTGCATTTATTTATTTATCTTTTTTTGTGTGATACCGAGGATATTTATTTTTAATGCATTAGCACAGGGTTTTGCTGCATAGATCGGACTCATAGTGATCCTCCTGTTTTTTTTTAAACATTTATTTATTTATTTATTTGTGTGTGTGTGTGTGTGTGTGGCCAGCTCAGCCCACCAGGGGGCGGGGCTGGCTGGCTTGTGGTGCTGGGGGATTGAACCGGGGTCCCTGTGCTTTGTTTAGCTTAGCTTGTTCTAAGTAGGTGCTTTAGACCACTGACCATCTCACCAGCCCCAATCCTCCTGTTTTTTAACTTACCAAGTGCTGGGATTACAGGCGCTCGCCACCGCGCCCAGTCTCAATCACAGTCTCAGCACACCCTGGGGATGGGACTGGCACAGCACGCTGGAGATTGAACCCCTGTCCCTGTGCTCTGCTTAAGCAGGCGTTTTTGTCTGCTGAGCTATCTGGCTGGCCCCATTTATTTTTATTTATTTATTTTTTGGTGGTACCAGGGATTGAACTCAGGATCTTGCGCTTGCCAGACAAGCAATTATTCCACTGAGCTATCTCCCCAGCCCTCCCCCCCATTTATTTTTAATTTGGCTCACTGATTGCCCAGGCCAGTAGCCAGGAGCTTAGGATCTTCCTGAGTAGCTTCGGTTCCAGCTCAGGTAGATTTGAATTCAAGCCCCACACGTTGCACCCTGCACCCTGCACCCTGCACCTAAATGCTTCTGAGCCTCAGCTTCCTCCCTTGCCCAGCTCACTGTGGCTGCCTGGCTGTGTGGCCCCTGCCTCCCACATCTGTTTTCCAGTCAGTCTCCAGGGGGTAGATGTAGGTGCCTGAGTCCAGTCCCATCCCTCCTCCCCTCTGTGGCTTCCAGCTCACTGGGAAAACCCACAGTTCTTCATGGCATCCCACAAAGCTGTCATCTCCTGACCCTGTTCCCTCATGACTTCATCTCCCATTCTTCCCCTCAATTCACTTTTTTTTTTTTTGTGGTACCAGGGATCAGACTCGGGACCCTGCTCTTAAGTGCCAGGGGGACACTTATGCCTGCTGAGCTCCATCCCTGGCCCTCACTCCTACTTTCATGCATACCAGTATTCCATGTACCCCAGGGCCTTTGTACTGCTTGTTGTCCTTTACCCTGATTCTTCCCTCACCCAGACAAGCATTGCCTCTTTTCTTACCTGAAGATCTGTTTAAAATGTCATTTACAGGGCTGGCCAAATAGCTCAGTGGATTAAAGCAACTGCAAGCAGGTGCAGG